>NC_081177.1:28756849-29129027 GCF_012432095.1 Onychostoma macrolepis | reverse complement strand
AGAGAGACTAAAAATTCTGAATGGATATACAGTAGCTTTTATCATGCATGTCATTAACAGACAAAAACACTTCAGTTCAGATTTAATTTCTAAAAAGTGCCCCAGTGTGTCCCATGGAAAGCAAGCAGCGATATAGCAGCAGCGATGGTGCTTCTGACACCCCTCCGAGTATTTTCTGCTGTGTATCTGTGCTAAAAATGGACCTGAGAGTGTGTCTGCACTGCTCTGCCACGCAAGTGTAACAATGGGCTGTTTCTATTCTATCCACAGACCAAAACACAAGACAGATTTAATATACACAAGCTGAGGCAGAACAGGCGTTAAAATAGCGTGTGAAGCTGCAGTATTTGACCTTTGAAGGATTTTTGTTTCAATATTTTATATAAAATTAAAGTGGACAATGTTATGATCCAGATGGGGACTGAACCCAGGTCTGCGGTGTGTATATCTTTGGTACTTACTGCTGCTCCACTGGAGCAGGTCAAACCCAATCACAAAGGAAATAACCAAGAGGCTCGGAGTCTGACTCTTAAAGCTCTTTACTCAATGTGAAAAACCAGAATACAGTCTTAGAGGCATTTAACAGGAATTTGCCACAGAGGAACTCAAACAAGCACTCCTTGGTAGAAAATACAAAAAAGGTTATCCAAACAGAAAAGCTGTCCTTACATGTCAGACAAGAGAGAAATCAAAACATTTTTTTATAAATAAATAAGTACAACAGAAGACATCAAAATCTCTAACCACAAATCCTTGGCAGCATCATACTCAAGCAGACATCAGGACTAAACAAGAGGCAGTGAGGCATTTAAATAAAGTTGGCCATTAAGAGTGATTCAAAACAGATGCGTTACAAGTCTCTAACAAGAAGGTGATCTGGGGCTGAAATTGCGCCATCTAGTGATGAACCCAGGGAATCTCAGGCAGAACATTACACAACAATGCTTTACGAAGTTTAAATGTGTGGTCGTGAAAAGTAAGATCAGTAAGGGTCAGTAAGATGAATTCTAGTTATCAACCCTGAAATCTGCATAGGGAAATATTTCACCGTCACACAAAATTCTTATCAAAAATGACAGAATCTCATCCATGAAAATTCGCCAAACAACGGTATATGTGACAGCACCTTAAAGCTGCAGGTCAGAGGAATCATGGGTAATCAACCGGTAAGATTACTGCACAGACTGTGTTTGAACACATGATCACAGAATGGAAATTTGCCATGTCAACAAAAAAATAAGGTCACACACATAAATGGTTCATAGGAATGATCTGAGGTCAGGTGGTCTAATAAATGACTGACAAAAATACTAAAGGCTCCACAAGCATTAAGCACATCACACATATATTTAAAATAAATAGGCACATTTCTTGGAGATGAGGTTCTGTAGCATAATATAGCCACCAGATGGCATTACAGTTAACTACCAGTTCAGAAACTAATCCATAGACCATGCCAAATAACCGGATCATAATTTCATAATATTTTTCCATTAAAATCTGCCTCTGTCTGTCTGTCTGTCTATCTGTCTGTGCACTGACACAGTCCTAAGCATGCATTGTAAAACTATAGAAGAGTAAGAAGAGCTGTGAGAAAAGAGGAAGACTCTACTGCTGAAGAAAATACTGCACCTTCCCCTGGGTCACATCAGATGAAAGATGTTGCAATAGTGTGTAAAGATGCCTTCTGATGAACACTCCATTGACATACATAGTTCAAAGGGTTAATTCAATCATCTTCAAAAGGGATTAATTAGCATGCAATTACAATTCCAACATTCAACAAAACAAGCTCAGGTTGTACAGACAGGAGAAAAACAATGCACAGGCAACATAAATGATGATGAAAAGCCTAATATTTAAATGTAGTTATGTACATTTACTAAGAAATCCATTTTGGGGTATTTTTTCATAATCCTAAATAAAACAAGCTGTTGGAATATGTATTTGTTGGCTGTTCTCACAAAACAAACATGCATTTCCCTGTAGGACATCATGTGATCAGACACATTTAGGCTACACTGTTAATGTGGTTGCAATTTGTAAAGCTTTAGAGCACAGATGAACCAGGCTCAGAATCATTTTATCCAAATGGAGAGAGTTTGGAATAGTTGCTAATCTTCCACCTGTATGATCCTGGATGAATTCTAGATCAAAGGATTATGAACAGATAGAGTACAAGCAGAATGCAACACAGGCCCTGTTATGTAAGGCAAAATCCCCACACATACACACACTGGTAGTGTGATGGTTCGGGGATGTTCTGCTGCATCAGGACCTGGGCATCTTGCAGCATTCTATGAATTTTGTTCTCAGAGAATTAACTAACAGTTGGGTCATGCAAGCAAGTCTACCTCAGAAAGGATGAAAAACAGAAATTAAAGTGTTGGAGTGATCTAGTCCAGCTTAAACTCCTTTGAAATGCTCACAGATGTCACTCAGTTCTGCAAGGCTAAGGGCCAAAATTAGTCTGTGTAAATGGAATGTTAAAATAATATCCACATCATACATACATCTTGTGTTTTTATTCATGAAGATTTTTTATTGAAGATCTAATGACATGCAGGGCTATTTTAAGAGTGGTGCATCTTGAGGGCATACATTTGTCATATACATCTACACTGTAAAAAAAATTTTTTTTTTTTGAGTTTGCTCAACTTATTTTTGTGGGAGATTCTCAAATTTTTGTTGTATAAACTTTTTTACAGTGTAGCAGTGGTCCTAAGTCTCAGGTATAAGTTAGACTGACAAAATTGGGATTGCAAAGCACAAGGGCCATGTGTGTGTTTTTGTCATGACGTTATGTTGCTCACTTAATGTAATCGTAATCCATCTTTAATCATATAAATTACACACTACACTACGGCTAGTATTCACTGTACTGTGATTGTCAGGAACATCACGTTATGTTCCACTGTAATGTCAGACTGAGAACATGCACATTGACAGCACCTGCTGGTGGAATCCCTCAACTGCAAATGAATTTAGACTTTGTGTGGAAAATAGACATTTGTTTTTAGATGTCTAACATGCAATGTCTACTCATCACAAAAATAGTGCTCCTTTATTTATTTGGACGTCCCATTTTGTACATGTTGTCCTGGCACAAGATTCACAGTTTAATTTAGTGCGCTTATGAAAATTGCACAAGACTTTTTTTTTTTTTACAGCACCGGTCATTTCTAGTAAAACAAATTATTATAGGGGTTTATTACCATATGCTTTTAAAAAAGATGCAGTGACAACACTGCATATCGCAAAACTGGAATATGCAGTTCCATTTGCGAATCAAGCACTGTTACCGTCCAACGAGTCAAAGAGAACAAAATTGTCACTTCCTGGTAAACTGGCCCTAAATATCACTAAGAAAACTAGGAGAAGTCACTGAATATAATAATTTTCATATATGATAAGTTACTTGCACCTCAAAGCAAGCAGACAAAACACAATAAATGCAGTCATTGCTTTTGGAGGTGGATGCCAGCTGTTTGGGAACGCAGTCATGTAAGACAATTATACAGAAATACTTTGACGACAGACTTGGCTCAAGAATATCAGAACGACCAAAACAACATTTAGATGCTGTGAACAAGATCGGTCCGCTGGTTAGTCAAGATATCCCATCTAATAGCGCAAAATCACATGACTTTTTCAATGTGCAAAGAGGAATTTTTTCGGTAAATGTGTTTCCATCGTAGTTTATGCGCATTTTTAGAATTTATGCACATCTTGGCGTTTCCATCCAGCGTTTTTTTACGCGATATTCCAAAATGCACATAAAAATAGGTGGATGGAAACACAGCTACTGATAATGTGTCCAGAAGGATCACATGGTGATGTATGTTAAAGGGGTCATCGGATGCAAAATTCACTTTTACATGTTGTTTGAACATAAATGTGTTGGCAGTGTTTGTACACATCCACCCTAATGATAAAAATCCACCCAGTGTTTTTTTTTAATCCCTATAAATAATAAATAATATCCCCTTTCTCAAATCAAGCCGTTCTTCAGATCCCAGGCTCCTCCCACAATTGTTGATTGACACTGGTGTTTTACCTTAGACCCACCCTAAGTAAGCTGTGAATAGTCCGCCATTGTTTCGACGCCGAAGCAGGGGTAGACAAGAATGTCTCCTAAGCGATTGAGGTGTTTTCTTGTTGGATGAAATAATGAACATAGCAGTCGTCATTTACTCCCGACATCTGAGCCGCTGAAGACGCAATAGATTACGTTTGTTTTTGAAGGGAATGCACCCCCCAATCTACCTGAATGTGTCTATGTTCGCGCAAGTCATTCGTGATCCAGCCTCACCTACAGAAGTAGTGAGTATAAGTTTTTTTTTATGAATCTTTGCAATTCGCCTTTTCTAATGAAATGCTAGTTAGCAAGTTCCGCAGATAAATGCGGCTAAAGTAAACATTCTCATGAGAACTGCTGGTCACCCCACAGAAAAGAGGGGGGTGGAAGAGAATCCCATACTGATGGACCAAAGGACGAAGACACATGGTAATGGATATATGATAATGAGTGTGGATTGTGTGTGCAAGAACTAGCATGGAAGAAATGGGTTCTGATGGTGCAAGAGTCACAGCTCTCAGGAACTACACCCCGAAACCTTGCTTGTCTTGAACAAGGGAAGCTATGACGCTCTGGCTCCCGGTAAACATTGGACTATGGTGGCTGGTGTCTCTATTTTCACATTACACACAATAGAAATGCCAATAACGAGCAATTTCATCAGGTTTCTCAGTGGGTGCGTCACTGAGTGGGGAGAACCTGTTTAATGTTTTGATCGGAATAGAAGAGCGGTGTTTTGACCCGCAACTATGCCGCCTCAGTCACCCAGTTGCCCTGCTGCGGGGGATCTGTAACTGGAACCAAATAATGTACATGATTCGCTAAGCTAGTTGCATCCAAAGCCATATCTAGAGCCATCATTGTCCTCAATTAAAGTTTGGATGCGTGTCTCTAATTCTGAAATCTTCTCTGTCAGCCTAACTATTTCCCTGCATTTATCACATGTGACTTCCTCGCTGCTGACAGAGACAGATACACTGAACATGTGGCAAGCGGTGCAGGTGACAATGCAAGGAGAAGCCATTCCTCACCGTGATTGCAGAATAATTCCGACTCACCACAGTTGTTTGATGGACTCGTAAAAAAAAAGGAGCGAGAGAAAAAAAGAAGCGGTATGAAACACGAATGTGGATGCATTGACCAGCTAACAGGCTAATGGAATGCTAATGCGTTGCTAATGCGCAGCGCTAGCAGCTTAGAGTGAAAGATTAAAGGCGAGAGATGTCAGATTAGTTTGGTAGATAAAATCAGATATATGGCGAGAATTAAATTATACTTTAGCGGTTTAAACCATAGTAAGATAGAGTATTAGTAAGATAGATTCCAACAGAAAACAAACAAAGCTACACTGAGCTACAAACACAAGACCACACAGCAGCACAGCAGAAAGGAATGGTTAGCTGGGAACAGAAAACATTAGATGGTTGTGAAAAAGTGCCAGTCTTGGCCCGAGCACCAATTCCAGCTCTGGCTCCAGCCCCAGTGTAAAAGCGGTATGTAAGACCTTGATCAGTCTACCAGAACCAACTGTGGAATTTGACAGTAAGGAGCCAAGCTGGAAAGAGGTGCAGGAGGTGTTTAAAAAAGCAAGAACAAGCTCAGCCCAGGACTGAGTGGGGTATCTTACAGGGTCTGTAAGAATTGCCCAAGGTTACTCCACAGGCTATGGAGGAAGGTGATCTGAAGGAGGGGCAAGGTAGCCCACCAGTGGAGGTACACGGAAGGAGTGTGGATTCTGAAGGAGGAAGAATCAAAGAACATTGATCAATTCAGAATCATCTCTCTGCTCAGTGTTGAAGGAAAGATATTCTTTAGCATTGTTGCAAGGCACCTTACAGACAACCTCCTGAGGAATGCATACATTGATACTTCTGTCCAGAAAGGAGGAATCCCGAAGGTGCCAGGGTGTACAGAGCACACAGGTGTGGTCTCCCAGCTGATCAGGGAGGCCAAGGAGAACAAGGGGGACTTGATGGTACTGTGGC
The DNA here is from genome assembly GCF_012432095.1 of Onychostoma macrolepis. Classification (NCBI taxonomy): domain Eukaryota; kingdom Metazoa; phylum Chordata; class Actinopteri; order Cypriniformes; family Cyprinidae; genus Onychostoma; species Onychostoma macrolepis. The sequence goes on along the minus strand of NC_081177.1, from coordinate 29,122,964 downwards.
TTGACTTCACAAATGCTTACGGATCCACACCCCACAAGCTAATAGAGGTGGCTCTGGCTTGGTACCATATACCATCCAAGTTCACAGATCTCATCTTGGAGTATTACAATGGTTTCAGCCTAGGATTCTCTTCCAGGGTCCATTACTGCTGAGTACCTAGAGCTAAGAAAATGGATCATCACCATTTCAGAGATCCTTTTCTCACTTGCCATGAACATGCTGGTGAAGTGGTAAAGCTCGGTTGAGGTGCGGTGTAGAGGACCCCCTCAAAGACTGGCATCCGACAACCACCAATTAAAGCTTTTATAGATGACCTGACTGTGACAACTGCATCTGTCCCTGGGAGCGAGTGGATCCTGGAGGGCCTGGAAGAGCTGATGACATGGGCTAACATGAGATTTAAGCCAGCAAAGTCCAGATCCCTGGTGTTGAGGAAAGGAAAGATCACAGACAAGTTTCACTTTATGCTTGGTAATACCCAGGTACCATCTATCAAGGAAATAAACTGTTAAGAGCCTGGGGAAGAAGACATAGCATCCATCCGAACCACCAACCAAGAGCTAGAAGTCTGGCTAGGTGTGGTGGACAAGTCAGGCCTACTTGCCTGGATTTACCAACATGGGATCCTGGCGAAGATTCTTTGGACCCTTTTAGTCTACGAGGTTCCAATTTCCACAGTGGAGGGCTTTGAGAGGAGGATCAGTAGGTTTTTATGCAAGTAGCTTGGATTACCCCAAAGCCTAAGCAGCTTCATGACAAGTTCTGAAGACCATCTCCAAGTGCTTACGCTCATCAAAGAAGACCATCACTTTTGTCAGGGTTTTGGAGAAGGTAACAGCATCTACCAGGACAACTTCCTCTGGCGTGCTAACATCTGCACAGGACTGGGAGCTGAAAGTCGACCTGGGGAGGCAAATTAAGTTCCCTGAAACTGTTGCTATAACATCACTGAGGCCAGACATGGTGCTGATCTCAGAAGCCTCCAAGCAGATCATTCTCTTAGAACTCACATTCCCCTGTGAAGATCGTATTGAGGAGGCCAATGAGAGGAAGAGATCTAAGTGCATTGAGCTGGTGGAAGAGTGACAAAGAAAAGGTGTGAGCCCATTGAGGTGGGATGTATAAATGAAGCATTTGAATGAATGAATGAATGAGGCATCTATATAGCTCTTTATTGTGTATTGCTGTACACCCAAAGCGCTTTACAATCATATGGGGGGGGTCTCTCCTCAACCACCACCAGTGTGCAGCATCCACCTGGACGATGCGATGGCAGCCACAGTACAACAGCGCCAGTGCACTCACCACACACCAGGTGGAGAGGGGACAGAGTGATAGAGCCAATCAAGTGAATGGGGATTATTATTAGGAGGCCATGATTCACAATATTGGGGGATTTTGGCCAGGACACTGGGGTTACACCCTTATTCTTTACAAGAGGTGACATGGGATTTTTAGTGACCACAGAGAGTCAGTACCTCGCTTTAACGTGCCATTCAAAAGATGGTGCTTGTTGAAAGTATAGTGTCCCCATCACTATACTGGAGCATTAGGACCCACACAGACCACAGGGTGAGCACCCCCTGCTGGGCTCACTAACACCTCTTCCAGCAGCAACCTAGTCTTCCCAGGAGGTCTCTCATCCAGGTACTGACCAGGCTCAACCCTGCTTAGCTTCAGTGGGCAACCAGTCTTAGGCTGCAGGGTGATATGGCTGTAGTACTAGGGCCGCTTACTTTTCATGCTTTACATGTTACCCTTAGGAGACATTATCAGGAGACATGGTGTTAGCTTTCACTGTTATGTTGATGATGCTCAGCTCTATATTTCTTCGCGGCCCGGTGAAACACACCAAATTGAGAAACTAACGGAATGCATAGTCGATATAAAAAACTGGATGACAAGTAATTTTTTACTGCTAAATTCTGAAAAAACAGAGGTGTTAATTATCGGACCTAAAAACCCCACATGTAATAACCTAGAACATTATCTAACACTTGACGGCTGCTCTGTCAATTCTTCTTCATCAGTCAGGAACCTAGGTGTGCTGTTCGATAGCAATCTTTCATTTGAAAGCCATGTTTCTAGCATCTGTAAAACTGCGTTTTTCCATCTCAAAAACATATCTAAATTGCGACCTATGCTCTCAACATCAAATGCAGAAATACTAATTCATGCGTTTATGACCTCAAGGTTAGACTATTGTAATGCTTTATTGGGTGGTTGTTCTGCACGCTTGATCAACAAACTACAGTTAGTCCAAAATGCAGCAGCTAGAGTCCTTACTAGAACCAGGAAATATGACCATATTAGCCCGGTTCTGTCAACACTGCACTGGCTCCCTATCAAACATCGGATAGATTTTAAAATCTTGTTAATTACTTATAAAGCCCTGAATGGTTTAGCTCCTCAGTACTTGAGCGAGCTCTTATCACATTATAGTCCTCCACGTCCACTGCGTTCTCAAAACTCTGGCCGTCTGATAATATCTAGAATATCAAAATCAACTGCGGGTGGCAGATCCTTTTCCTATTTAGCGCCCAAACTCTGGAACAATCTACCTAACACTGTTCGGGAGGCAGACACACTCTGTCAGTTTAAATCTAGATTAAAGACCCATCTCTTTAGCCTGGCTTACACATAACACACTAATACGCTTCTATTATTCAAATCCGTTAAAGGATTGTTAGGCTGCATTAATTAGATCAACCGAACCGAACACTCCCCATAACACACGATGTACTCGTTACATCGTAAGTAGAATGGCATCTACGCTAATATTTGTCTGTTTCTTTCCTAGTCTGTTTCTCAGTCCGTATCCGATCAGATGGTGGATCAGCACCAAGAGATGATGTCTACAGCCCTGATCGTCAGCGGAGAGCCCCTGAGACATAAATTTAAATTATAATAAACAAATATATATTATAAAAATACACAGAAAACAATGAATGCATTAAACTACACATTACAATTATAGCAAATGAATAAATCATATAAATGAAAAACTTCAAATAATGAATAAAACACAAATATAACAAATACATTAAATTATAAATTAAAATGCTCCATCGGGACAAGACCACGGGAATCAGATAAGCCCCACAATCTGACATGGCTGCGGTTGGAATTGAACTGCGAGTTCGTCTGGCCAGAGGAGAACTGGCCCCCGACTGAGTCTGGTTTCTCCCAAGGTTTTTTTCTCCATTCTGTCTCAGAGGGAGTTTTGGTTCCTTGCCGCTGTCGCCTCTGGCTTTCTCAGTTGGGGACACTTAATTTCTAGCGATTATCGCTGATTTGATTGCACAGATACTATTTAAACAAAACTGAGCTAGACAATGACATCTCTGAATTCAATAATGAAATGCCTTTAACTGACAATTGAGAAAATTGAGTGTTTAATCTGATCATTATACATTACTGACACTCTATCCTCCAATTTGATACTGTTAAGTGCTTTGACACAATCTGTAATGTTAAAAGCGCTATATAAATAAAGGTGACTTGACTTGACTTTACTCGAGGGTTTGCAGCCTCTCTGCAGGGTCTACAACATGCTGGGCATCAGAAGGGCCAGTAGATGAAGGGACATTGGCTGTTTCTCAATTCTAAGAACACAAAGAACGGACTTGTGTTCTCGTGTAGACCAGTCTTGCTAAGCTTCCTTGGAAGAATGAACTCAGAAGGACGTGAGAACACAGAACAGCATCCTTGTGAGAATTGAGATGTACTGCGTTCTTGCTTAACTGACCGCATAGTCTCAGCATAAGCAGCGGCCAATGAACAATAACATAACATTACAAACAAATATCATAACATTTCATCCTATTATAGATATTATTTTCATATAATTGTATATTGTTTTATTTTACAGCGTTGTATGTTTAACTACGACTATGTTAAGATTCATTTTAATATGCCAATAAAAATACTGCAGACTTTCTCCGGGTCTTACCACTTTATTAAAATTAAGCAAAACAAAACGATAAATGTTTACTTTCAAGAGCCGTCAAGTATTTGCGAGAGCGAGTTTAAATCTTACAGGCTTCCATACACCGGCCGCCCACAGCGTCTTCTGGGATTTCTAACGGCTCGATTCTCTCAAGTCTGCACTCGATGCATCCTCGATATCAAGAACACATCCGGAAACTTTCATGCATCCTCTGTACTTCCGTTCTTGAGAATTGGAACTGAACTTCGATGGTTGATGATGACGTAGAGCGAGAACATAAGGACGCAATACAGAATCTGTATAAAATACAGAATCCAGACACAAATCATGCATTATTGTTGTTAAATTTTAATCAATTATTGTGGATATAGGTGATTGTGTTAGATATGAACATTAGACATGCTTTTTGAATATTAAAATGTAATTAAATTACTAAAATGGAATCCAGAAAAACAGAATTTGGGAAAAATAAAATGGATTTCATAGGGCTACACACTACAGCATTTCTGGTTTGGTGGCCTCTCTCTCTCTCTCTGTCTCTCTGGTCACCGGCGGCCAACACACACTGACAGGTCATCCCATGAGCGTGAAGGACATGGCTCTGCCCTGGATGAGGCTTTGTTTCAGACAGGTTAATTCCTGTGAGGATACTCCAGCCCACCCAGTGCAGTAAGAGCTGAGCTCTGCCTCACATCACGTCAACACATGTGTCCTCTAATAACACGCTGGACTATATTCTCATCACATTCACTGCATCCTATGTGTAAATGCATGTTTATATTCATAATTTCTAAAATTTCATTAACTCATTCATGAAATTAATGTATTTCACAAATTCATGAATTTCTGCAAATTGTGAGAGTCGCTCACGCTCACAGTAATAATCACAACATTGACAGGTACAAGGAAAAATACTAACAGTGAAGTACTTAAAGTGAAGTACTTACCTAATGAATATAAGATATAATACATTACTATGAGTCTGATGCTGTCAGAATTTGTCTGAGTCAAGTCAAGTCACCTTTTATTTATATAGCGCTTTTAACAATACAGATTGTGTCAAAGCACTTAACAGTATCAAATTGGATTATTAGTAGATTGTTAGTAATGTATAATGATAAGATTAAACACTCAATTTTCAGTTAAAGGCATTTCATTATTGAATTCAGAGATGTCATTGTCTAGCTCAGTTTAGTTTAAATATTATCTGTGCAATCAAATCGGCGATAATCGCTAGAAATTAAGTGTCCCCAACTGAGCAAGCCAGAGGCGACAGCGGCAAGGAACCAAAACTCCCTCTGTGACAGAATGGAGAAAAAAAACCTTGAGAGAAACCAGACTCAGTCGGGGGCCAGTTCTCCTCTGACCAGACGAAACCCGCAGTTCAAAAGTTTATATTTCTATTTTAATTTTGTTGCAATTTTTAAACAATAATAGTATTATGTAGTTAGGTGAGAAACAAGTATATAAATTAAATTAATAAAATTGGCTGTAGTTTCTTTTTTAGACCTTATTTTTTTGTTAAAGCAGGCTTGACATGCATTGTTAATTTTATATTTTCCTTGCAGTTCACTTATAATATTAATAGAGTTTTTTGCATAAAAAACAGTGTTTGCAAAACACGTCTCAACCCTCATTCTGACCCTCTGCTGATTATACTACAAATGCTTCTGACAGTGCTTCACCTTTTTATTGATCCTGAAACCTTCCTTTCAGAAATGAATGGCTGTTGTAGCTCTAGCTGTGTTAATTAGCAATCTGGTGTGATCTCATGAGACACAAGATGGCTGAAATCATACTAGAATTCAAACTGCAGATACAGAGTTTGTTTCTTTCCAATAAACACAAATCTGTGAAAACTGCTGAAACACAGAGTGAAATACGGTTAAAAAAATCCATGAAAAATTCATGAGCTTCAGGTCACCTTCAAGTCTCACTTCTGGAAGTATAAAAGGGCTGCACATAACACATCTCAACACATTCGAACAGAACATTTCAACCGTTGTTAAAATGTTTGGTACTGTAAATGCATAGCAATATAAAGTCACCACTTCAGTTTCTGCACTAAAAGGCAATACAGTTCTGCCAACATACAGATATTAGAACAAATAAACTTGTCTCAGCTTCAGACAGCACACACACAGACCACTCACTGTATGATACATACAATACACTTGCCAAAATCATTAGCTCCAATTATATACCAAAAATTGGGTGGACATGTATATATTGGTTCCCAGATAAATTGAATGGGCATTTATGAAGAAGAATTAATGTATGGATTTGACAGACAGATCTTTGAATAAGGTAAACGTCCTTAAATTCTGTACTGTGATTTCAATTATATATAGTACATCGTTTTTTAAAATGCATTAATTTATCCATGCACACACGCAAAAAATATTTCTGGGAAAGTTTAAGAAAAATCAAGGTTTGACCCCCAGGGCTGATGTGATTTCTCACAACATCAGTGATATCTGTCAAGTAGTAGCAACAATATACGTGTGCTATTTCAAAATAAACAAAAGTTTACACCTTCAATTATCAGCCCAGTTCTGCCGGTCAACTGTCATTCACACAGACTGCAAAACTCAATAAATACAAACTGCATTTTGTTTTCTTGCCTTAAATGTCCCACTACAGTCTTTCACAGAAACAAATTCACACAGTCAAAGCCAAATGAAGAACTTGAAATGTGACGTTTCAAGATGACCATTAAACCACTGACACATTCATCACATCACAAGCATCCTCACTGAGCTCATTCCTCATCATATGATTTTTACACATACAGCATGAAATGAATCTAGATAAACACTAGTTTAACATCACTCATTCAAACTTTAATACTGTATGCCTGCTATTATTAATATAAATATCATTCTTTGGATGCGTTTCATTTAGTAATGTGACTTATGACCTGAAGATGTTAGTTCTGTACGATGTACGACCTATAATATACCATCAGGTGTAAAAATGACAAGCGACTATCAATATGGAATCAAATTGGACAAAGGAAATAACTACAAAGTAGCCAAACAGTGCATTCCATTTGCTATGACTTACTTTCATTGAAAAAATAATACAATTCTAGTATAGCATACAAACCCTCTACAATATGATCTAAACAGAGAAGAGAGTTTACTGTACCCGAAGGATGCAGACTTCCACTGTCGGCACGGCACAGTTCTCCTGCACACGGCTGATCTGAGGCTGCTGGGCCTGTCTGTCATTTCCACAGGAAGAGAGGCATGTCTTCTGTAGACAGAAACACAACACAGACTCCAGACACTTCACAAGAGTCTGCAGAAGAATGTCCGAGCTGATGCTGCTCCAATTACATACGAGTGGACAGCTGCTGTCACCGAATGTGATGCACCCAAATGAACACTCAAACACTGAGCAGGGTGTTAGCAGCCACTAACAGAGTAATGTGGTTTATAATCAACTAAATTTTCACCAGTACAATAGAAGCAAATATACATCATACCTGACGATTCTTGTACTGCTATATTCTGACCTGAAACACACAAAAAAAACTAATCTGAAGAGAGTAGATCAAAATCAAAATCACATTTAGAGTCGCACTGAAACAGAAGTAAACCTTCATTTAGTGTAAATACATGTGCTTTTTAACAAGTGCCACTACAGAATTATGACAAATATCAGCATGTATTTCAGGACTTAATTAATAAAGTGCTTTCCTGCTGCAGCCGTGACGTCAGACCCCAGAAGACTAATGTGCTGCTCATTCCCCTTGAGTTTTTATAGTGTTTTTTTAATTCATGAGTAAAATAAGATCTGCAGTAAACATAACTTGACAATACTTGGACATTTTGCTCTACAGCGTAATTCAAACACACAAATTAAGCATGAATTTTAAGGCAGTTATTTATAATGTTTTTAATAACGTTTGTAATGAATGTAAGCAACTACATAAGGTTTGTGTTGTGTGAGCAGTTTACGTTGTCAAGTTATTTTTACCAAAGAGCTTATTTTGCTCATGACTTAGAAAAGCCCATTATAAAACCCACAAGAAAATCTCAAGGGAAACCGGTGGTGAATTAGTTCCGGGTTTTGACGTCACGGCTGCAGCACTCTGTACAGTCAGCATCTGTGGCCATGAACCAGCTCATATATTAGTGTTCTAATTTCAAATATCAGCTCCAGTGAGGGTAAAACTATAAACTGTATATTGGTCTTTTTAAGGTCTCACTGAATGCAAACGTCATGCTGGAGCTGGATGACAAATCTAACGGATCTCAGGACTGTAACATTAGAACAGAAGCCATTAGAGGTGAGTCTCCTCTCAGCTGCCCACTGCACTGTTTGAATAACCATCAGGCCACTCCATAAGAAAAGAAGCAATAAACACATTGACTACTGCTCTGATTTACTGCTGGCTTCCTGTGTAATAATACATAACCCCCTAAATGTCTGTTTGTTGCTCACATAAAGCCATGGCTTCAGAAGAGTGCATTCATAGTGTATGGGTCATATACTTTTGTGAAAGAGAAGTGCATTCAACTGTACTGAATGTGCACTTGTAATGTGCTTCAAATCTTATCTTCTCAAAGTATATTTTTTAAGGGTAGCCCATTTGTGAAAAGGTCTCAGAATTACTGCCACAGCTTTCTGACGGAAAACACTGATGGATTTTCTACATATTTAATCTGCTGTAAATAGGGTGCTTATTGATTTCTATATGCTGTTCTAATGGTGGAGTGTGTGAGGTCACAAAATGGCTAAGCATTAGTTCATGAACATCAGTTAGCTATGCACAAATACTTAAGCTTGATCTTTTATCATTTTGATGAATAATTTGTCTGATTTATTATGTTACCGAAATATCTAATGTAATTAACAAAAATAAATTATGATTGTAACTGAACTTGTATTTCATTCAGTGCTAAAAATTTGCAATTAAAAATCAAATTACAAAATGATTATTTCAACCACCTTTTTGTGTAATATGTATTATATATTTTAAGAATTGCATTTGCTAAGCAATATGGCATGTGAGCATTTCCCATACATTGATTTATTTGTGGTGGCTCACCACAATATTATAGAACTGACCGTCACGTGTTTTTTTATGGATGTATCTCTGAAGGGAACCAACTGTCTTCAGAAAAGTTTCAATAGCATTTTCATTTCATCTTATACATATAACGCCTGATAAAGTCGTGTTAAATTAGCACAAAATGTGAATATGCACACATAGGCACATATTACTATTTCTATTAAGGATTTACAGTTTATTAAGGTTTTATTATTAAGGGTGACTACTGTAATTTCATGTCAGTACTAAAATGCATTTACATCACTAGGTTGAAAAGTTTTTGCATAATGAAATGACTAAAACTAACTCTCTTCTATATGCGTGTTGATAAGTCATAAACATATTCTCAGTACGTTTTATTTTTTAACATCCTTGCTAATATCACTTATTAAAGATATTTTTCCAACCCAGCAGTCAGGTCCTCTGTACACTTCAAATCCTCTTATTTTCAGCTCAACCATGGGTTCTTGGTTAATTAACCTACAAACTTTACATGAGCAAAAATGATGGTTTTCAGTTTAATGATTCAGTGAGTGTTTTGACTCATGAACTGTTTGGGCCTGAATAGTTTTGTGAACTGGTTTAACTGATATAGCCTATTAAAAAGATCTGACCGAAAAGAATGATGCATTTTTTTCTATTGAGTTATGCTCGACAATACATCAATACAGTATGTAAACGAGGAGAACAGTACAGGTCCGATTACAGAGCCTTGTGGGACACCAGTGCTCAGACTCATGGTAGAGTCAACAGACTCATATGTTGGTGTCTATTCTGAAGATATTCTGTCAGAAAATCAAAGATCCAGTTACAGAGAGAAATGTCCTTTGAGGGCACTATGTTACTGAATCCCATGCTGTGATGAAATATCAGTCTCATATTTGTTCCTCTCTTATTCAAGGAGTCATGAAGCCATGAGAAGATGCCACATGCTTTGTCCAACTACTCAAATAACAGATTTAACTGCAACTAGACAGCAATCATTCAGTGATTCCGCCTTTTTGTTGACATTAAAAAAGCAGTTTTATTAATGTATGAAATAACTACAGACTGGGCAGGAGAACGAAAAGTTGCAGCAGAGGAGTGAAATACAGGGGTAGCAGAGGGTTTCCTAGACCTCATAAACATCTAAACCGTGGGAGTCCCTCATAACAAACTTTAGAAAATTATATGGTTTTGGGCACATTATATGGCTGGGAGATTATAGCTGAAAGCATTAACTGCTGCAGCTGTTAGGGGGGAAAAAGCACAATATATTTTAATATTATATGGACGTACTTTTTTTCTAAATCAAACTAACCAAACACGCTCCAAAATGAGACAAACTCTAAAAACAATACAATATATAGCCTATAAATAAAATGTTGTTTAAATAAGCGTCCTGTCACTGTGTATTCGCACTGCTTAAGGACCAGGTTTTTGAAGGAAGTGTATAAGAGGGGTCTTACTGCTGTTGCGGGCTGTTTTCCTGGATGGAGCGCAGTCTGCAGGTGAGCAGGTGCCGCTGGTACTCTTGTCTCAGGCGGCTGTTCTCGGCGCACAGATCGGACACATGCTGCTCCAGCTCAAAGATGCGCCTCTTCTGCCGCTCCAGCAGCGTCTGCTGGGTCTCTATGATCTTGTTCAGCTCCTTCAGGTAGCCCGCTGCCTTCGTCGGATTCTCGGTCCGGCTGTCCATCGCCTTCTCATTCAGTCAAATATTCCCTCTTTTCTCCAGGTAAAGGCGCGCTGTGATGTAGGCTATGAGAGGTGCGCACGTCCCGCGCTCAGCCATGCTTCTGTCAAACACCGAGTCTGCGTCTCCTGCGGTGGCTTTGTGTGCCACTAAAGGTTAAATGTGGCTATAGGTTAAAAATCGTTCCCATCACAGTTCTGGAAGGAGTTCGTGGTGCAGTAGAGAAAATTTAATCCACTTGCCGTGCACTAGAATGCACTTATAAATGGTGGCGCAGTAACACCCTGAATGCACCGCACCGCATGCGACGCGACGCAACAACGCAGCTGTCTACACTGCGAACGCGCGGCGTCGAATAAACCCGCCGCACGCATAAACAAAGGCTCTGATTGGTCGACTGGTTGTCTGCGTCACGATTCCACCGCAGTCCTGACGGACGCGTCTGCAGCGTTCTGTTTCGCGTCGCGTCGCGTCCAGCAGTGTAGCTGTTTTTGACCTGTATTTAATTATTGCCTTTATAGATACAGTTCAGTGCCTTAACGCTTAACGTCCCAATATATGGCAGTTATAGCATTTTTCTGATTTTAAAGATATCCCCCCCATTTAGTAGGCCTACTGTTTATTTTAAATAAATGGCACTTATTTTGATATAATGCAAAAAAAAACATTTTTAATTGTGGCAAAAGTGTCTAAATAAGTTTGGGGTCACTTTAAATAAGGCTTTGATGATCTCCAGAAGCAGAAATAAAGGCAGGTGAAGCACTAAAGCAATAAAGGTGCAAAGAGCTCGTGCAAAGCTGCAGTAAAGGAACCACAGCAGCAGCACTGAAAAGGAGCTGGATATATTAGTAGATGTAGTATTATTCTACCTCACTACCTCATTCAGCATGGGACTGACCTCATTCAACTACCTCTTCTGACGGTTTAAATAAAGACTGTCACTTTAATTAGTCTTTTGCACAACAATCATTATATCTGCACTGTTTGTTTATTTCACTGGTTTGCACTCTATCTGCCTTGTGCCACTTTATATGTATATTTTTGTATAATTATATTTTATATATATTTAATCTGTATTTTTATGTTCTACTGTTAGTGTTATCTGTATGCGCCGAGGGTCTGAGAGTAACGCAGTTTCAGTTCTCTGTATGTATGTGCTGTACATGTGGCAGAACTGACAATAAAGCAGACTTTGACTTTGACTTCTAGCAGTGTAGAATATAAATATATTGCTATAAATTGTTCTTTATTGATTATAAAATGAAAAAATGACAGTAGCATACACCAAATCTGACCTTAAAAGTCAAATTTGAATACATTTTGATTGAATCATTTGCAGACAAGTTTTAATGATAATGTGGATGAATAACTCTTTATACTGTACCTCTAAACACAACCCTCAAAGAAAATCACAAAGATTATTAAGTTTCATTAGTACAAATAAAAGCCAGCATATGTTGGTGTTCAGACTTTTAACTGTCATTTCTAATTCTTGCTTTTCTATTCAATGCAATCAATTCAGTTTAATAAGCGAATGTTAAATGACTGGCTTTATGTACAAGGTCTCTCTCTCTCTCTCTATTTTTAATATTCAAGAAATAATTTACAATGGGCCACTGTTTTTGAAAATTAATGCAAATTCCAAGGTGATTATGCAGGGAGAGAGAATTATGGATATTAAAAACGTAATTTCTGAAGAAAACAAATGAATATCCCATTTGTCATCTGCTTGGCCAGCTTGATCAACGTTTTGGTGTTTTTGGCTCTTGCTGTGGTATAACAGGAGGACTGTAAGGATCTTTGAAATAAGTGATATAATTTGGTGAAATGAGATTAAACTGTAATGCAGTCTGATGTGCAGCACATTTACAGACTGAGTTCTGCAGTGCGTTCAGACGTCTGATCCATCATCTGGACTCTTCAGTATCAATTAGTCAAGTTTTTTAGTGTAGATTTATGACTAATATAGTGAGCAGCATAGCATTACAACACATCTAATGTTTTTGTTAAATGAAAGATGTTTATTTCTGATTGGTCTTCTATACACGTATCATGATAGTTTAAATAATATAAAAACAAAAAGAACATGAAACGTCTTAATGAGAAAAAGCAGATGTTTCTAAGGAATCTTTTTCAAAGGAAGAAGGATTAATAACATTGTTTGAAGCTCTTGGGGAAGTATCGGTGGTAGTGCTGCAGTATTCTGCATGAAACTGGAGACCTTCAACTTTGAAAGAAATTAATTTAGCTCATCAGTGAATCTGATGAAAATACCTGCCCTGATGACGTAATCTTTACACGTTTTGTTTACAATATTTATTTTTTTTTTTATTATGCATTTTTATGTATCATGTGTAACAACACAATCAACACTCATCACTGCTCACAAAAACTGGCTAGTTAAAAAAAATGCATTTTGCTTAACACTGTCATTTAAACATTTTAAAGTTTTTGACTGATAGAAAAAAGCTGTGAAAGTCCATGCAGGATGGATTATTTAATATAATTTGCACAATGATCTAATTTCTCTGGAAATGACCAGCAGTCGAACACTCACTGGCTGGCTGTAGGTTATTCGGTATGACATTTGCAAGAAGCACAGAGAACAAGTCTTGCAGGATGACGAGGCTACAGATCCTGTTTCAAGACATGATAACAGCAAAGCACTGGACCACAGATACTGAGAGACAAGTTTCAGAAGATGACGTCGATGTTGCATCAGAGGAAGCGCATGGTGATGGTGCAACAAGACCAATTTTGCAAGAAAGGTTTGAAAGCCATAGGACAATCATCATCAATCAATCAATCAATAAAATAAAATAAAATATAAATAAAATGTTAAAAAAAACCCTGACCAAACTGGTAATGTGGGCCAGGATAAGCTAAAATTGAAATAGCATTCTTGCATAATACTCACACTGTGTGCATACTTATTACGCAATGTTTTTCATGACTAATTTTACTGCTGAAGAGATACAGTACTATGGGCTGATTTCACAGACGGGGCTTAGACTAAGCCAGGATTAGGCCATGGTTCAGTTAGGACATTACAGTCATTTTTATAAACATACCTTAGAAAAACATTACTGGTGTTGATCTCGAGACAAACCAAAGGCACCGACACATTTCAAGATCAGTCAGTGCAAGTTTCTTTCAGCTGAAACAGCTCAGATTTTATAAGTTCCAAACTTTACTTTTAAAAACTACGTTAAAAATCTACGTCTCTAAAGGGAATTACAACAACTTCCCAAATATTTGTGCGCGCAATTAGAGTACAAAGGATTGTTCTTCATTTATCTCATTGTGTAACGGTAAACAAGAATGTTTACACAAATAAAAAAAATCAAAAACCAAATACAAAACAAATCCATAGAATTAGTCGGTGTCTCGATCAGCTGTAGTTGATGCAGTCAGCAGTCAATTGTGTTTAATTCAGGTGAACAAGGGGGCAGGCCATTATTCTGTCACCTCTGGAGACTTCTCTGGCAAGCCAAACGCTGAAATACTTGGCCGTCAGCTACCTCACAGCACACACCATTATCCCCTCCAACACACACACACACATGCACACACGCACGCGCACACACACACACACACACACACACACCATTATCCCCTCCAACACACACACACACACATACACACACACGCACACACACACGCACACACACACACACACACACACACACCATTATCCCCTCCAACACACACACACACACACACACGCACACACATGCACACACATGCAACTCTCACAAAACCTTTGAAAAGTCAGTCTTCATGTATTTCTCTGCCTAATCTTGACGCTTCAGCCGGTGTTTTTTGTTAAGTGGGGGTCGTGTTTCTGCTTTGCTTACTTCAGCAGATTCTTTGAGAACCTGACATTTTGTACTTCTGGAGATTCCAGATAAATGGGAAGATTCCAGAAGTTCTGGAAAACTGTGGCTCTGGTGGTTTTACGCTTAAGTCTTCGCAGATCTTTTGCTGTTAATTTGCATGTTTTCTTCTCAATGTTTTTTTGGCAACCCTGCTGCCTACTATTGGCAAATTGTCTAATGGTCACGCTTTACCACATTTTCCTGATAGATGTTTTGTCATTTTTGTCTTTTCGGTGTCACTTGAATCTTTTTTTTCACCCATTTTCATCTGTAGTAGAAGTCTTCCTATAATAGTTAAGCACGTCTGAATTGAAAGAATTTGACCATTTAAATCACACCATCACTCATCAGCAATTACACATCACCTTAAAATGATAATTCTCCCTAATTAAGATGTATGTGGTTTCCACTTGCCTAATAATTACACACTGTATAAATGTGCATGCTAATACACTATTCTGAATTCAGCCTCATTAAAAACCAGCGCTTTTGAACTTCACATATTACATTCTCACAATTTTTTTTTTTTTTAAAGTGATTTTCTCTAAAAGGCTAACCTCTAATCAAACTCAATCGAAAGTCAAATTAATTCCACATTCCAGTGTTTTTTATTCAAATGGCAAATATGTAAAAACCACTGCGAACAGGTGATACTTAACAAGAGCGTATTTAATGTTTATAGATCACATACATGCTGCACAAAGCTCAGCGTAAATAAAGGAACGAGCTGTTAACTTTTGAGGAAGTTATGAATGACAAGAGCACACATACATCGACGAAGGCTCAGAAGTGGTTACATCTACAGATTAAAGTCAAAGGTTATGACAGATTCACAATTCCTGGTTTTATTCAGTGCAGCAGTTCTGAGTCACATCATGGCTCTTGCTTACAAAGACAGTCACTACAGAAGTCCTCACTTAAACAGGCTCGCAAGGTTGAGGTGTTTTTTCGGTCAAAAGTGGTCACATATACTTAAATCAATACTCACAGTTACAGATGTATCAGTGTAATATATCTATGGTGGGACTGATGCTTCATCTGAACAGCAAACATTCACGTCAGGAGCTGCTTCAGAGAGTACCAGTCCGTCCTTTCAGAAGCCCTTTAAATCTAAAGCAACTGAACTGAATTAAGCCCTTAAACAGATTTAATATTCACATTAATAACTGAAAGAAGCTGCACTCAACTCAAAAGAGTTCAACATATCATTAAAATCAATTCATATTGTTCATGAAATAAAACGACTGGCCGTTAGTTTCTGCACAACGAACACATGTAAGAGCACTTTGGACGGAATCAGTGGTTGCACTATTCACAAATCAGCACGCTACATCAGAGCCGCAGTCTCACATTACCTCAAAAGTTGTCCTGAGCTTCAAAAAAAAAAAAAGGTTACCATCGCAATTCAATAACAATTACAATGTCTCAAGCTATGAAAACTATTGGGGAAAAAACTACTGTAAATAATTACAATAAATGAGTTCACACATCAAACGTTTAAATAATCAAACAAAAAGCAGACAAAAAAAATATGCAGCCCTGCCATATTCAATCAGATACGCAGCATTTCAAATGAAAAAGCTATTGTTTTAAGCATGTAAGCAATACTCTCACACAAGTATTTTCCAGCACGCTTATTATACTCGGAAGGCACTTTCTTCAGTCTTCAGGCGGAGACGGTTTATCTGGAGTTGTAGTTTGGTGAATACAAGCGTAATCTTGGGCTTGCCTTCGAGTCTGAAGACATGCTGCTGTTGAAGGGGCTTTCAGTCAGCTTCGCCACACCTGCAGAAACAGCAGCGTTTACAAACGAGTCGGTCAAATCCACAGAAATCCACAGCTTCAGAAGATGTTTTTTTTTTACTCGTTGTATTCAGTTTATACAACAAAAAGCTGAGAAAACTCAAAAATCTCCTACAAGAACAAGTTGAGATACTCAATCTCCTGAAGCTGGTTGCCCTAAGCTTTTAAAGTTTCCTCAAATTTAGATTTTTTACAGCGTACCACTCCTAAACACCTGAAGAAATAATAATGATAATGATAATGCGAGCATGAGGTAAAGTCTGTCTGATCAGTTGTCATTTCTCTCGGTGTGTAGCACCTACGACTCTGCACACACTTCTGAGGAAGTCCATAAGAAATCAGCATTCTTCCCCCAGAGTCCCTGATTATTTCAGACTGATGTAAACAGCTTGAGCAGCACACTTCACAGATTCAGTGCTGATCTAGATTCCAGATGCATGTACCTGCAGGAGGCGGAGTCTTCTGGATGAACGCAGGATGACTGACAGGATCTCTCGGGGAAAACAGCGCATGGCACACTACAGAAACATAGCAAAATACGATGATATTAAAATAGGAACAATCACTGTCCGAAAACCCATTATTCGTGATACTGAAACGTGTTAGGCAGGACGTGGAAGCATTTACCGATGATGACGACAGCGGTGGCAGCCAAGAGAGAGAATAAAGTGAAGAACATCACTTGATAGGAGTCAATGAACTGCTGAAGAATATTGGGCCCGTCTGCTCCATCGACTATATGTGCTACGAGAACAGTGAAGAAGCATGGGTCAGTATGCTTTAAGAAAAAAAACATTAAAGGGCTCATGACATGGATTTTTTTTTTTAGGCAGCGGCTATTTGCACATTATACAGTAAGTAAAGCTTAAGGAACATATTAAAATAACAAAAAAATCCATGTCATGACCCCTTTAAAAAAAAAAAAAAAACAATCTGCAGTAAAATGCTCCAAACAACATATAATCTTCCATCATGATCAGGACGCCATTATAAGCATAAACCATCCCAATTGTTCCTGACGGGATCCTTCTCAACTATCAACATGTCTCTCACTCTGCTGTCAGACAGATGCTGAGGAACAAACCTTGCACAGAAGTGCCGCTGGCTGAGAGATGCATGACAGACACCGGGATGTGCAGCACCTGAGCACTGGACGCGCTGCTCACAGACACCGACGCCGTCAGAGACCCCTGCGGCCTCACCACACTGACCGCATACCTGACGAAGCTGGGAACGCCGAGAGAAACCTCCTTCTCCTCGATCACGACCGCAGGAGAACTGCTCTTCACCTGAACACCAGAAAGAGCCATGACCACAATAACACTTACTGCAACTAGGGCTGGGCGATGTGGCCAAAAAAAATCACCAGAATTTTCTTCATACATTTACATTTAGTCATTTAGCAGATGCTTTTATCCACAGCGACGTACAAATGAGGACAATGGAAGCAATCAAAATCAACAAAAGAGCAGCGATATGCAAGTGCTGTAACAAGTCTGTTAGCTTAAGTACATGTAGCAAGTTTTTTTTTTTTTTTTTTATATTATATAATAAATAAAAAGAAAACACATAGAATAGAAAAAGAATAAATAAGCTAGTGTTAGTTTAAAAGAAAACAAGCAGTTAGTAAATTAATAGAGTATAAGTCTAAAAGGGGCAAATTATTATTATTATTTCATATCAGTCGATATCGATAATTATCACGATTACATGTCAAATCTTAATTTCTTTTTAAGTTTAAAGCCAGATTTTTGTTCCAAAGTGAAAGTTGTAGAAACCAAAATAAATATCTTAATAGAAGAATTTCTTAGTTTCTTAATTTAATTTCTTAAGTTTCTGCATGTTCTAATGTGTGATATTGTTTCAAATCAAGAAACAGGTTTGGGTTGCCTGATAATTTCAATTATTAATAATAATATTACTTTTTTGTCTCTTAGAAATGCACATTTGATAGTAGCAGTAGCTTGAGTTAGGATGCAGATGTTAAGTTTTGTTCATAATCAAAATCAGCAGCATCTGTAAAAATTGTAGCAACCTCAGTTTTATATGGTGAAATATAATTATTCTAAATAAAGTTTTTTTTTTTTTAAACTAATCATTGTTCTCCCATAGTAGCATAAATTTAAATCATGATAAACAGTTAAAACCACACATATAGCACCTCAATACCATGGTAAAAATATAACTATATGGTTTTTAGGTATTTGTTTGAAAAACAGTAACGTTGGTCTAAAAACATTCAGTATAAATGCACACATGCAAGAGTTTAATCACAAAAACATACTATAATTATGTTCAATTACAGCCGATACCGATACTAGTATTTTCACTGTATTTGTAAATTTGTTTAAATATTGGATACAGTAACCAAAAGAATATGTATAATGTTAGTTGGTTAACTTCATTTATCAAATAGATATATCCTTCAGTTATTTTCAGTTAATTATGCCCATTAAAATGTATTTTACAAGTTTTAATTACTTTCACAGTTCATTTTTTTTTGCTCTATGGTACATCATCTTTAATTTAATAGCATTAGAGCTGCTCAATTGCAGCGGTCAATACTGTAATCATGCGTTTTGCTGTAATAATGCAGGGAACCACTCGTTATAATGATTTCAGAGATACAAGTAGTGTTTTTTTCATCTGAAACATGCTGCGATTTATATTCCAAAGCCACTCATATAATGCAGAAACACTCATGAAGCAAGCAAAACACACTCAAGACGCGCACGTATTTGTGCTGGTGCAGAATGAGAGGGACAAGTACAGCACAGCCTCACGCATTTACACAGGCTGCTAGTTTCACTCTTGCCAGAAAGTCATGCATGCTTAAGGTTGAAAACAAATGATGTTTATAGTGAAGGCCCCTATACATTGTCTCATATTTACAATTTAGTTTTAAGCCAAATGATGAGTGCTAAGTGAGTGAACATCAATAAAGATCACACAACAGAAGTGCATGCTCTCTCTCTCTCCTTCCCTACTCTTAAGTAACTTGTGCATTGTTTTACTTGCTTGTTTTTGACATATCCAACCGAACTACAAACTTTCCAGTGATGTCTGTGATAAAGGCATATTCGCTAGACAAGCTCACGCACATCAACTATACAGGCATTAATACTGAATGTTTAACATTACATTTATTGCATACATATACTTTGTAGACATCCTTAATCTCTAATAACTCCATTCTGCTGTCTGTTGTCGGTGTTTCTTTGTCTGAATATGGCACTTATCACATGCTATGTGGTATCGGCGTTTGGTATTTGGTATTGCTTTTTAACAAGTACAAGTACAGGAGCTCAGTATCGGTATCGGCGCATCCCTAAATTATATCGAACATTTATCGAACTCTTCATATCGTTTTATCGAGGAAAATTATATCGCGATAATTATCATTAATGATTTATCGCCCAGCCCTAATTTCAACAAAAACATTTCGCTTTACAGACAAAGAGACAAGGATGCAAACGTTACGTCTAGCTGCTGAAGAGCGCCTGCCGGCCCGTAGATGGTCAGCTCCGCAGACGTGTGATGATTGCTCAGGATGATGTCCGTCTGATCGGCGTAGATCCCTGGACTGACAGGCAGCCGGGCGCTGATCTGCTCTCCGCTGAAGACAGATCCCTGCACGCCGGCCCTCACCTCCACGTCCGTCATAGACACGCTCAGCACCTTCACCTGCTGGTCGCTCATGGGCTTAAAGCTCAACACGCAGCTGTAGAAACCTGGCGGTCAGAGGAGACACAGATCAAGGGGTTACACCTGCCATTGTGACGTCAGGCTGAAGTCCAAGGTTCGTGTGAGAGACCTGTGCTGGCGTCGAATGCCGTGTGAGTGTGGTAGACGTCATGAGCGGAGAAATCCACGGCGCTGCTGGTGAAGCGGAGCTGACAGCTGACGGAGGACTCTGGGTGGAGCAGAGCCATGCTCTCGGACTGAGACGACATGCAGCTTCCTGTGGACAGAGGAAACATGAGTGCTATGATGCCGTTCAGAAAAGCACTACGATTTAAATAAATGGACCACAGCACCTGCTAATGAGACTTTTACATTTGCTTGTGTTCATTTGGCAGAAGCTTACAATGCAGTCATAGAAGTTTTTGCATCTGAAGTCTTCAGTTTGCTAAGTCTGTCTGAGATTTTTCTTTTAAATGCACATTTTTATCAGGCTCCTATGTTTAGGTTCAGTAATTTCACTTTAATTGCAATGAAAAGGTTGTTAGTTAGTTATTCAATGTCTAAATGTCAAAAATCTCAATGTCCAATGTTATTTTCATAAGAGCCTGATAAAAATCAAGCTTAAATATCCTGATATATCTGCAGGATATTTAAGCTCAAATTTAAGATTTTAAGACCTTTTTGACGCCTGCAGAAATAAAATTAATACCACATGAGCAGGGTAGGGCAAAGTCTATGGTAACATATTAAACTAAAATGACTAAAAAGCATGATTTACAGTCCAGATTGAGGTTTTCACAAAAACAAAAAGTTTTATAAAATGATATACTTCACATTTCAGCCTTTAAAGTCAAAAGTATTAATTATTATATTAATTAAAAAAATCATCATCAATGCATTTTTTTATTAATTACATTACATATAAATACGTTTTACCGTTTACATTTTTATAATGCATTATCTTCTTTTTGATCCACCAGTTCACATTTACAGCTCTGCGGGTTTTCAGCGTAAAAACATGGGTTGATTTTTGCATTGGTCTGAACAAAACCAACAGGCTTATTGAAAATGCACATTCATTCCCTGCCAGCAGGTGGTGCCTTTGGAATATATCTGTTTCCATGGCAACACAGGACTCATGTTTATTTAATGAAACAGCCTTTTGAAGTTTAATCATCACTTAAGCCATATGGCAATTCTGGTCTTTCCGTCCCCAAATTTAAGACCTCTTGAAATCAAAATTTCAAAATTGTACTTTCTTGTACAATATAAGACTTTTTATGGCTTTAAATTTGATACAACTAAATTTAAGACTTTTAAAGACGTAAGGACCCGCGGGAACCCTGAAAATGCTCATTGAAAAGAAAAATCTCAGATGAACCTAGAGGCTTTTGCATTCTTAGGAATCAAACCCATGACGTAAGAGATGCCCTTTGAAATCAGTAATTTTTATCAAATTCTGTGTTTAATTCTTTCTGGATTTCAATGTAACGGTGAAAAACACTGAACAGTTGTGTTATATGTCAAGCGCGATTGAGTCTCTCTTTAATGCAATTCCAGCAGTGTTTTGTACCGATGAGGTTGCTTCCCGTGTCCCTGGTTGACATCAAAACTTTAGAGTCTCTGTCCTTCTTCACTGCGGGAATGACGACAGATGTCCGAGATGCACCTTCAATAAGAACCTAAACAAAATAAAGCATTACAACACAATCGCAATTATCTTTACATGCAGTTTAACCAGCATCACACTTTTGGACCAAAGGACTTTCATGATTTTTCCATTTTAAACTCTGATTCGGAATATCTCCGAACTGAAGTCCACGTGATTAACGTCACCTCTCTGTAAGTGTGGAGTTGACCGGGTATCTCATAGTACACCGTGACTGTGCCCTTGTCTCTGGCTACTGCAGCTCCAGTCCTGGGATCGATCTCCAGAAGAGCGCTGGACGATGAGCTCCACACACCTGACGCTCCTGCACATGAACAATGACTTCAGGAGACTCGAATACTCACAGAAAGCCATGCGTCTGTAAATGCTATCAATATTTGTATGTGTCCGTGTTTTCTCTTACCCTCCTGATTAACAAACTGTGCAGAAAAACACACAACGTCTCCCACGATCAGCCGCCGGGCTTCAGCCGGATGAATGGCATGTTGGACCGGTATTGCGAGGAAATCTGCGAGTCCGGCCTGCTCCGAGTCCCAAACCCCCAGCAGAGTCAGACCCACATTCACCGTCCGCACCGTCAGCGTGCCGTTACTCGAACCCTTACCGACCTGCACCAAATCATCCCTGCACACACGAGACAGATCATTAATACACACTGATCAAAGTAAAAAAAATAAAATAAAAACAATAAAAGCATATGCACTGATTATCTCTGATTGTTAATTATCTGCAATTACCACTTTTAACATTGTTTCCAAAGCATGAATATTTGTACAAAAAAACACAACAACATTTATTCGTTTTTGATTTGCAACCATATTTGACACTTCAGATGCTCCATGCCTCTGTGTGAGGAGAAATGGGGTTTGATTTTGTGTTAGTATTAAATTCAGATAATGTTAATGCAATACATGAGACGAAACCAGGGAAGAAGAGTGAAAATTCTTACTTTCAATATTAAAAATAAAGCTGATATGGAAGATTTTGAAAGGACTTTGAAAAACTTTAGATTTCGAGTTACAGAGTCTCTTTCACAGGGGAAATAAAAAACAGTGAAATACGTTATATACATCATTACTTGTGCTTTTTTTGTCCCTAAAGTGGCAGAGTTTCAGAAGGAAGCTCTAAATAAACGAATGTTTGTTGCTGTTAGGGCTGTCACAAACCAGTATTTTGATGATCGATTAATCTATTGGTTATTGTTTTATGATTAATCTATAAATCTTTTTTTTTTTTTTTACATTGAATCAATTTATTATTTTCTGATTAGTCAATTAATCATCATTAATAAACTTACTTAACCTACCAATAATTAATAACTTCTGGCAATGTACATAACACAGTAAATTTTTATCAGAACTGACAGCGTGTTAAATTAGTCCAACTGAGCCACAAGTCTATCCATTATATCTTTTAAAGAACCAACTACAACTTCAAAAGCGTCATTTCAGCCCTAGCTGCTGTTGAATTTTGATGTGAAATGTTTAGCCCATGTTTGATAATATATTATCTTCAATATTATATTAAACTTAAACAAATGGAGGCCTCTGGAGGTTTTGTTGATGATAGGAGTGGTGTAGTTTTGTCTTGATGCTGGTTTGCAGTGTAGGAACTGTGTAAGTGCTGCATTCAAAGGCACAGCTGTCATGTAGATCTCCTGTAGATGGCTCGAGATGCTGATTCTGTTACCTGTTGGTGGAGAAGCTGAGCACTGAGTTGTGGCTGTGTAAGGTTTCTCCTGTGCTGTCGTGGAAGTGAACGGTGAAGGTCAGAACGGCTCCCAGCGGGATGGCGGACACAGTCTCTCTGTTAGACGTGTACACGACTGGACTAGTGCTCAGACGCAGGTACGAGACTGTCACCACCTGACAACAAACACCAGCTCTGTGACACTGCTGACACTGAATGCTAACTACTAAAACATTCATTCACAGTTCAGAGCTATTGTGAAATACAAAACCTAATATAAGGGATAATGTACAGTCATTAATTGCAAAACTCATTTGAAAATATATTTATATATTAAATATAAAATCACCCTGAGGTAACATCCCACTGCATGACTGCTAAATAAATCAAGACATACACATGTATTTCATTGATGAACTAATTTAATTTTTTTCATCTTATCTGATTATACTGCAAAAATAATATATTAATTTATGCATTGTTATTATCAATCTGCAATTCAAGTTACTTATCCTCTATTCTGTTTTCTATTAATTTTATTAAGTTAAATGGCTAAACTGATCAGCTGTTTAAAGACTATTGCACTTGCATAGCCTCATATCTCCTTATCTGTGGAAGAGCTACCTTCACAGCGACGATGATGGTTTGATTGACGCCGAATGTTTCCTGCGAGCTGATCTGTAGCGATGCTGTTCCTGTCAGAGATCCAGACGTCAGGTGACCTTTATCATCCACCTGAACGAGAGCAGCTCTGTCCGGACAGTCCAGCACACGGTAGGACAGGGAGCCCAGGCCATCTCTACAGGACATAACACACATTATACAACACGCAAACTATTTTTATTTATGACAAAAAATACAAACAGATCCAATCTTTGTCTGACATGTTGCTCGATATTATTTGATAGATTTCTGGAGTACTTAATTCTAATTATCTACTTAATTTTAACATTTAACAGTCAAATATTTCTTAATAATGACTGTTATCCACAGCAACTGACCTTTCAGGAAACCTACATGGTCTCCTATATGATGTGTCCCACAGTCTTTACTAGTGAGCTAATACATTTATTTCAACTCAAACAATTTGTCTATTTATTTATTTATTTGCTTTTTAAACAGCCATTCCTCCAGTGGGATAAACATAGAATATGTCATTACCACAAAACAAAACCCTTCTGGATTATCGTTTAAATTTAAAATAAAATAAAATATTGGATATAATGATATACAACAGCATGATGCAGACGAGACATTGCTTAAATATTAAATTCACATACTATGCATACATATTTAGGTTAGTTTAGTCAAAATGAGTTCATTTAAAAACAAACACAATATTTAACTGCAAGTGCCTCCTGAATTTGAAGTGTAGACACTTTTAATTAAATGTAATATGTGGTCTGTAGTGCAGTTCTGTCGCACTAGTTTGTGTGTATTTGTAGGGCAGCACAGCTCACATTCATGGCAAAGCAGCATGGATATCTGATGTGGTTCAGTCTAACTGTAACGGTGTGTGTTGATCTGAACCAAGGGTTTCTGCTGAGGTACCTGTTGGTTTGGAGCTTGAGCAGGGAGTTTGGGGACATCAGGATCTCCTCAGCTTGAACTTCTGGGTTCGACAGCTGCAGCTTCTCATAAACCTGAAATTCAGTATATGGCAGGGTCAGCCTTTGCTCTCAGTTTAATAAATGTTCTTCAAAATACAGTGTTGCAATGGCTATGATGATTTACAGTCAAACCAAAATTTATTCAGACACCATTTCTCACATTTTATTCGCTATGTTTAGAAAACAGTAATAAAATATGACAAGAACTCAAGAGTTAAACTGCGTCAGAACAAATTCATCTTGATAATGTCAGATAACTTTGATAGAAAGGTGTGTAATGAATTGGGTTGAGTAGCTGTCAGCTGTTAAATTTAAGCACACAATTAGATAATACCAATTTAGCTCAACCAATCACCAAGCAATGCTTCATTTTGTTCAGTGTGTGGTGTGAAAAGGTCGCATAGCAATTAAAGAAACAACACTTTAATATGTATTGTTGAATGTATAATATGTATAATGTGTCACAGTTTACTTTATTTTGCTATCCTGCACCCACTAGTAAACAAATATCAAAAATTATATCTGGAGTCTGAATAAATTTTGGTTTGACTGTATATAGTAAAAAGAAAACGTTCAATATGGGGTTTGTTTTTTAAAGCCAGTCACACAGAATACAGTGCTGCTCTGTGAATGAGAGAATGAGATTTAGTCTACCTGTATCTGTATCTCATCATGGAGCTCGAGGGCACTGTCCTGCAGATGTCCAGCCAGAGGAGCGCTGGCCTTCACCACCACCCTCAGTCCTGTGCGGCCTTTACTCCTGCCCAACACACTCATGGCGAAGTTGTGCTCGGCACTGAGCTGTACAGACGCCTGCAGGACAGATCACACACTGATTTATCTGAACCGCAACACCAGCACACACTGGAGTGAAGGTTTACCACAGAAATGTGTAAACAAACTAATAGACCTGCCACTACTATTTAATCTGTTTCTTTGTTCTTCAGAGAACTTGCTGTGTTGTTGCAACAACTATATCTTTTTATAGGAAAAATGCACTTTTTGTTTAATTTTCATATTTTTATATTGGTACTAGAGATGCACAATATAAATCTTCTCCACTCATACCGACAGATGATTATTCAGAATAACATCTGCTCATACATTCCTATAATATTAGAGGTTAAAATGAACATAACTATTATATTTAACTGCTATTTATTGTCAGATATAATAATCACACTCAAAAACTGAAATGTCTGCATACAACTCCGATGCACATAAAGTAGTTTTCATAAAAACCTTTCATGACAGATACATGATTAACAGTGAATAAGCTTCTCTATAGTGTTTTTTTCATAGCTAATTAACCAACTGTGAACACTGGATAACTTTCCTCAGGCAAATGCAACATTAAGTGACATTTATCACAAGCTGTTTTACTGACATCTTTCTACGGTTGAGACACTGTATTATAATTTTCACTATATCTTCTGATGATCATTCATGTTTATTTTACACTATAACTTGTATTAAAGTGGAAGTGACTTGGGATCTGTGCTGCCGCTTGAACTGAAGCACCACAATAAAGAGAATCAAAACTGTATTTATTGTTTGAATTTTGTGATAAAATGGACAGAAATAATGGCACAAAGCTGTTTGTGTTTATTGGATGGGATGTATGCTACAAATAATGTTTGGTGAGGAGAAAAAGCATGGACCTGGCAACCCTGGCTTGACCTACAGGCGATTCATAGGGTCAAACAGAAGATGCATTATTATATTTTTGAAGTGATATTGTGTTAATGCCTCATCACCTTAACTTTAACAGCCCTAAATTCTACAAAAGATATCTTTTCTTCACACAAATTTTCTGGCCCCTTTTGACTGACAGGACATAATCATCCTGATCATCAGCTGTTTTATCAATGGCCGATAGCGCAGATAATTGCTTTTATCTGCCAATACAATTATTGGCTAAAACACTGGTGAATCTCTTTTTGGTACATTTAAGTAAATATGATTTTGAATGTTCTTTTTGTGTTAATTCACCAAGACTTGAAAAATACTGAGATACCAGCCCAAATTGTGATAAAGTTCAAATCAACACAACAAATACTGGAATCAAGCACTGTAGAGCACAGGAAGAGTGTTATCCTGACCTCTGCATGGCGCGTGTGAACATCCAGAATGTCTCTCTTGGTCACAGACCAGTGGAAGGTCAGTCCAGGAAGAGCGTTCCCGAAGGAGAACGGCGTCTGGCTGCTGGTCAGGCCCATCACATACACCGGCATCTACCGCCAGAGACCAAACCTTTATCACAACCTTCTCACAATACTCTGCAGATAAAAACTGAACTCATAATGTGTTTACCAGCGTTCCTGTCTTCATTCTGGTGATGGGAGCTCGGATCCTAATGGCCTTCAGCTGGACCACCTCCACATCCACCTGATCCTGTAAGAGACGGTGTTTAACTCACTCATCACACAGATCAACGCGCTTTCTGCTAGAGATGCACCGATTGCACTTTTCTTGGCCGATTCCGATTAATTTCTTGTAAGTGTGACCTGCCGATTCCAACTTTCTTTCTAAAAACTATAATTGACAGCATATACAAACAAAAATATATACTTTTTTTAATGCAAAAAAACTGACAAATGCAAAAAAAAAAATTATAAAACATTACAATTCCCCAATCTGGACAAAGTTACAGATATTCTCTCACTTAAACAACTCTCAAAATAAAGTGATCTGTGACTAGAAAAGCGGTAGGAAAAACAATTAACTGAAAAGGAGTTGCTGTATATAACAAAACAGATTCCCACTGTGTCATTTTTTCCCTAACCTTATTAAATGTTTCATCTTTCACACCAAATTCCTACATTGTTTTTAATTGCTTTAGTTAGAATAAAAAGAAACTGTAGGGCTGTTACCATTCAAATGAAATCAGTATTAACAAAGTCCATCTTTGCACTGCAGGAAACACAAAAGCTGCATCTGAAGTGGCTGAAGAGCATTACCTTTGACACCACCACCAGTTTGCCTGTTTCTGTGTCGACCGCTTGAACCACGCCGGTCACGCTCATGTTGCCCACCGACAGGCCCTTGACGTGCCCCAGACTGCTGACAGAGGCGATGCTCTCGTGGGACAGAGAGAAGAGGATGTTGGACTGGGGCTGCGGTCCTCCCTCTGACGTGATCTACAAATGAACAGGTGCAATGCATCCAGTCAGTCTATCTCTGAAGATGATCACTGATCACAGACAACAGAGCCAGTTAGATGTGTTTTATGTTCACTTGATTGTGACAGCACATGAAAATAATTCTCACTATTAACTAGCCGCTTATTAGCATGCATATTACTAGCACACTGGCTGCTTATTAGTACTTATAAAGCACATATTAAAGCCTTATTCTGCATGATCATATTTTAGATCCATTAATCCGGTTGTGGCTAGAAGGGATACAGCATAAACCGGAAGCTAACAATAAATTGAATTTTCTACCTAGTAGATTGTGTTTTATTAATGTCTACACCTACCCCAACCCTAGACCTACGCCTTATAATAATGCAAAAATAGTAATTATTGTTGTACAGTGTCAGAAAAATTGCACTATATTGATGTGTGCATGCCCAGTAGTTTTTTGCTGTATGCCTTCTAGCCTTAACCCCCTTAATCCACCATTTAATAGTGAGAAGTGGACCCCAAACTTCATTCCAGTTGAAGGTGTGGTATATTCCTTTTATAATCCAAACTTTAAGAAATGCAGGTTATCATCCTCTTCATGTGAGTTATCATCTGGGAAGCAGACATCCATGTCATAACCTGACATGTTTGCCAGTGGCAGTCCAACTGTTATTTTATCCATAATGCTGTAGTACAAGCAAAACAATGGCTAGCACATGAGGGAACACATGCATGAAGTATGCATAATCTTGCTTTAGAGTACAGGCTTCGCTTGTGTTTTGGGTGTTGATCTGCTCACTCACATCAGATCGGAGTGTATTAGACAAGTGAAGTGTGCTGTATTAAATCAGATCAGTTTGAGAAAGTGGATGACACTTACCTGCATCATTGCTCCGACTATCAGAGTGACTTTCCTGGGCAGCAGCCTGAAGGGAGGAAATACCTACAGATAAAAAAAAAGACAAAACAAAACGTTTTTTAGGATTCTCTATCACCACAAAGAAACTAAGCATCTAATTTGAATTTTTAGTAGCAACCTGTTGTGTAGCTTCAAGAGATTAGCTTTCTCCATTCTTCATTTATTCAGCTATTATTTAGAAATAATAACTTATATCCTATCAATTTGATCATTAATACCTTTTATTGCACATTATCATTTATTCATTAGTCATTTTTAATATATATTTAATATTTGTATTATTTTCCTGGCTCTCCTGCTGTTTCACTGCTTGATAAGTGAAAAGGCGCGAGATAACTTGACACTAAAATATAATAAATTCACTAATCTTATGATGAATGTGTTAAATAATTTAAAAATATAAATAAATAACATCACCCCCTCTCTACGTATTCAGTGTTTCGGAGCAGCTCAAGTTGTTTCTCATCGTGCTGTGTGAAATACAGACTAAATGGCAGCTCAAAACCGCTGTATGAGCATATGATATGCAAACTACAGCTCCCGGCTGGATAAATCAAGCCAGGATCGCACAAATAAGTTTTGATGGATGGCAACTGTAATTAAAGTAAAGACGATTATAGTGACATACAGGAGTCATATGTGAGCCTGGACCATGAAACCAGACATAAGGGTCGATTTTAAGCTTTCCATTGATGCATGGTTTGTTAGGATCGGACAATATTTGGCTGAGATGCAACTATTAGAAAATCTGGAACCTGAGGGTGCAAAAAAATCTAAATATTGAGAAAATCACCTTTAAAGTTGTCCAAATGAAGTTCTTAATGCATATTACTAATCAGAAATTAAGTTGAGATATATTTATGGAAGGAAATTTACAAAATATCTTCATGGAACATGATCTTCACTTAATATCCTAATGATTTTTGGCATAAAAGAAAAGTCAATCATTTTGACCCATACAATGTATTGTTGGCTATTGCTAAAAATATACCTGTGCTACTTGAGACTGCTTTTGTGCTCCAGGGTCACATATATTAAACACATGTGCCTGTCATTATTGATGCACGAACGATCCGTGTATGTGCGCTCTCGTCGCACTGATCACTATAACATCATATTTCTTCTTGAACACAGTTCAGTATATTCACGTAGTTGTATACAGCGAGTGTTTTATAACAGATTCTTGCGTGTTTTGGAGAAGTTTTTGAGGATCAGTGATGTTTATGTATATACGCTCCAAACATGATCGCTTGTTCTGACAGAGGAACTTCTCACTGATGACGTCGAGCCACTTTCAGATCGCTAAATTTCCACACATGCAGAATGGCTTCATTTTTCATTTGTATTTTGTGATATTTTAATTGTATTTTAATTCACTATATTTAAACATACTACTTTTTCAAAAGGGAAGGACACCAGAAAGGGATTGTTTGCATACAGAAAAATCCAACAAACTCAATTCAAAACTATTCCTTTGTTAAGTCTCACCTTAATTTTACTAACCAATTTTAACTTTTGCAATGGTTGCTTTCTGGCATTTTATTCACTTGATTTTCTACAGGGGTACTAAGAATCTGAACATTATTATTATTATTATTAATAATAATTAATGCAATATAAAGATACATCCCAACAAGTTTTTTTTTATTTATTTTATATGTATTTTATATATTTATTTATTTTTTTTGTTTATGTATTTATTTATTTTTTACTTGGTAGATCTCGGCGAGCTTCTCATTTAAAAAAAAAAGTAGATCCCCGCACAAAAGAGTGTGGGCACCCCTGGTTCTTCATGCTAGCAATATTAGATCCAATCCCTTTGCTAGATCCATCAAAACAGATCCCTTTTGTCTGGTACTCGAACCCCAGTTAGCAGAGTTTTGTCTGACATCCAGAACCAGTTAACAGCAAGTCCCAAAACTATACTGACTGGGTTATGAACACCAGACAAAAAGCATATCTTCTTACAGGATCTGGTGAAGGTATTGCAAAAAAAACACATACAGGTGCTGGTCATATAATTAGAATATCATCAAAAAGTTGATTTATTTCACTAATTCCATTCAAAAAGTGAAACTTGTATATTATATTCATTCATTACACACAGACTGATATATTTCAAATGTTTATTTCTTACAGCTCATGAAAGTCAAAAATCAGTATCTCAAAATATTAGAATATTTACATTTGAGTTTGAATAAATGACCATCCCTACAGTATAAATTCTGGGTATCTCTTGTTCTTTGAAACCACAATAATGGGGAAGACTGCGGACTTGGCAATGATCCAGAAGATGAACATTGACACCCTCCACAAAGAGGGTAAGTCACAGAAGGTCATTACTGAAAGGTGTGGCTGTTTACAGAGTGCTGTATCAAAGCATATTAAATGCAAAGTTGACTGGAAGGAAGAATTTGGGTAGAAAAAGGTGCACAAGCAACAGGGATGACTGCAAGCTTGAGAATACAGTCAAGCAAAGCCGATTCAAACACTTGTGAGAGCTTCACAAGGAGAGAACTGAAGCTGGAGTCAGTGCATCAAGAGTCACCACGCTCAGGCGTCTTCAGGAAAAGGGCTACCAAGCCACTTCTGAACCAGAGACAACGTCAGAAGCATCTTAACTGGGCTGTGGAGAAAAGAACTGGACTGTTGCTCAGTGGTCCAAAGTCCTCTTTTCAGATGAAAGTAAATTTTACATTTCATTTGGAAATCAAGGTCCCAGAGTCTGAAGGAAGAGTGGAGGCACAGAATCCATGTTGCTTGAAGTCCAGTGTGAAGTTTCCACAGTCAGTGATGATTTGGGCTGCCATGTCATCTGCTGGTGTTGGTCCACTGTGTTTTCTGATGTCCAGTCAACGCAGCCATCTACCAGGAAATTTTAGAGCACTTCATGCTTCCTTCTGTTGACAAGCTTTATGGAGATGCTGATTTCATTTTCCAGCAGGACTTGGCACCTGCCCACACTGCCAAAGGTACCAAAAGCTGGTTCAATGACCATAGTGTTACTGTGCTTGATTGGCCAGCAAACTCGCCTGACCTGAACCCCATAGAGAATCTGTGGGGTATTGTCAAGAGGAAGATGAGAGACACCAGACCCAACAATGCAGATGAGCTGAAGGCCACTATCAGAGCAACCTGGGCTCTCATAACACCTGAGCAGTGCCACAGACTGATCGACTCCATGCCACGCCGCATTGCTGCAGTAATTCAGGCAAAAGGAGCCCCAACTAAGTATTGAGTGCTGTACATGCTCATAC
This sequence comes from Onychostoma macrolepis, assembly GCF_012432095.1. Classification (NCBI taxonomy): domain Eukaryota; kingdom Metazoa; phylum Chordata; class Actinopteri; order Cypriniformes; family Cyprinidae; genus Onychostoma; species Onychostoma macrolepis. The sequence goes on along the minus strand of NC_081177.1, from coordinate 29,090,641 downwards.
TTTTCATGCTCATACTTTTCAGTTGGCCAAGATTTCTAAAAATCTTTTCTTTGTATTGGTCTTAAGTAATATTCTAATATTTTGAGATACTGATTTTTGACTTTCATGAGCTGTAAACTCTAATCATCAAAATTAAAAGAAATAAACATTTGAAATATATCAGTCTGTGTGTAATGAATGAATATAATATACAAGTTTCACTTTTTGAAAGGAATTAGTGAAATAAATCAACTTTTTGATGATATTCTAATTATATGACCAGCACCTGTACTATATAATCATTAAGCTTGACGCAAACCATTCATAAAACTGTAAATGATGGCACAGGAGAGGCTTACTTCAATTTGCTGGGGTGCAGAGGTAATTTTCCTGCCATTTTTGTCTATGACGACAGCAGACACACTAGTTTGTCCGATCACCAGACCTTTGACCAGAAACGTGGCTGTATCTTCTTCTGATGAATCGGGCAGATCTCTGACAAACAGCAGAGGTTTATTACTCTCTCAGACAGCAGAAAAATCAAGCTAAGAAGATCTAGAAAAGGTTACTCACTGCAGGGATATAATGGAGGACGCTGCCCTCAGCTTCAGGTTCATGACAGAGAAATATTTGGACAGGAAAGGCTTCTTGTTGCCATCCAAAACCCGAACATATGCTTTGACTGATTTGCCTATCTCCACCTGAAATGAATGCGTCATCTGAACTTTATTTCTGATTTCAAAATTATTTTATAAACAATTATAAAATGCACATACATGGAATTTTGAAACGGATTTGCTTTTCAGAAATTCTTTAAAGAAATATTTTAACATATGAATGATTCATTTATTTATTTTTATTGGATGTCACCAACCTTATCGACCACACGCACATAAACCTCCAGAATATCAGAGATGTGAACCGTAGCCTTAGCAGGAGAAGGGAAGGTCAGGCAAAGGTCATGAACCATCACCTGCAAGACCCCCGCCTGAGCCGGGACCACCTGATTAACAACCAAATGAGATTACATTCAAACTAAACCACAGAAGAAACAAGTTATTAACAACTGATATTGTGTAGTCAGCTGTAAGACTCAACAGAAGTCCACTCAAGTCATTGAAAGTAATAGTAAGTGTAATATTATTTTTCGTAGTCATTTTAACACATAAATATCACAGACAGCAATCACCAGCCTGGAAATACCAGAAAATATGACTAATGCATGGATTTTGTGAAATATTTTGTTGAAGTAATGCTCCAGTTTCATGCTCCAAGAAAAAACCTAAAAAACCTAAAAAAAAAACTAGTGTAGCAGACACATGTAAAGTGTCTGTAAATCTGCAATTAAATGAAAATGTATTATAGTTTAAATTGATAATAAAAGCAAATAGTTGAACTTAAGAGTGCCCCCCATGTAATTTCATAACTACTTCCATTGTCTTTGAAATATGATTAAAATGTACTGCCAATTGTACTGAACAAACATTTATGCTAAATTAAAATATAATGCCATTTCTAATAAAACCTGCATGTTATGTATTTAAACAGTTAAAATTACACATTTGTAATGAAATAAAATAATAGTAATGAAACTAAATCTGCTTTAGTATGTTAGACAACACATCAAAACTACTTTTTTCAAAAACACAAAACATTCTTAAAACAATGATAGAAAAATTAATTAAAGCACAACTTCATTTGACAATTACAAAAAGTACATTTTTAAAATGTACTTTATAACGTTTCTACAATTTTTATAAGTAGACTGATGTTTTTTTCTGATGATTAATATTTTAATTGCATGTACAGTTTTTTTTTAAATATAGTTCATTATTATTATTATTATTATTATTATTATTATAGTTAATTCACTATATTTAAACATACTACTTTTTCAAAAGGGAAGGACACCAGAAAGGGATTGTTTGCATACAGAAAAATCCAACAAACTCAATTCAAAACTATTCCTTTGTTAAGTCTCACCTTAATTTTACCTATTTTAACTTTTGCAATGGTTGCTTTCTGGCATTTTATTCACTTGATTTTCATTGTGGTTTTCACAAAACAACATGCTGGAATTTAAGCTGAACAGTTCCAATACCTGGCTTGTATGGGACTACATGTTTGAATAAAACCATAAATTGATTTTTCAAGTCTACCGTAAAAGTAAATCCTTTGCAGTATTTTAGAGCAGAGATGAACGGGCCTTCCACACTTGTTTAATGAGAATAGATTGAATAGTTAAAGGTCTATGTTCCCCTAAACCCCTGGAAACACGTGATTTGCTTTTCTTCCTAAAATATGGTTAAAATTTGTACCACACCACTGGACAAAATTTGCTATTTCAGATTTTCTTCCTCATGCTATGCAGAAATAGTTTTTTGTTGTAAACAAAATGCCACAAATACCACTGAGAGAGCTTATCTATTACTTTCATCTTAAATGTTACCTGAGCGATTCCCTGGGACTCCTGGAACGTGACGTCTGCGATTCCCCCGACGCTCGCATTGACGTAGAAATACCCCGAGCCCTGCTGCAAAATCAGATCCGCCTGCAGAGGAGAAAACACCAGCAGCAGGTGTCACACACGCCAGACGATCCAGAGCAATCAGGCACGTATGAGCTTACCGTCACATCGGGATGGTTGTATATGGTGATGGTGTCAGGGGTCACCCTCACGTCCTCTACTAACAGCAGGTCAAGCGTGGCAGAGACGGGGCTCAGAGGAGCAAACTACACACACATGAACATAACACATCAATCAGAGCTCAACTTCAGAATCAAGCTCAATAATGACTGAATATTAGGGATGTAACTATCAAAATCTCACGATACGATATTTACTGTAATATTAAAAAAAAAAAAGAAAGAATTGAATAATTGGACATTTTTTAAATTTTGTACATTTTAAAGTTAAATTCTAAAAAGTTATTATTAAAGTTATTCTATCTAATGCACTTTGAGAGTTCGAAATTAAGAGCTCCAACCCATGTTCTAACTAAGAAAACTTAAATTATTAAACTTAAATCTAAATTATATTCACACTGGTGTTTTAGGAAGCCAAACAAATTAGAATAGAATAATAAAATTTTTATATTATTATTTTATATTTCCTACGACAATAATAGCCATATATTGTAAAACAACTGCACTGTAAAATAAATATTTCATAGGTATATTATTTTTGCTTTACACTACAGTAGGGAAATTACAATACTTCTTTCCAAATTTCTACACTTGAAAGAGATATTTTGAATTTGGACTGCATTTAAACCACTAGCTGTCAGCAATTCATACTGCACTTTAAGCTTTTATTTTGAAGAAAATTGCAGAAGAACTTTTATTTTGACGGAAAACTCCTGCTTCAGTGAAAACTATATGGTGCGTCTCACTACAAATCTAGTGAAATGCTGTAATCATCTGCCACGAAAATAAAGCCTAAAACTGGTGGCTGTTGCGTTCCCAAACACGCGCTAAACTCACAGCACGTGCAATAAACAACTTCACTGCATTCATTCCGTGTAAACGGAGCCGCTCTGAGACGCGGAAAACACTGGATCACGAGCTGATCGTCTGAACGAAGTGGGCGCTTTGCTTTGAAACATGCAGCGAAACCAGACTTGAAAGGATTTAGTTCGTTTGACAGATACTGTGCCAAAGCATAATGACCCAACTTTAAAGACCTTTTTGTGTTAGAATAAGAAGTTTAAAAACTACATTTTTTGCCCGGAATATCTATCGTTTCATATCATTATGTGACCACGATAATATCGAGATGGTTTTGCTATCGCGATATTGATAATATTGTTACATCCCTATATGGAGTATGTACAAATAAGAGAAATAATCCTCTTAATTATTGTTAACTTAGCAACATGCTAATACGATTAGAAACACGAATCTTATGCAAGAGGACAGGAATAAGATTATATATGTGGCACTAAGGTTTTCGCATAAAAAGGAGTTGCTGCCCATGAAGAGCCTTTCAAATTAACTTGGGGCTCAGTTAGAAAGTAGCTGGCAAGGTTTGAACAGAGCCGTCATTTTGAGGTTCACCATTTCAGCTTCCTGTGTGGGTTAGTTTTGTTGTTGGCAACAGTAACTGTAGTGATTGTGTGGGCTGATGTGTGTGGTTAGAGAGCATCGTCCTGCTAAGGAAACGAAACTGCTTGTGTTCTCTAAAAATGGCGGGTCAGCCACTCCCTGAGCCTCAGGCAGTGCTCACGTTCGGTTCGATGCTTAATCTAAACCAAAGACTCATTGTACTAGACAAACCAACTATTCAACTTCATGTAAGTGGTTGCTGGCTGACTATTCTAGAGTCGTAATAGGGAATCGACTCCTAAAGAGTCAATTCTGGAACAGGAAGTGACTCCCATTGTTCACCCTGCTGCAGTGTTCACTCATTCAATACTCTACTATATAATGTCAATAGTGCACCATATCAGTTCAACAGTGAATTAGATCAGTTCAACAGCACACCATACCACTTCAATAAGGCACCATAAAACTAGATCAGTTCAATAGTACGTCAGATAAGTTAAATAGTGCACTAGATCAGTTTAATAGTGCATAAGATCAGTTCAATAGTGCACCTGATCAGTTCAATAGCGCAACATATCAGTTCAATAGTGCACCATGTCAGGTCAATAGTGAACTAGATCAGTTAAATAGTGCACCATATCAGTTCAAAGTGCATAAGATCAGTTCAATAGTGCATAAGATCAGTTCAATAGTGCACCAGTGCATAATATTAGTTTAATAGTGCACCAGATCCATTCAATAGTGCACCATATCCGTTCAATAGTGCACCATATCCGTTCAATAGTGCACCATATCAGTTCAATAGTGCAACAGATCAGCTCAACAGTGCACCATAACTAGATCAGTTCAATAGTGCACCATAAAACTAGATCAGTTCAATAGTGAACTAAATCAGTTCAATAGTGCAACATATCAGTTCAATAGTGCAACATATCAGTTCAAAGTGCATAAGACCAGTTCAATAGTGCACCATAAAACTAGATCAGTTCAATAGTGAACTAGATCAGTTCAATAGTGAACTAGATCAGTTCAATAGTGAACTAGATCAGTTCAATAGTGTAACATATCAGTTCAATAGTGCAACATATCAGTTCAATACGGCATAAAATCACTTCAATAGTGCACCATATCAGTTCAATAGTGCATAAGATCAGTTCAATAGTGCAACATACATATCAGTTCAATAGTGCAACCATATCAGTTCAGTAGTGAACTAGATCAGTTCAGTAGTGAACTAGATCAGTTCAGTAGTGAACTAGATCAGTTCAATAGTGAACTAGATCAGTTCAGTAGTGAACTAGATCAGTTCAATAGTGAACTAGATCAGTTCAATAGTGAACTAGATCAGTTCAATAGTGCAACATATCAGTTCAAATTGCATAAGATCAGTTCAATAGTGTAACATATCAGTTCAATAGTGCAACATATCAGTTCAATACGGCATAAGATCAGTTCAATACGGCATAAGATCAGTTCAATAGTGCACCATAAAGGGCAGTTCAATAGTGCATAAGAGCAGTTCAATAGTGCACCATACATATCAGTTCAATAGTGCAACATACATATCAGTTCAATAGTGCACCATGTCAGTTCAATAGTGAACTAGATCAGTTCAATAGTGCAACATATCAGTTCAAAGTGCATAAGACCAGTTCAATAGTGCACCAGATCCGTTCAATAGTGCACCAGATCAGTTCAGTAGTGCACCATAAAGAGCAGTTAAATAGTGCATAGTGCACCATATCAGTTCAATAGTGCATAAGATCAGTTCAATAGTGCAACATACATATCAGTTCAATAGTGCACCATATCAGTTCAATAGTGCACAAGATTAGTTCAGTAGTGCATAAGATCAGTTCAGTAGTGCACCATAAAACTAGATCAGTTCAATAGTGCACTAGATCAGTTCAATAGCGCACCATATCAATTCAATAGTGCACCATATCAATTCAATAGTGCACCATGTCAGTTCAATAGCGAACTAGATCAGTTCAATAGTGCACCATATCAGTTCAATAGTATTATTGTTAGTTTTTTCCCTTTTTTTTTTTTACAGAAACACTGAATGACCAAAAAAGCACCACCACCAGTCCTAAATTCAATTAAAATGTCTATGCATTCATACATGGTTACCAAATTATAATTGTAATTACTAAAGTTCTATCATTAAAGAATACGTGATTATCATAATATCATATTATAATTCTTGACTGACTGATGTTAAGAGTGTACTTTCAGATATTTAAAAAGCTATGCCATTTTACAAACATATACAGTATTATACAAATAGATATATTTTTCAGTTCATCTCAATGTATGCGCAGCGCACCTGTGTTTGGCGTTCCGTAAGCTCTAGTGTAACGGCACACGACTCGCCGTCGCTTTGGTGAGAGCAGAGAGAGCAAGAGAGTTTTACATACATGCAGAACTGACGCGATACATGTAAACGATATTCTTTGTTGTATTTTCCTGTCAAAATAACGGAGTTCCTTTGGACTTTTTTCAGCTTTTAAGAACTGCCGGGTTTTCCGGTAGTGGGCGGAACTAATGTGCAAACGGCAATCTCATTGGCTGGCGCTCAGCTATTATCGTCCCTGTTTTGATTTCAGAGAATCAGTTCGAGTGAACGCACACAACCTGATTAATATTCATGAATCCAGCAGCTCATTAATCCTTAGTGCGTCTTATATTGTTCTTATTAGCAGAATTTGTATTATTATTATTATTTTCTTATCAGTATTATTATTATTTTTTTTTACAGAAACACTGAATGACCAAAAAAGCACCACCACCAGTCCTAAATTCAGTTAAAATGTCTATGTATTCATACATGGTTACTAAGTTTTAATTCTAATTACTAAAGTTCTATAATTAAATAATACTTGATTATCATAATGTCATATTATAATGCTTGACTGACTGATGTTAAGTGTGTACTTTCATATATTTAAAAGCTGTACCATTTTACAAACATATACAGTAGGCTATATATATATATATATATATATATATATATATATATATATATATATATATATATATATATATATATATATATATATATATATATATATATATATATATATATATATACCTACTAGCCAATGGCGATTCAATTGCCAAGGTGTCTGTAGAGGGTTGATATCAGTTCAACAGTGCACAAGATCAGTTCAGTAGTCATGCGCCAGAGAGCTGGAGCTGTCGCAGAGACTTTCCATTGTAATTATACATACCTCAATGTCATATCAACATAATAAATATTATTTTGGTTTGCCATGGTTATCCTAATTTTTAAAAATCTGCCAACATCAATAAACACATTAATAAGTGTAAACTATTGTTTGTTTTTTACTATTGTTTTTCTAACTTTTTGCGTCTAAGAAAAGAGATGACAACGGACAATAAAGATTCACATCTAACTCTAAAATAATATCTGACCAACTCGTTTGCTTGTGACTTGTGACAGAATGTAACACCCATCCCATTTTACTGCAGACTTGGTGGGGGTTTGAAAATCGATTTCATTAAAAAATAAATAAAACTGAATTTGAGCCTGCACTTAACTATTGTGGAAAAAACAGGATAGAGCTTTTCATGGGATAGTACAGATGAACTCACTCCATTCAGAACGGAGGCTGCCTCTAGATGGGACGTCTGATAGCCGACTGCGGTCACAGTGATGGCTGCCACGCCTGATTCACGATGGACAAGAACTGTCTGATGAGCTGAGGAAAACATCACATACATACATATGAGCATCAGGGCTGAGCGGTGAAATTATTTCACATGAAGAGAGTGAGAGTGCTGCAGGTGTATAGCCTGGTTTATACTTGCAGCGTAAAACGTAAATGACACGAATACTGACACGACAAATGGCAGAAGATTAGGTTTCCGAGTAAAAAGCAAAAGTGCCTGTTTGGCGATTTTCTGATATTAAAAGACCACTTTTTAAACCAGAGAAGGAGAATATGATGGTTTTCTTTGGCAAAAAATTTTAATCAAATAAAAACATGCAAGCACTGTCACCACAGCCAGTTTAGTTTTAATTTTCTTTTTGAAAAGCCTTTTGACTTTTGCTATTTACCTGACGTTACGCTACATTGTGGGAGACTTTTTTTTTGGGTTCCACGGTGTTTGCTAAACTTTCTGTAATTTATTAGTAACTATTTAATACAACATGTAGTGTATGCCATGCCTCGTCTTATTCGTTTTTGTTAATAAATGCTATATAAGATAGTTTGTCATTGTACTGTTGTATTTAGGGTTGTGCCGAGATGATAGTATCTTGTATCGACGTTAGTCAGAGATATCGCTTGTGGCTGATGCCTTTGACGATAGCAAGATGATTATAATTATTATTATTATTATCAGGCTAGTAATACTATCTAATTAATATTAGGGCTTATTTGTTCCATTATATTTCTTTTTCCAAGTTTTTACAGTGGCTACGTTTACATGCACAATTTTTGGTTCAATCGGACTAAATTAATTCCGATTGACATAAAGTGATCGGGTTGATGTGCGCGTTTATGTGTCACAAGCTTCAAATCGTAATTGGGTTTTTTTTGGACATGCGCACACTGCACAAATATAGAGTTTCTCACACTGTTTGCACATAATAACTACTCTGTTTCTTTATTTGTTTTTAACAGCAGAATTATTATTTTCCATTTCTGGACAAATATACATATAAACCGCAGTGTCGTGCTGCTCATATTTATCATGCAGAAAAACGCCCCTCCTCGTGCACAAAACGGGTTGCCTGTGGATGAGAGTCCGAAACAAGGACTGGTGGGAGTTTGTCCTGCTCCACTTCACAGTTGCTGAGTAAAAGGAGAGTTTTATAATGACAGGACATGCATTTATACAACATTTTATTCAAAAGAATGGCCCGCTCGTTCTGCGCGTCATATGTCATTACTCTATTTCTACCTCATTGCACATGCGCAGTCCTTTCAGTTTCAGTTTTCAATCCGATCGAGTGTTTACATGCACTCTCAGTCGGATTAGAAAAGGAATAAACCACCCCCTTCAATCCGATCGAGCTCAATCGGATCGATTAAGGTGTTTACATGAAGCCTTTTCAGTCCGATTGAGCCGTCAATCCGATTACAAACGGATTATTTGGTTTCATGTAAACGTAGCCAGTGTTGCATGTTATTACCAATCGCATATGATTATGTTGAGCTTTTGAATACAGTGGGCAATCAGAGGTTTTGTTGTTCTATACGCGCTTGTTCTCATCATACACGTACATCTGCAATTTGTTGTTTAAGTATAAGATATTTATTCATCATACAGTGTAGAGCTTCACTGATTTTAACAGGAGTGTTTTGTAAAATGCATAAACTCGCGCTAGACTGAAGTCAGTGATGATGTTCTTTGGTAATGTAAATGTTCTTTGCTCGTTTTCTGTAGCAGATGTTTGAATAACTGATGAAATTTAAGCCTTTTGATTAGTACCTTACAATTCTATTAAACTGTTATCATTTTAAATACAAATTCAATCTCATTAAAAACATTAGGCTGCTTTTAGCCTTACCCTGGAGTTGGTTTACTCTCCGGCTATGAAACTAAGTATAGGTTTCACAGAAAGAGAACGATGTGCGCCAAATGAGTCGCTGTAGAAACCGAGTATTTTAATGGTTGTGGACGAAATAGCTCAAATCGAGAGCCAACGCAAACGCAGTGACATGTGAAATAAAACATCCTCGTGTATTAAAGAAGAGTGGCTTGATTAAGTGCTGGAAATAGCGGATGATGGGCACAGAACAGTAACAAAACTCAGAGACATTTACAGTCACACACAGGTGTATTGTGCAAACTGTACTTCATAGGGATGTTTAGATAGCTATAGAAGAATTCTTTTTTTTTTTTATATTTAACTTACAGATCTCAGTTTAAATGCTTCAGTTCGTTTTGATATTATATTATGTTAGGCCTATAATATAAACCTAATAAATAATTGACCTTTTTTTTTTTTTTAAATGGAGTCACTTATGCTCATCAAGGCTGTATTTATTTAATCAAAATACAGAAAAGAAGAAAAAAAAAAAACAGTAATATTGTGAACTCTCAGGCTATTGCAATTTCTAATATTGGTTTTCTATTTTAATATATTTTAAAATATAGTGTATTCCCGTAAAGCAAAGCTGTATTTTCAGCATCATTACTCCAGTCTTCAGTGTCACATGATCTTTCAGAATTCATTCTAATATGCTGATTTATTATCAGTGTTGAAACTGTTGTGCTGCTTCATATTTTTTGGAACCTTTTTCTTTGATTCTTTGATTAGGCTAATAAAAAGTTAAAAAGAACAGCATTAATTAAAAATATAAATATTTTCTGACAATATAAGTCTTTACTATCACTTTTTATCCATTTAACACATCCTTGCTGGAAAATAATAAATAAGAAAGAAAACATTTACTGACCCCAAACTTTTGAATAGTTGTGTATTATAACACAAAATTTCTATTTTGAATAACTATTCTTTTTAACTTTTTATTTCTCAAAGAATCCTGAGAAATATCATAAGTCCCAAAAAATATTAAGCAGCACAACTTTTTCCAACACTGATAATAAATTAGCATATTAGAATGATTTCTGAAGGATCATGTGACACTGAAAATTCAGCTTTGCTTCACAGGAATAAATTATATTTTAAAGTATATTAAAATAGAAAACTTTTATTTTAAATTGCAATAATATTTCACAATATTATTTTGTGAAATAATATTCAGTATTTAAAAATAATAAACTTCGGTTTGATTCCAACATGTATTGTACTGTAAAAATGTTTTCTCAGGTAACCTAAAATGTACTTCATTTAGTTACATTAAGGGTCAAATCAAATATAAATAGCACATTAAAGTTAAAAGTTACACACTTTTTTGTGCTGCGCAGGGTATAAAGAATGTTTTTGCTCAGGTGGCCGAAATGTCAGCCCAATAGAGAAAGGTTTTGCTCAGCAAGAAAAAAAATTAGAGGGAACATTGGTTGTATTGTTGTGCTTATCATTAAGAATAATAATAAATCCGTCTTTAAAGCATTTTAGTCTTAGAAAGTGAAAGGTGTAAAAATGTAAGCGCAATTTCTTGTAAAACCTGACACCAAGACCAACAAATTCGAGAGTGAAAGTAAAAGCATCCAAACCGCTTACCGGTAATACCGGTTTTGGCACAAGTTTAAAATTCTCTCATCGTGACATCCCTAAAAATGATACATGCTGTTATGCAATATACTGTTAAATTGCTAATAGTAGTATGATTTTTTTTCATACCAACTATTCCTAATACACACTTGTATTTCATAATTCTCAATGGTCTGAAGTAATCAGTGTGAGGTACCGTGGAGTTTTTTCTGTTTGTTGTCATCCTCGTGTACGCGTAGCTGCATGGGCATGGTTGGTTCGATGCTCGCCAGGGAAACTTTGGAGGACTCCCAGATCATACTCAGAGAGCTGAAGTTATCAAACTTCCTGCCCTGCTGGTCAAAGGCCGCCACATCCAGCTCTGGGTTGTGATAATTGGAAACCGGCACCTACAGAACAAGTACAAACGCTCCTGAACTTCCCGTCATAATAAGACTACAACTATGTCTGAGAGTTTGAGCGCTCACCAGTTGTTTGTTCTGCTGCAGCAGAGGGCAGGACACATCCAGCTGAGGGTTCAGGTAGATGGGCGTCAGTGTGAGACGTGACGGAGGCGCGCACACAAACCTCACCACAGCCGGCTCCACAGCAGGGAAGGGGTTCGTCACGGTGGGCTGGTTTCCAACCGTCACTGCTAAGACCTGCGAAGTCACAATTATTTGAGTATTTCAAGCATATCGGTCCACATTCCTAGAGGATAGTAGTGTTCATTTCATTTCCCATGACTAAACGAGACGATAATAAGGTCAATAAATGATAACGGTGACCATATCAACATGCAATATCGTTGACGGTGAAAGATGAGAATAAAATGTATTTAAAAAATAACAATTTCACCAAATTCTCTTTTTATTTTCGTCAAAAAAAAAAAAAGAGACAAAATATTATTCCAGACTGTTGTTTTAATAGAGAAACATTATTGCAATTTGGGGTTATTGGATTTAGCCTACTATTAGGAATTTTTTGTTTGTTTTACCAGTTTTACATATATAGTTTGTCGCTTATACTAAAATCAGTACAATAGGTGAGGTAAAATAAACCATGTGTACGAGTTGCTGAATTTGTGCGGAAATGCAAAAATAAATTTCTCAAATGATATTATGATTATAATTTTGAGCAAAATATTTTTTTATCAGTTTAACCATTATACAGCATGATGAAAATGTGGCTAAGCTTTCATTGACTAGTCAAACCTCGACTAAACAAAAACAGGACAAGGTTGACTAAATATGACAATAATTAAAAATTCGACACAGGACTAATAATACTCATTTAAAAGACTAAGTCTAAATAAAAAATGTCTGACAAAATGAACACTAGAGCAGAGTCCACAGGATATGACATCACAGGCTCCTCTGACCTGTTCTCCCAGAGCTCGGCATGTGGCTCTGACCGAATGCCTGGAGTATGTTCGCGAGGCGGGTCCGTACAGAGACAGCGCGACGCTGCTGTGGTCCTCAGCCGTCAGGTTTCTGAAGAACTTGGAGGGCTCCAGCACCCAGGGCCGGGGGCCTCCTTCAAACGTCATGTCTTTAGAGGAGCCTAACGTCACCACAGCCACAGACACCGGGTCAATCGGCTGTCAGAGAAAACATGCATGCCATCAAATCACTGCCCACTCATCCTCCTCCAGCTTTACAGCACCGCGTATTCAAACACTCACTCTGAGAGGGGGGTAGGCAGCAATGGTGATCTTTGCGCTGAGGTGGACGTTACCATGGGTGTAGCTAACCAATAGGTTGGTGTAACTGGGGATCACTGCCTTAACTCGAACCCCGCTGCAGTGGCCCTGACCTGGGGGAAGTCGACCTGAAGACACACAAACGCTCAAAATACTATACACAGACTTCAAAATGAATTACATAACATTGTTAAATCTGCAAACAAACATTGAAATCAGTCACACACTGAACACTGAAATCTGAGCTTGTGTGATGTTCATATTTCATGATGAATTATGCACTCAGTCTGTTTCACTGGCTCTTATTCGTTCTCACACATGGAAACTTAGCTAAGCAGTGGTGCCCGATCCTGTCCCCGAAGATCCCCCTTCCTGCAGAGTTCAATGCCACCTATCTGTAATTATCAAATGCTATCTTATTTAGAGACGGGCCTGTTATTGGGAGACACCAAGGGCTCTACCATTACAGAAAGCTTTAAAAATTCCAATTGTGATTTTTCTGGTACAAATCATAATTGCAAGCATTAAACCATCAGACTTTTATTTTCGCAGAAAACCACAGGAAGCCCTTTAAGCTTTTTTTTTGGTTGACAAGCACTTCTCATTACAAGTATGGGAAGGTGGTTGACACGTGTTGCATTTCCAAATAAACATAAGTGACCCAAATTAGGAGCAGATGCTTTCCATAAGACGACCATGACACTTTCGATCATCTTCAGAACACAAATAAACACATTTTCAATGAAATCTGAGAGATTTCTGTCCCTCCATTGACAGTTTACACAAATACACTTTGACACTTCAAAAATTCATAAAGAGGTTGTAAACTAATCCATATGAATTGTGCTGTTTAGTTTGAAGAGACTCCATCACTTTATGAACAGATTTAATTTAGGCTTTTATTCACATATTTGCATTCAGTAAACATAAACTCAACCGTACTTGCTTGACGTGTAATAAAAAAATCATATAGGTTGAGCTTCTAATTGCCATAACCAGTGTGTGCGTTTATGAAGGTTTATATCTGAATAAAATCCGAAACTAAAACTGTTCATAAAGAGATCGAGTCTCTTCAGAAGATTTGGACTAAACCGCACAATCCATATGGTGTCAAAGTGGTAGTTATGTAGATTGTCAATGGAGGAACAGATTGAATTACAAATATCTTCATTTGTGCTCTGAAGATGAAGGAAAGTCTTACGGGTTTGGAATGACATGAGGAATTGTAATTTTTGGGTGAATTAACCCTTTAATATTTGTCTGTTACTCTACTAACTGGCTTCCTTTGGTCAGCACTATTAACTGTACTTTTGCTCTGGAAGCTCATCTTCAAAACCTCTGCTTTTTTGCTCAACACAAGTAAGAAAATCCACTTATCTAACATCAACTCACCCTCCATCAGCTGAAAGATGCCGTGACTCTCCATGTCCACCTGCATGTCGAAGTGAGAGCAGTCACTGAGGGTCACTCTCTCTCCGGCCAGCTGACCGAAGATTCGCAGCGGCAGGTCCAGACTCAATCCCACGCGGGCCTCCACCACACACGGGCTGAACTCCATCCCCACCGGCTCGATCACATACACCTGCAGCAGCAACACACAGCAGGTTAGCTCAGTATCTACATTACACATGCTCGGTCACTTAAACATATAAAATAAAATCCTGGAATATTCGATCCATAACAGTAATTTAAAACAATCCTCAATTGTGACCCTGGACCACAAAACCAGTCATAAGGGTCAATTTTTTTAAATTGAGATTTATATATCATCTGAAAGCTGAAATATAAAATAAATGAGCTTTCCATTGATGTATGGTTTGTTAGGATCGGACAATATTTGGCTGAGACACAACTATTTGAAAATATGGAATCTGAGGGTGCAAAAAAATCTAAATATTGAGAAAATCGCCTTTAAAGTTGTCCAAATGAAGTTCTTAGCAATGCATATTACTAATCAAAAATTAAGTTTTGATATATTTACGGTAGGAAATTTACAAAATATCTTCATGGAACATGATCTTTACTTAATATCCTAATGATTTTTGGCATAAAATAAAAATGGATCATTTTGAGCCATACAATGCATTGTTGGCGATTGCTACAAATACACCTGTGCTACTTATGCCTGCTTTTGTGCTCCAGGGTCACATTTGTACATGCATGATTGCCGGCATCACCTTCATGTCTCCGTAGTGCAGTGGGTTTCTCATGTCATGGGCGTAAATCACACTGACTCCAACGTCTCTGACCGTGGTCATCATGCCTCTCACTGTGACTGTGGCGACTGCTGAGTTAGTGGACGACCAGCTGAAGTTGCCACTTCCTCCAGTCGCCTGAAACAGAGGCAACATCACATTAATGTACAGATTCAACCACACGTGGAAAACTAGATTCAAACTTTATTTCCTCTCATGTAGGGCCCTATGATTTCTGCGATGCCGAAAACACGGACGGAATCCAGTCATAAAAATGGAATTTACGGTATACCACGGAAAGTGCCAAATTTTGGATGAATAAATCAAAAGTAGGTCAGTACACTTAAATCAAAATGCTATATGGACTAGTGTCTGTGAATATTAAGCTGCAAAAAGACTTTAAATATGAATCGTGCAAATTCTGTGCATCTCTGTGTGAATGAAAGTTTCTTTTACTCCACACATACTAAAGCATGGGACGCTCTGTGTTTTCAGCCTCTGCCGCCTCAATATATGAGTACATGAACACAAACAATCTCTAGAACTGCTCTGAGAGTCACTTCGTCAGCATTTTACCGTTTCTTTAAAGTAAATCTATCATCATATGAACAGAAACCTAAAGATCTTCACAGCAACCCGTCAAAATACAAGTTCGCTATAACTTGAAGAAACAGTGACAGAAATTAATAATGATAGTAATATAATGATGGTACTACTACTAATAATAGAAATTATTAAAACATTATTTTTAAAGGAATATTTACCAGACAAATTATTTACCAGAATTCATTTAGCAAAATAATAAATTTCATATGGCCTTAAAAATTTAATTGTTAAATTTTTAATAAATTGCTGTTTAATATTGTAAGTTTCATGACTTTAATTAATTAAGACATGCTTTTTGATGAATAAAATTTAATTTAACCAGAAAAAAAATGGAATTCTGAAAAATTTAAAGGAAAAAACTGAATTTTGAAAAAAAAAAAAAAGAATTTGTGAAGAAATGAAACGGATTCCATAGGGCCCTACTCCTGCAATTAGACGTTGATGTCTGATGAAAGAAACAAACACTGTCAGACACCTTGATGGTGTACTGGTACGCTCCCTCTTTAGGCTGCCATGGGAATGTGAGGATGGCGGGAGTGAGAACGATGGGGTCGTAGATCTCCACGTCCTGCTCATTACGCACAGGAACAGAGAGCGCGTGGACACTTCCAGTCTGAAGACACAAATGAGGTCACAATGAACTACAACAGCATCAACCCAACAACACTGAACACTGGGAAGACCCTAAATGCTTAAACAGGAGACAAAAACCTACTTGATCAACAACCGCTTTCAGCGTGCCATCAATGATGGTCTGACCGCGCTTCAAAGCTTTCACATGGTGGTAAGATCCATTAACAGATGAGCCCAGAACCTCAAAGTACTCTGTAGGGAACGTGGTTTCTATACGGATATTCTGCGAAAACATGAATCTTTAATAATTAAAAAAAAATAAAATACCACAAGATGGGAATTTAATTTAGGGAAAAACAATTTGTTAAAGAATCTTCCAACGCCATGTGCTCAAGAGAACAGAAGCTTCACTTCCAGGAAAACTGATGCAAAACAGAAACTGGAGTTGTAGTCATTGATAAAACCAAACCACTGTGTTTTTTAATTACTTCCAAACCACCTTGTGATTAGTGGCAGATGTCTTATGTCTGGGACGACAGCAGGGTTGCCAGGTCTGCGGTCTTCCCACAGAATTGGGATCATTTTAAACTGTTGCCGTGGGTTGCTTTTCTTTCCTGCTAAAGGGTTAAAGGTTTGACATATTGCATATTTGAATGAAATTTTTTTTATTGAAATATTTAACCCATTTTATTTTCTACCAATGATAAACTGCACTGTTGGAGCTTTTGAGCTCCTGTATGCTTCTTTATACTGCCAATGGATAGACAAAAATGACAAGATAAATCGTATTCAATATCTTGATCATGAGGATGGGTAAATGATGACAAAAGTTTCATTTTTGGTGAAGTAACCCTTTAATTTAACTTGTGACTAACTTTTCAAATTCTCCACTAATACTGAAATGAGAAGAGGATTGATTTAATTCCATGACATTGAAAATAATCAAACCCAAAGACATTTTAAACATCTTGACTTACATCCGAGAGGTAAATCCTGTGTCCTGACTTATCAAACACTTCAATGAAGATCTCATATTTCCTCCCTGTCTCAAGGACCCAGCGATCCTCAGGATGAATCTTGAATGCTAGTACACAAGACAATAAAAAAGCCTTTCATTAGACTGTTTTAATCAATTACACTCAGTGTTATTCATTTAGTTATCAATTTAATAAGATTGCAAGTTGTCAAAAATGCTGAGAGTAAGTTTTCTTCATTCAAAGCAAATGAAGAGACAAACCCAAGTATCCAGGCTCCACGACGTAGATGGTGCTGTTGGGAAGTCGGGAAGCGCCCTGCATCCCGAGACCTTGACATTCAGAATGAAGGAAACCTCAGAGTAAAGTTATCAAAGCAACTGATGCACAGTCATCTCTAAACATCCCATGCTACAGAAACAGCCCTTTCTTCATGAAAGACTGCTATTGTTGAGTGAAGTCTCAGAACGTTACTGAAGCTGGGAAACGTCAGCATGTTTGTCGCTGGTGTGAAGGATACTCTTGTGGTCCAGCACGATGTTGGTGTGTCCATGCTGAAGCGCAAACACTGTCGAGCTGCTCTGGTCCAGGTTTGCTACAGGGGCATCTGGGTTTCCATGAGGGGCGACCACACGGTTCTGAAGGTGAAGCTCATACTGATCGCAGGGCATGGACAGCTCTGAAAGAGACAAAGCATGTCCACTGGAATAAGAGCCAACATGGCCAAGCCAAAAAGGACGTTTGGGTCCATTCACTTTCCCCCCCAATATTTAAATTAAAGTGCCCCTATTATGTATTTTAGAAAATGAGCTTTCATGCAGTGTGTAACACAGCTCTAAGTGACTGAAAACATCCTGCAAAGATTTAAATCTGAAAGTGCACCTTGTATAAAGTTATGGTCTCTCAAAGGAAAAAGTCGACTCTGAATCATTGAAGCGAGTTTTTTTTTTAAAACGAATCCCAAGCCGTTTCAAGTAGACGTCAACATGAAACATTAGCATATTGCCACCCACTTATTGGCCTCTCGGTTGGTCTGAATGAAAATGCAAATTCATTCTTTGCCACTCGGAGCCGGTTTTGGAGCGTTAAAAACAGCGGTTTCCCCGGCAACACTGTACACAAAGCAGCACTTTCATAATAGGGGCACTTTAAAACAATATCATATGTTTTTATAATCTAGAGCGGTAGTTCTCAAACTGGGGTACACGAACAAAATGTTGAACTTTGACATTCATTTAATTCTACCTTAACTTAAAGTAACACTAAAACCGAGCATGTATTTCTGACAAGCACTTCCCAAAACACCCGATGCACTTGTTACATCGTTAGAAGAATAGCATCTACGCTAATATTAGTCTGTTTCTTTCTTATTCTGAGGTCACTGCAGCTACCCGGATCCAGTCCGTATCCAGATCAGATGGTGGATCAGCACCTAGAGACGACCTCTACAGCCCTGAACGTCAGCGGAGACCAGGACACCTAGATGAGCCCCAGAGACAGATCCCCAGTGAAGACCCTGTCTCCTAGACGGCCATCAGGACAAGACCACAGGAACCAGATGAGTCCTCTGCTCAATCTGACTCTGCTGCAGCCTAGATTTAAACTGCTGATTTTGTCTGGTCAGAGGAGAATGACAGTATTTCGACACACTATTTCCCCGTTTAAATACTGTAAAGCCACCCAGCTTTATATCAAGCTGATGTAAAGCAGCTTTGACACAATTTACATTGTTAAAAGTGCTATACAAATAAAAGTGACTTGACTAGCAAAATACCGCTTTTAGTATAAAAAACCCAAAAAACAAATGGTCAAATGACATCAAATTATCTCACCTTTTGCGGTCAGAACTTGTGTGCATCGACACAAGCAGCGTGCGTATGATAGGCTGCCTGCAAGAGTATGCTGCTTTAGCTAATCGCACCGCTGTTCATTGTATCTTTAAAGTAGATTTGTTGCACTTAATAGCAGGAAGAACAAATATTGACACGAGCTGTACATAGAGATCGATTTAAGAAACTCTCTTCGATACAGAAACATACCCTGTGCGAGTTATTGTTTTTCGTGCTTAAAATACAAGCTTTCATGCTTAAAATACAAGCAAGAATGCAGTTTTCTCAGGATATCCAAACGATTGCAAATTTCATATCACAGTTAAACAAAAAAGGTAATATTAAGTGAACATTTTAAACACATTATTGTCAAAATTATTTGTTATATTTTACAACGGAGTAATAATAGTTCCAACGAAATCGCAACAGAACTGGTGTGTGTCTCCAAGCACCAGCGGTGTTTCGTTAGTGAAGGAATCTGCAGCTTTGAACGATGAATGAATTTCATTAATGAATGAATGAATGAATGAATGGACGCGATGCCTCGCTCATTAAGACAGTGACTTGCCGCCACCTACTGGCGATTTTAGTTTAAAATCTACAAGTATCACTTTGTTTTGCCTTTATTTATTGAGCGCTCTCTTCTCTCTATCATTACAAGACACGCCCCCTTACTGCTGATTGGCTGCAAGGGTGTTTTGGGACACGGTCCGACACTGTGGTCAAAAGCATTTTCTAAAAATTGCTTAGTGCACCTTTAATTTCGGCTAATAATATAAAACACACTGCAATAACCAATAAAGAAAATGATTCATTGCTGAATTAACGCAAGCTTACCTGTAATCTTTCCTTGTCGAATCTTCTGGACTTTGTATTTGATGGAGGTGCCAGCAAGCAGATAAACGTCATACGCTGGACTCAGAAGGATGTTTTCCAGAATCAGCAATCTGACCTCAGCAGCACCAACATCCTGAAAAACAGCTCGAAGAGTCAACCGAAAGTAAGGAAAACACCTTCAACAGAACTTACGCTAACATATTCATATCTATGCTATAACATTTTCAAAATATGGCCAAAAATCTATTCATATGACGTGTAAAAGCAATCACAAAAGTGACACACACCTTGTAGATTGCTTCTTGTATTTTGGCTTTGAGTTTGGCATGGCCGGTTTTGATTCCTGAAACTAGGATGATATCTCCCTGATGTCCCACTCGCTCCATCTCAGAAATATACGCAGGAGGAGTGTACGCCGACTCCGCAAACCTCAGCACCCTGGAGACAGACGCCTCAAAATTACACCAGCATTCGCGCTCCTTAGAACAGAACCTAGTCGTAGCAGATGCCATATATATCTAAAAACAAGGATGTGAAGGATAGCCGGACTGTCTAATTTTCACAGGTTTCCACTGAACAGAGTGTATTCCTCACAGCCTCGTTTTCATTCATGAATAATTAAAAGTTCACCCGAAAATCTGACTACATCATTTATTAGTCTTTCCAAACATGCATGACTTCCTTTCTTCCATTCATAAAAAGATGATATTTTGAAAAATGTTGTTTTGGAATTTCATTTTGTGGACAAAAATAAAATGAGGATGATTAAATGGCAGAATTTTTTTTTTTTTTTGTATTTAAACATGGTGTCTAGTCCAGCTAAAGAATAAAACCCTTTACTGAAATCCAGATTAATTTCATCTCCATATGCTGGAAAAAAAAGTTACGTGTTTATGAATATTCAATTGTAAATAGCTAAACACGAGGAAACTGGAACAAAACTGGATCAAAGTAAAAGCCTGATTTGGTCCTCATTTGACAGGTGTGTTACCGCAGGGTGTTGTAGGAGTCGGGGAAGCCGGCCATCTCAGCGTCCTTCACGATCGTCCACTCAAACAGCAGACTGGCTAGAGTACTGAAGGTGTTTCCTGAAGACAGGAGGAGGGATACTTTACCCAGACTGCACATGAACAGCACGACAATCCTTCATCACTGTCAGAGTTACCCTGGAAGCCTAAACCGTTTCATGTGTGCAGCGCACAAGCAGAGATAACAACAACACATGCGGTAAGTGTTATAATGCTTCATGTGCTCCTTTAAAGAAAAAATATTTGAATAAGGTTTAGTTTCCAGATCTAATGAAATCCCATGTTTTTAGAAAAACACTCTTGTGCTAATGTTTTCAACTTTAATCACTTGAGCTAATGTGCTAATGGTTTAAGTTTAATTTCTATAACAAATATATGTGAGTGGACCACTGATCTAATATATAGATCACTGGAGTGGACACATCTTAATATACATATACATATACTAATATATATATACATATACTAATATATATATATATGCCATGGTCTGTCTGAATACTGGATTCTGATTGGCTGGCAGTTGTTGATTAAATTCATTGAACCGCACAGGTAGTTCCAGGTCAGTTTAATCACGTTCTATATTAACAAAGTCTCTTTAAGACAAGACATGTCACTCGGCGGCCATCTTTGAAACGCCTCTCGGGCATCCAAGTGCAGCTCCTATCTCTTTGAATGGGGAAACATCAAATTCTCCAAAACTGTTCACTAAGCTTGCGATTAAATTTCATATTTGAAATCACCAAAGAAATCTGACAACAACTGTATCATAAATGCTGTTTCTTTTGCTCGAATAGCGTTATAAAAAGCTTATTTTTCAGGCTAGATCAGCCAGTGCGCGTGCGCAGTCCTAAGCACACGTCACAGAACGCTGACTGTTTCTATAGCAACCGGGACTTCTAACGGCAGCTGCAGTGACACGTTGACTTTACCGATTAGTGATTGGCTCTTTCATTCAGAAGGCGGGGCTTCCTGCGATTGAGCGGCCATATTGAGTGTTGCATTTTTCCCCATTCAAAACTATAGGAGTGACACGTCTTGGGTATTCTATAGTCTTTGATATTAATGCGCTTCCTATAAACATTGGTAACCATAGTAACATAGTTACAGTTGAATAGTAATACAGACGAAAATAACCGTCATTTTTATTGTTCCGGTCAAATATTGCAGCGCAAATATTATTAACATCTTTAATATGTGAATGCTGGGAAATGACCATGACATAAACGGAATAATCAACAGCTAGCTGTGCATTAAACGATTTGAAAGCACTTCACGGATGCTATTCGCCTCCACGTCGTGCATTCAAATTGTGTAATGCACAGCTAGCCGTTGATTATCCCTTACATATATATTTTTTTATTATTATTTTTTTAATTTATGTACAATTATTTATCCAAGTACAAAGTATTTTTATTTTACAAATTTTAAGAATTTAAATATCATTCAAAATGAGTATTCAGTAAAAAATTCAAGTATTCAGTATAATTCAGTATTTTGGGCGCCACAGCATGTGACATTATGCAACCTCAACAAACCCAGTTTTTTCATTAAAAAAGAAAATGATCGGATACTTTAAGCACCGTATTGTCCATGACAGAGAGTGTATGAATAATAAAATATTATTCCAAACAATCTATTTTGTAAACTGTTTTCAAATGATGCTTTTTTTCCATTATGATTTAAAAGACCCTGCCCAAAAGAAATTTAAAGAATGCTAATCATAGAATTTGTGTATTTAAAACATTACATGTTTTAATTACATTTACATGTATTTTTAATTTAAATAAATAAATGCACCACCAAAAAAAAAAAAACTGTCATCTTAAATGGCATGTTAGCTTGTAATGATCTTGTTTATATCTTTTTAGTTGGATGAACACAAACAATAACTAGATGCTTAAATTTAAGGTTTGATCCGAGGAAAGAACTTAATGAGAAAACCATTCATCAGATAAAGCAGATAAAGATAAAGAATACAACGCACAGGTGACCTGAACAGAAGCATTCACTCTCTGATATGCATTCAGATATTTGCATATATGCGATATCTGATATTTGCATATATGCGATATCTGATATTTGCATATATGCGATATCTGATAT
Source organism: Onychostoma macrolepis (assembly GCF_012432095.1). Classification (NCBI taxonomy): domain Eukaryota; kingdom Metazoa; phylum Chordata; class Actinopteri; order Cypriniformes; family Cyprinidae; genus Onychostoma; species Onychostoma macrolepis. Next base: position 29,067,636 of record NC_081177.1, on the reverse strand, counting down.
TTGCATATATGCGATATCTGATATTTGCATATATGCGATATCTGATATTTGCATATATGCGATATCTGATATTTGCATATATGCGATATCTGATATTTGCATATATGCGATATCTGATATTTGCATATATGCGATATCCGATATTTACATTCTTCATTTCATTTGTAAATGAAACAGATATGGTATAACACAACAAAATTATTTCCTTACAGATGTTAAGTCACACATCCGTTATAAATCAAAGTGTTGTTTTTGGTCCATGGCGATACGAGCTAAGCACCAGTGAAAGTGAGCAGATCTGTATGTCATCACGAGCTGCACTCACCCTCAGAGTCCAGCGCATTGATCTTCAGCTCCAGCGGAGAATCCTCCAGATGAAGCTCTCGTGTGGTGGACACGATCTGGATCTCGCTGATCACATCCACTATAGCATCACAGCGCAGCACCTGTCCGGTCACTGACACACACACACACACACACACAGCACAATCATCAGCAGTGTGCACACAGATGGACATCTCTTCCGAGACGAACAACTGCTCATCAAACACCACTCTTAGCGGAAACATTAAGGGACTACAAACTGATATCAGTTCATTTCCAATCAGAGTAAGCTGACACTGTTCATCCAAAACATGCCTTGGATTAAAAACATATCATCATCTCACTGCAGATCAAGCTGATGCAGATATTACTGCTTACTGAACTTAAACACTGCCATTTACTCTTCACTGAAACACAAAAGCTGATTTCTTTATATCAGTCTCAATATAATGAAAGTGAACGAAGCCTGGAGCTGTCAAGCTCAAATGACAAAAGAGCACCATTAGAGTATCATTAAAGAAATTCATGAAATTTGTTAGCAGCTTTTTGCTGTTCGAGTTACAGAGAAGTTGAGTTGAGAGTTGAGGTGGATCCAGCTCACAAAACCGGCCTGAATGAGGAGCGCAAACATTAGATCCAGCAGCAGTGGACAATCATCAACAAATACAGATTTAAATTAAAAGTCACATAGTTATAATATATTTTAGATGGCTTGTAATATAGCACAGAGGTCATTCAGACTATTTTTATACAGTAATGGTACTGATGCACATCCTTCCTGAAGCTCAAAAGCTCAGCTCACTGTAAATTGTGACCCTGGAGCACAAAAGCAGTCTTAAGTCGCTGGGGTATATTTGTAGCAATAGCCATCAATACATTGTAAGGGTCGAAATTTTTCTCTTATGCCAAAAATCATTAGGATTTTAAGTAAAGATCATGTTCCACGAAGATATTTTGTAAATGCCTTACCGTAAATGTATCAAAACTTAATTTTTGATTTGTAATACGCATAGCTAAAAACTTCATTTGAACAACTTTAAAGGAGATTTTCTCAATATTTAGATTTTTTTGCACCCTCAGATTTTCAAATAGTTGTCTCTCAGCCAAATATTATCCGATCCTAACAAACCATACATCAATGGAAAGCTTATTTATTCATATATTTATTCTTTCAGATGATGTATAAATCTCAATTTCTAAAAATTGACACTTAAAGGGGTGGTTTACTGCGATTTCACTTTTTTCATTTTAAATAGTGTGTAATGTTGCTGTTGGTGCATGAACAGTATCTGCAAAGTTGCTGCGCTGAAAGTTCAACGTAAGCGGAGATATGGTCTTTTAAAAATCAGGAAGTTTGATGCCTACAAAAACGACTCATACGGGACTACAACGAGATACTTCCCGGGTTGCATACGTAACAAACCCATTTGCATCAACCCCTCCCTCCGGAACATGCCAAAGAGGGGGCAAGGCCATGTTCTGCGGCTTTGTCGAAGAGGAAGAGTTATAGTGGAGAGTTGTAGCCATGCCGTCGAAGCGGTGTTATTTTCACCCAGCTGTCAGGTCTTCTGTGCTCGGGCTTCCTACAGACGCTGTAGTTCGTCAACAATGGTTAAAATTTATGTTTGATTGTGTTCCTGACAATTACAATCCTAATTTAGCTCTCTGTGCTGCGCATTTTACAGAAGACAGCTTCCAGAATCTACACGAGTTCAATGCCGGATTCACACAGAAACTATTACTAAAACACGGAGCAGTTACAACTTTAAAACCAGAGGCAGCAGTTGTTGGGCCACAACCTGTAAGTAAGATTTAATACTTACTTAAATGTATTTGCATGTATTATTTCAGACGTAATGTTTTAGTTTTATCAAGGACGTAAACAAATGCCAACGCTGGCTTTAGTAGCCAGTTAGTTAAATGCTATCTCATGTGTCTATGACAAACGCGTACAAACATTTTGGACCCGAATTTGTAATTATGTACTAATTTTGTAAATGTATTTTCCATGTTTACTTTATGACGTAATTTTTCGATTTGATCAAGACCGTAAACACAAGCCAACGCTGTTTGTGTAATATTGACACCATTATTTACATTTGACCGGAGCACATGCAGCGGTCGCCCGTGAAGGTAATGGGTGTGAAGTTTCCGGATAACATGCAGTACGCAGTTTAGCCAATCACAACACACCGGCCCAACTAACCAATCTGAGCCCATCGCCTGTTTCTGAGGGCGTGGTTTCAGAGAATCAGGAAGTCAACCGATCGTTCAAATGACAGAGGAGAAAGCGGCTTACAATAAAGGTGAAATATTTGAAAAATAAGGCGTTTTTTAACAAACGAAACACGAAGACATGTTATATTGCCCATAAACACAATCAAGCAAAGAAAAAAAGCAGTAAACCACCCCTTTAAGACTGGTTTTGTGGTCCAGGGTCACAATTCATAGAAGAGAACAGCCGGTGGATTCTACCGAATCTCTTCTTGAGCTCCTAGGAAGTCATACAGGTGTGGAACAATATAAGAGTGAGTACATGATGACAATTTTTAGTTTGGGTAAACAAAAGCGTCTCTAAGTGTGGGTAATAATGCAAACAACTGATATCAGAGTGCATATGACATTGCCTTTGCAATGATCAAAAAGAAGATTACAAACGACCATCAAATGAGGACGCTACACCAGCAGCGAGAGCAGGAGTCAGCGGCACTCACAGATGTCCTCGGCGAGTATGATGCTGGTGAGTCTGGACGGCTGCGTGGAGCGAGCCTGAAGAACTGCCTTGTGAGAGCACTGCCGCTCGTCCACATCCAGCGCCTCTATACTGGCCACCTCCGGCCTGTTAGACGACCTGCGGAGAGAGAGAGAGAGAGAACGCACTTCACCTACTAGCAGTGCTGGGAAGGGTGCTCTGGAAGTGAAACAGGTTACCCTTTCTAAAATGTAATAACTATTTCAATTTCAACTGATTACATTTGATTACTTTACTAAATTTCTAACAAATGCTTTCAACTGTTAATCATTCAGAAACATTTAAAGCAGGCCGGGGTAACCTTACAGACTTCTGAAATTCATCATCACTTGAATTAAGATTAAATAATTAAGACTAAAGCACAGCCACCACAAAATTCTGAGATTAAATACAGATTTGAAATCATAACAAGATCTAGTTTATTAGCTTTGACACTGTTATTGAAATCAATTATTTGCATAGATATGACAGGAAACACTGGCATCTAATAATGCCTTTAAGCTATACACAAACCCAAACAGGAAATAAAGCAGTTATCTAATAAGCCTGCGTCTATTCTGTGTCCTAAACTCCTGAAACATTGGTGTCTCATATTTTAAAGCAGTTGATGCAATTTGGGAAAGAAATCAATCATATCTGTATGTGTGTGAAAATATTCAGATGTAACCCCTTTGTAAACTAATTTAAACTAATTTAATTACATATGTTTTTTTCTCGGTAGCTGTAACATATTACAGTGATATTTATTTTGTAATTAAGTTACATGTAACCAGTTACTCCCCAACACTGTTTCCCACAATGCTCTGTAAAGTGCTGTAAGGTTTTAGAAATGCATGCAGTCGGACAGGATGTTATAAACATGCATTCAGGGCATACAGTTGTGTTTTCCTTGGAAACTCGCAAGCACAGCGAAACTTATGAACTGGTATTAATAATGAACTATAATAAAAAATGAACTGATATGAATAAAGAGTGGGTGATGCAGCTGAGCAAAAAAGGGCACAATAATGTTAAAATGAAATGCAACTCTTATAAATAATAAAATACATTATCAATAAAAATAATTTTTTTTAACCTACAAAGCATTTACAAGACATTTAAAAAGTGGGTCCCACTTAACATTAGGTGGCCTTAACTACTTACATCAAAAAATAAGTGCAATGTACTCATTGCGTTCATATTGTATTGCAAATCACTTCTGCTGCTATCGAGGTGGGATACGGGTGAGGTTAGGGACAGGTTAAGTGGTGTGGGTTGGTTTAAGGGTGGGTTAAGGTGTAAGGGATGGGTCAACAGTGTAATTATAAATGTAATTAAAGAAATTAATTACAGATGTAATCACATCCAGATGTTTTTTTTTTTTTTTTTAAATATAAGTGCAATGTAAAAACATGTATGTACACAATAAGTGCATTGTATCAAATGATTAATTTAAATGAAAGTAGCAGTTAAGGCCACCTAATATAAAGCGGGACCAAAAAGTGAGCCCTGAGGTGCTACATCCCAGCATCCCTCACAACAGCACCACGTGCTTCAGCTTTCTGCATTCATCTGTACAGAAGCAACAGTTTATTGTTACTTTATCAAAAATTCATAAGGTATCCACCATGTTCCTTTCGCTACTGTAATTTGTGGTACTATACTTTCTCATATGACCTGTCACGGAGAACATGTTTGATGTTACAAAGCATCTTATTAACGAGGTAAGGTATATAAGTTGTGATTTATTACACTATTAATGTAGCAGTATTTCTTAATGACTCTAAGTATATGCTATATGCAGTGCACTTACCATCGATAACATCCTTCAGTTGCCTCCAGTGTAAAATTAATCTTCGTGCCTTTGGCAAGAGGTAATAAAACTTTAGGTATATTGAGTTTGGCCGCGTTTGTCAAACTGCAGATGAAGGTCAGAATAACGAGCGCACGAGCGTTCACCATCTTCACAGATTCAATATTCACGAAGATATGTCAAGTCAAGGTTATGAGATAATTTGCGAGGGTTTCTCCAGTAGCTTCATGCAGAAACTCGAGCTCCCGCCACATCCCTCAAAGCACTGAGCAGAAGTGTCAGATATGAGCAATGCATTCAGCGGCGGCACGCGCACTCACTGCGACCGGGAACACTACTTTCATTATTGCTTCTTCATACATTCAGCGCTTCAGATATTTAAACAAGAACAAAAACCGTGGGTATTTCAAATAGAAGTCCGAAAAACGGGCAAAAACTGTAAGCGGAGCATGCAAAAAAAAAAATTATATGTTTTGAACACACATAGTCGCGTGGAAATACCCGCCGTGGGTTACTATTGAAGCGGCGTAATGCATGCTGGGACATGATCTCCGTCATTGTGAAAAGAGTGACGAGTTTCCTTAAAGGCACACGATACTAAAGCTCAGACACAGTGTTGGTTAAAAAATAATAATCATTCACAAAATGAAATGAAAGAATGAATGAATAAGGTGCGGATTCTGCTGGTCTGAAGTGTGTTGAAGTGGTCCTTACAGGCCTGGTTCCAGCATCAAATCACTGAGGGTGCTGCTAAAATTAGTGAAGCTGCTCTAGAAATGTAGGCTATCAAAGCGACTGAGACAGCCTGCATTTCAACTACTTGATCAACCTCCACATTATCTAGTCACTTGTAGGCATCATTGAACAAATTGCAAATGGAGGTTACATCTGAATTTTTTTCACACAGATTCATAAATTGCATCGACTGCTCTAAAATATGAGACACCAATGTTTCAGGAGTTTAGGACACATGCTTATTCCATAACTGTTTCATTTCCTGGTTGGGTTTGTGTATATGCTTTATTTTTTAAGATATTTTAACTGTTTTTTTGTTGTTGTTGTTTTTCCCAAGGCATTGTTAGATGCAAGTGTTTCCGGTCATATCTATGCAAAGATTTGATTTCAAAAACGGTATCATAGCTATTAAACTATTTCTTGTTATGATTTTAAATCTGCATTTAACCTCAGAAGTAGAAAGAGGTGCTAAAGTCTGATTTTGTGGAGGCTGTGCTTTAAATTCAGTTATAATCTTAACTCAAGTGCAAGGATTCTGAAAGTCTGTCAGTAATCAGCGTTGAGGTCTACTGTAAGGTTAACCTGCCTGCTTTACATGTTTGAAAATGATTAACAGTTGAAAACATTAGGAATTTAGAAGAGTAATCAAAAAGTAATCAAATGCAATCAGTTACAATACACTAATAAAGTATTTGAAATAGTTACACTACTTATTACATTTTAAATAGAGTACCTTGTAATCTGTAACCTATTACATTTCCAAAGTAACCTTCCCCACTGACTGTCAAGGATATTTTCTATACATTTCTATTAGACTTTTTTTTGTCTGATGAATTGGGTGAATCTTAAAAATGTAATATGTACTGTTATAGGCCTACTTACTGTAATTCTGCATATACAGCAGTCCACTTGTATATGCTTTATAGAGACACTGAGACACATGCATACACATATATATACAGTGGATAAAATAAGTATTGACCACGTCACCATTTTTCTCAGTAAATATGTTTCTAAAGGTGCTGTTGACATGAAATTTTCACCAGATGTTGGTAACAACCCAAGCAATCCATACATGCAAAGAAAACAAATAGTTCAGAAATGAAGCTCTGTGTAATAAAATGTAATGACAGCGAACACATGAAGACAGTGAGGTTCAAAAAGGCATGAAAGCCAAGACTCCAGCTGAAATCTATCAGTAATTAGAAAGCAATCCTGCCCCTCATCAGTGGAAATTAATATTATCTGCTTCAGTCCCAACAGCTACAGAACCAGGATGATGAAGATGAAACAAGACAATGATCCCAAACACAGCCAAGCAAACTCTCGACGTGTTTCAGAGAAAGAAAGTAAAGCTGCTAGAACGGCCAGCCAACCACCTGACTTCAATCTAATAGAAAACAAGAACTAAAGCTCAGAGTTCATAGAAGAGGCCACAAAACCTTCAAGATCTGTTTGTGTGGAAGAATGGGCCAAAATCACACCTGAGTGATGCATGGCACTAGTTTCTCCTGCAGGAGCGTCTTAAAGCTGTCATTACCAACAGAGGCTTTTGTGTAAAGTATTAAATACATTTCAGTAGTTCAGTACTTTTTCCCTGTCATTATATTTTATTACACAGAACTTAATTTCTTAAGGGACTTAATTTCTATGTATTGTTTTCTTTGTATGTATGGATTACTTGGGTTGATATCAACATCTGGTGAAAATTTCATGACAACCGTACCTTTAGAAATATATTCACTGAGAAAAATGGTGATGTGCTCAATACTTCTTTTACCCGCTGCATATATAGTCTCTTACAATAAATATCCCACATACTGTAATGTGTAAATTTGTCAATTTTAGTGGTCACTGTTCCTCTACTCAGACAAGCAGACCCTTGGTGACTTCAGTATGTGATGTGGTCCTTTCAGCACTTCAGTTCAGAATCACTTACATAATATGCATATGAACCGTTTACAGCTAAGAAAACCACATCAAAGTTTTCATCTCTTGTGCTCAATTAACTTGTTCAAGTGACTACTTATACCAGAATGAAATGAAACCGTTCATGTAGCATTCAAGGTCATGGGTTTCATGGGTTTGTTTCCCAGAGAATGCATGAAAGGATAAAATGTATGTGACCCTGGAGCACAAAACCAGTCTTAAGTCGCTGGGGTATATTTGTAGCAATAGCCATTAATACATTGTATGGGTCAAAATTATCAATTTTTCTTTTATCATTAGGATATTAAGTAAAGATCATGTTCTATGAAGATATTTTGTCAATTTTCTACCGTAAATATATCAAAACTTCATTTTTGATTAGTAATATGCAATGCTAAGGACTTATTTTGGACAAGTTTAATGGAGATTTTCTCAAGATTTAGATTTTTTCACACCCTCAGATTCCAGATTTTAAAAAATGCTGTATCTCAGCCAAATATTGTCCGATCCTAACAAACCATACAGTACTTTTTTTGAAACCAGAAAGCTTTTTTTTTTTTTTTTAAATGGACCCTTACGACCGGTTTCGTGGTCTGGGGTCACGTATATACCTTGAAATGCAATGTAAGTTGTCTTGGATAAAAACAGCTACCAAATGCGTAAGTAAAACCCTTTATTTCAGACAATGTCCATGTAAGCAAGATGAGAACAAAGTGGAACCTGTACTAACCACAGTACCAACATGATCCATCCACCATTCATTTATTTGTAAAATAATTACTTTATACCCCATGATATGCACATATTCATGCAGAATGGCAGCAGAATTATAGTGTTTTGTTCTTTTTTAGAGTGAATTAGATGACAGCACACTAGAAAAGAGAGCTCAACATCAATGTAAATCAAGAGAAACAAGTTTTTTTCAATAATTCAATTATACAACAGAAACTTTTTGATTTGATGAGGTGACATTTTTTTTTTTTTGGCATGTGTTAGGTTATATATATATACATAATCCATCTAAAATACAACTCACCCCTCAAAGTTCACTTGACTACCTTCATCTAGAAGCAGGTTCAGACAGAGCTGATTTTCACTCTAACTGATCCGATCCTCAGCGGAGACGTTTCACAAATACTCTGAAAGAATGGAAAGAGCGTCTCTCTAAAGGTGGTCCTGAATGTATGCAGTTGTGTGTTAGTTACAGGGTCAGAGAACGACACGTTCCCACCGTCCCAGTCCAGATGAACTCTTATACGCCGGAGCTTGTCTTTAACGGGAAAGCGAGCGGCGAGTTGCTCAGGAGACTGTGACAAGTACTCTTTCCCCGTGTACTGCACGTACCAGACACCTTCTTTGAAGAAATTATCTCCTTTCCTTTGGTACGATTCTGCGATTACTCCCACAGTCCAAGCTGAATTGTTTCCCACCTCCACGTCCCAGCAATGTGCTCCTGATTTAAAGCCCTCCGAACCCAAAACACAGCGAAAGAAGTCAAATCTCTCTGGATTATCAGGAAGCGGCTGCCTGCTCTTGTTGTATGTCAGACTGGTCAGATCATCAGACAGCACGAGTTGAGGACTTGCAGTGTTTGGGTCCAGAACCACTGGAGCTGATGAGAGGAAACAATCAGCAGCTGCTCTTATTCAGATACTAACAGAACTTTCAAGAGTAGAACCATAACAAATACTTAATAATAATACTAATTAAATAAACTATACTGTTGAGATGTTATCAGAACTAGTATGATCCTCACTTACTACAAACACTCAAATAATCTGCTTTTGTTTCTGTTTTTTGTGGGAAATCTCCACTATTCACAGCACAGATTTTGGTCCCACTTTATAGTAAGTGGCCTAAAATACAAGTACAATGTAAAAACATGTATGTATACACAATAGGTGCATTGTATCAAATGATTAACTTTAATGTAAGTGGGACCCAGATCTTTAGTGACTCACTGTTTTGGACAATGTCTTGCATCTTCTTCCAGACTCTGAATGCCAGATTGCCCAAGTAATGCGGTACATGAATCAAAGCTCCACAGCACCTCTCTGGATCGGGCTGAGTGTCCCGGGCTCTGGAATAACATGTGGGTGTCAGTACAGCAGTGAGTGTGGGCTCATAATGGGCTCAGAGTGCCATAACCAAAGAACCCTTTGGAGAACTTATAGGTTCCTTTAAAAAAAGTTCCTGCAAAAACTCTCCAGACTGTCAATGGTTCCTCAACCCTGTTGAAATAAACAGCATATCCTGGTTAGGTATGTTTTGAAACATGGCAGCTGGTTATAACCAGTTTAAACCAGCTCAGGTCCAGCTCTTAACCAGCTTAAACCAGTTTATAACCAGCTCAGGTCCAGCTCAGGACCAGCTTAAACCAGCTCAGGACCAGCATAAACTATTTTAGGACCAGCTTATAACCAGCTCAGGTCCAGCTCATAACCAGCTTATTACCATCTTAAACCAGCTCAGGACCAGCATAAACTAACTTAGGATCATCTTAAACCAGCTCAGGACCAGCTTAAACCAGCTCAGGACCAGCATAAACTAGTTTAGGACCATCTTAAACCAGCTCAGGACCAGCTTAAACCAGCTAAGGACCACCTTAAACCAGCTCAGGACCAGTTTAAACCAGCTCAGGACCAGCTCAAACCAGCTAAGGACCAGCTTAAACCAGCTCAGGACCAGCTTAAACCAGCTCAAACCAGCTCAGGACCAGCTCAAACCTGTTTAGGACCAGCTCAAACCAGCTAAGGACCATCTTAAACCAGCTCAAGACCAGCTTAAACCAGCTCAAACCAGCTAAGGACAAGTTTAAACCAGCTCAGGACCAGCTCAAACCTGTTTAGGACCAGCTTAAACCAGCTCAAACCAGTTCAGGACCATCTTAAACCAGCTGCCATGCTTCAAAACATAACTATAACCAACATATGCTGTTGGTAACCCATTATAAGATGAGTTTTGAGGCACTTGAAATATAGTTCCTTGAGTACACAATAAGATATCTGAGACACCCTGAGACGGGTCCTAGAGGTTCTCCAAAGTGTTCTTCAGAACTAACAGGGTGCTTTTTCTTTGTCATACAGTATGGAGAGGAGAGACACGAGCAGCTCACTTACCGTTCCTTTGTGGCATTAAAGTCCTGGAAAATAAACAGTGTGGAAAACACATTATTATCTCAATCAGTGTATGAACGAATGAGTCTCTCATACAGAGTTTGATTATCACCTTTAGAAACGAGACGTCACTGGCTTTCATTCTTTCCTCGATGTCTTTGATGGTGTGTGAAAGAGCTGAGATGCGTCTGTTCATCTCCTCCAGCTTCTCCTTCATCATCTGCTTCTTCTCCTCCTCTTCCTCTCTCAGTGCAGAGATCGTAGCTTGTTCTTCATCTCTGAGAAACCGATGAAGCTTCTCAAACTCGTGTTGAATCTGACGCTCTGTGTGCTCAGCTTGAGTCTGAAATCACATCACATTCGGTTCAATCAGCTCTGCATTAACACTCAACAGATGACAGCATTTCCACGATATCCAAGTCAGTGATCAGCTGTGCCTTGAAAGAAGTGTCCTTAAACATGCACTTAAAATCGATGAAAACACACACACACGATGCACATAATATATTAATGAAATGAAAGGCCTCTTACGTGTACTTAAAGAAAGAGACTTTCATGAATACGTTTCTTAAAACACTTAAGTACACTTTTGTATTAATGTCAACCTTAATAAAGCAAAGGAAGTTGAGAATCTTTACCTTCATGTATTGAACAGTTTTATTGTACTCTCCTCTAATCTCTTCTCTGTATTTAAGTTTTTCTCGTAAGGACTTCAGTGCTGTTTTAAGCTCCTCCTAGAATTTAAAAGATGGTTGAGTTCTTCACAAATATGTGAAAATCAGTGAGGAGATTTGAACATGTTATACATAGTGTTACTCGGTGAGAGCAATGGTGAAACCATGAGTGAATATTATTTATTGCTCCTTCATATGAAAAGAAGCAAATGTAGTCCTACCTTGTAAGATGGGACAACTTCATCGATTGGCTGAAATGTGTGATTAGTGTGTTTCTGTGAATCTCTGCACACTAAGCACACGGGCTCTTTATCCTTCAGACAGAAGAGCTTGAGTTTCTCTCTGTGTGATCTGCAGACGTCCTCGGGTGAGCTCTCTCTTCTGTCCCTCGGGAACGACTCGCACAAGTTTTTTAAAGCGAGGTTATACGGTGGCTCCTGTTTTGAGGATCTTCTCCTGCAGACGGGACACTCCTGAGTGTTTTTGGTTTTCCAGAACTGCTGAAGACACGCTTTACAGACACTGTGACTACAGGACAGCAGCACTGGAGCCGTGAAGATTTCATAGCACACGGGACAGGAAAGCTCCTCCACAGAGAGTGAATCCATTTTGGCTGTACTTTCACTTTGTGGATGTTGGTTTCAAAAATATATAAGAGAGAAAGAGATCAAAGCTCTGCAGAGAAAGCTCTATTCTGAGTCCTTGGAGAAATACATTTTCTTATGAATGCTTTTGGAAATGTTTTCTTCTTCATTTCCTCGTGCTCTTGTCCAGGATTTGAGAAAACACTCAGTGTGTCATTATAAGACTTCCTGGTGCGTGTTGTGAGAAGGTGGAGCTTCTGACATCTGATGTGCATTTACAGCTCAGGTGTGATTTATAACCATTTATGTCACGTTTTACGGCTATATTTAATATTCTTGTTAAAGAAACCTGATGCAATGAATAAAGAACTGAGACAGAAACACGTATGCAAGTAAATGATAAATAACATGACATATTTTATACCAAGTTAGGATTTCCACATAATTTGAGACTCTTGTCAAAACCTGTCCTCCACATTTATTTTGAAATGACATTTTTGCACAGACACAAACCTTAGTTAAAGTCTTGAATATTAAAAAGCTTTTTAACATTTTCACCATTACAGTCCAATCATTATTGGAAAGATATAGTTTACTGAATATATGATGTTATTAACTTTGGGAACTTGTAATAAATTGTGTATTATAGGCTATTTAATGGTATTTGAGCAAACTTTAAAAAGTGTTAAAAAAAATTTTGAATTTAAATCAGTCAATGATGGAATGAACAATTAATGAAACAACAAAAATTGTTATGAAATAAATTGTATAAAATTGTTATCTCAGCCTAGATGATTTTTAAAAGTAGTGTTTAGAGACAGTTTTATGGTTTAAAATTTAAGTGGCCAGGTATTCAATTATAGGACCAAGATGAGCGGTGTCTATTGTGTAATGTATTATGTGTCACGAATCACACAGCGAGGAGTAACTTAAAATAAACAGACTTTAATGAATAAAACAAAAGGAAACAGACATATGTGACCCTGGACCACAAAACCAGTCTTAAGTCGCATATTTGTAGCAATAGCCAACAATACATTTTATGGGTCAAAATTATCCATTTTTATTTTATGCCAAAAATCATTAGGATATTAAGTAAAGATCATGTTCCATGAAGATATTTTGTAAATTTCTTACCGTAAATATATCAAAACTTTTTTATTAGTAATATGCATTGCTAAGAACTTAATTTGGACAACTTTAAAGGCGATTTTCTCAATATTTTGATTTTTTTGCACCCTCAGATTCCAGATTTTCAAATAGTTGTATCTCAGCCAAATATTGTCCATACATCAATGGAAAGCTTATTTATTCAGCTTTCAGATGATGTATAAATCTCAATTTCGAAAAATTGACATTTAAGACTGGTTTTGTGGTCCAGGGTCACATATAACGCCGGACACTCGAAACACTGGGTTTAAATAACAAGGACTAAACAAGGTAATAGGGCAAATACAACTGAAACAAATGGAACTCAAATGAACAGGAACAACCAAATAAGGGCATTAATAAACACGGGGGAAACTAGGACATGTAACACATGCAAAACAAAACCAAAACAGACCATAAACGTGACATTCTGAGCATTTTTGTCATATGCATTGTAAACTGCAGTGTGAATTTGTGAGAAACCAATTTGTGATTATGGATTAAAGCTGATAACTGGATCAGACAGATAGTTTGATCTCTTTTTGCCCCCTTCACAGCTTTCCCAGTCTACCTTTTTACCTTTTTTGAAAGCTGTGATTAGAACTGACCTGTGCTTGAAAGAGTCTGCCTTGTTTAAACATGGCACCAGATGGCGATAGAGGGACAGTCCACCCAGAAATGAAAACACCCTCATCATTTACTCATCCTCAAATTATTCCAAACCTGTATGAGTTTCTTTCTTCTGTTGGACATAAAAGAGTATATTTTGAAGAATGTTGGTAACCAGACAGTTGCTGGTAGCCATCTATGAAAGACATCTATGCAAATCAATGGCAGAATCATCCTGTGGTTCCTGTCACTTCAGGACAACCACTTTGTCTTGAATCATTGAGCTAACAATCTCTCTAATGACGTCTCCTGTATGTTAAACCTCTGGATCCCTTAGATCTCTCACCTCAGCCATCACGGAGTGAACTAGCATGTGGCTAGCACACTTAGTGCACGCTCCAGTACACACTGCTTCATTGCAATCTGCCCTGAATAGCATCTGAGAATAGAATAGGGCTCATGTGCTGTGCTCTGAGTCTGAGCTGCTTTCACATTCACACGATTCACGTGATTCACGTTCAGTACCATGGTGCTCTTCATGCGACCCATGTGGTATGAAAGCCTCATTAGCGCATCCCAAAGCAGAGTATAGAAATGAATGTGCCTCGGGACTTTTTTTAAGTGTAATGCCTGAATGCTGTAAAAATGAAAAACCGCTTTGTTCTGGTTGTAAGGTCAGGCAAAGACACTAATGAAACTCATTGACCTGAAACATAAAATAGTTTGATTAATATAATGCATCTGCAAACAAATACTGAACTTTTATAAAGACATGAATAGCCCAACAGCAGTGCAGATAAGTTTGGTCCACAAACACCACATCTACACGCTGAATCTTTTCACTTTAATATGGTTTAATGTGGAGTCTGTATATGTGAACTGTGATGATTGACAGTGACAGGATGCACAACTATATGCGAAACAGTGGTCTGTCGTGCAATATTGTTGTCCTAAAATTGTCGATGGCCGTGCTAATATGTCCCATAACTTGCCTACTGTTCTGCTACACACTCAAAAGGACTCTATGTACTTTTTCAACAGAAAAAGAGGACATATTATAAGGGAATAGTATAAGCAAGTGAAATTGGGCCACAGCAAATATCTGTTATTGCTGTGCACACTACTGTGTTAAAATACCTTACTATTACATCTCTACATTAGTTGAAAAACAAAGAGCACTCTCAGTTGACTGTGTGTGCGTGTGTGTGTGTGTGTGTGTGTGTGTGTGTGTGTGTTACCACCTTTGAGGTCCTGTTGTCGTCAGTGACATTCAGTAGAAGAATGGGTTAAAAAAAGTCATTTTCAATCAGTTTTTCCCCTATAGATTGCTATCACAGAATTCGACTCCTGATTGTGGCGATGTCTTTATTCTCTGGATGTATTCCTGCACATGCAGGCAGAGTTACATATATTAGTCAAACTGTCATATTTCAGAAACTGACTTTTGCAAGACACAACAGGCCGATCTTTCATGGCTGCATACCACAGAAACCACATTCTAACTATTATTTTCTTCATCTTTCCCCCTTCAGGTTAGGTGACAATATCCTGTGTACTCCTTCCAGAAAGATCTCAGCTTCTGCAGGATACACAGAAATATCCGTGTTTTCCCTAAAGCAACTGCATAAAGAGTCTCCCGTTTCAAGAAGTCAACTACAGAGCAAAGATCCACTTGATGAGGCTTGAATTATACGCTTGTGATGCTGTAGTATTTTTATCCCTCTCGAGTTCTTGAGACGTAGGACAATGTAACGGTAATTCGATTGTAAAATTTATTTTGTAAAATTAAGAAAAAATAAGACGATCACTAGAAGGAATTAGCCACCTCGTAAAATACGTACGAATTGGTCGTGGGATAGCGTTGCATGGTCCCAACCATGATACAGCAATACTATCACAGCTAGCAACTCTAGAAAAATCTAGTCATTTTAGGCCATGTTTTCAATATTTAGATTATTTTATTACTATCAGACTGTGCTGACTCATAACAGGTGATAGGCTTGTTAACACAATGAGTGGAAAAATGAAGAAAAAAGCAGGTGGTTGCCATCAGTTTTGGGGAAACTTATTTTTAAGAGTAATGCATTAAAATACAGCGTTTTGTAACTAATGTAACTAATCGCGTTACTTAGTTACTATTTATGGAAAGTAATGCATTGCTGTATTTTTGTGTTACTTTTTGTCACCTGGGCTGGGCTTCCTTATTTATTTTTCAATAACAAAAAATCCCAAAGTTATATTTTTGGCAACTGTAAAGGCCCTTTCACACCGAAAGTGAAATTATTAAGCCTCAGGCTGAAGATCAACACAGAGACAGGAGAGCTGTCTGCAAAAAAAAAAGAAAAAACAAAGTAACTGCCATTGCTTAAAAGTAGTGCGTTACTTAACTAGTTACTTGAAAAAAGTAATTTGATTTCATAACTTGCGTTACTTGTATTGCGTTACCCCAAAGCTGGTGGTTACATCCAAATATAGATGAATATGTTGAACAGATTGTACATAAACGTTTATGTTTTCAGCTTTGCAGCCTGTTTTGTCCTGGGACTGAGAAAACAATATTGTGAAATAACAGCTTCCACAAATCTGCATGTGCAGCACATGTGCTATGAAACCAGCAGGTGGAGCTGTGCTTCAGTGAAGCTGTAAAAACCAGCATGGTCGTACATGTGAAGATTGTTTACAAGATTAGTTTTCATGTCTGGGTCATTTATATCTAGATCTGCAGGCTCTACAGAAGATCTGAAACATACTGCTTCATCTGTGGAACGCCGCTTTATGATAAACGTGGATTTCATCCTCTGATTGTCTTGCCCTTCACATACAACATCAAACCAAGTATCATCTTATCAATCACATGCTGCGAGTGCTTTTCTCAGAACTGGTTGTGCTTTTCCAGGCCATTTTTGAGTAATATTCAACAGTCTGAATATGGAGCCTAAAAGAGGCTTATCTCTGGGACTAAATCATGTAGGGCCTTGAGAATGAAGACTCCAAAAGAAAAGTGTATTAAGAACTACAATATAAAATCATATTGCAATATCTTTAATACATATAGGCAAGCAAACAATGGAAAAAATCATATTTATGGCACTCATACAGGTATGTTCAATGCAGTTGTTTTGACAGAGAAAATGAGATACATCTCTAGTTTCAGCATTATTTGTTCTTCAGACATTCCTCTTTAAAAGACAAGAAGCATTATATTTTTGCAAAGTGACCCACATTTGGTTTTTGACCATTGAATATATGTACAATTGAGTGATTTACTCCTGGTGCCATATTGAAATTGCAATATCTCTGGATCTGAACCATATAGGGCCTTAAAAATGAAGACGGCAAAAGAGAAGTTTGTTAAGACCTTATATCTAAAAGGGCATTAAGGTCTCTGTAATAATTTTTGAGTTACAGGCCTGCAAACGTTTGAATCCCCATTTTTGAACGGTCACCATTGGCACATAATGCAACAAAGATAGCTAAAGTGAACAGATGTGACTAACAGACCTACCGATAATAGTATTATGTAGTTAGTTATTTTGTTATATGTTTAGTTTTATTGTATTTTAATCGAGGTTTTCACTGGGGATATGTCTCTGGGGGTCATCTGGGTGTCCTGGTCTCCGCTGACGATCAGGGCTGTAGACATCATCTCTTGGTGCTGATCCACCATCTGATCGGATACGGACTGAGAAACAGAATAAGAAAGAAACAGACTAATATTAGCGTAGATGCCGTTCTTCTTACGATGTAACGAGTACATCGTGTGTTATGGGGAGTGTTCCTGGTTCCGGTTGATCTAATTAATGCAGCCTAACAATCCTTTAACGGATTTGAATAATAGAAGCGTATTAGTGTGTTATGTGTAAGCCAGGCTAAAGAGATGGGTCTTTAATCTAGATTTAAACTGACAGAGTGTGTCTGCCTCCCGAACAGTGTTAGGTAGATTGTTCCAGAGTTTGGGTGCTAAATAGGAAAAGGATCTGCCGCCCGCAGTCGATTTTGATATTCTAGGTATTATCAAACGGCCAGAGTTTTGAGAACGCAGCGGACGTGGAGGACTATAATGTGATAAGAGCTCGCTCAAGTACTGAGGAGCTAAACCATTCAGGGCTTTATAAGTAATTAACAAGATTTTAAAATCTATCCGATGCTTGATAGGGAGCCAGTGCAGTGTTGACAGAACCGGCTAATATGGTCATATTTCCTGGTTCTAGTAAGGACTCTAGCTGCTGCATTTTGGACCAACTGTAGTTTGTTGATCAAGCGTGCAGAACAACCACCCAATAAAGCATTACAATAGTCTAACCTTGAGGTCATAAACGCATGAATTAACATTTCTGCATTTGACGTTGAGAGCATTGGTCGCAATTTAGATATGCTTTTGAGATGAAAAAATGCAGTTTTACAGATGCTAGAAACATGGCTTTCAAATGAAAGATTGCTATCGAACAGCACACCTAGGTTCCTGACTGATGAAGAAGAATTGACAGAGCAGCCGTCAAGTGTTAGATAATGTTCTAGATTATTACATGTGGGGTTTTAGGTCCGATAATTAACACCTCTGTTTTTCAGAATTTAGCAGTAAAAATTACTCGTCATCCAGTTTTTATATCGACTATGCATTCCGTTAGTTTCTCAATTTGGTGTGTTTCACCGGCCGCGAAGAAATATAGAGCTGAGTATCATCAGCATAACAGTGAAAGCTAACACCATGTCTCCTGATAATATCTCCCAAGGGTAACATGTAAAGCGTGAAAAGTAACGGCCCTAGTAAATATAACATCATGATGCTGCCATCTTTCTGAAGCTATTTTTATCAACACTGCAATTTGGCTCTGAATCTCAGGTCCACAAAAGAGTGGATTACAGTAAATATTCATCCATGACATTTAATATTTTCGCTTTCATCACTATACATGTTTATCTTTCTTAAGAAAAAATATTAGCAAAATCAAAAATTTGAGCTTCTCAAAGTTCCTGAAATTTGGTTGTTTTGACACTGAATGACCCAATATCTTTTTGCATGACATTTTTGAAATCACAGATGTTTTGATTTCTAATACAGTGGCCTTCAGATATTTGTAAGTGTGGTAGCACACTGTAAGTGTTCAGACGACATGACATTACAGGCTGGGAGGTTTGAGGTCAGATGTCAGCGCTGCTTCTTCAAAGGTGCAGGTAAAATCTTCTGAAAGGGGAGGGAGAAAGCATGAGATAAAAGGAGAGGAAAATGACGGATGAATGTGATGAATGTGATCATTGTTTCCCCGCGCTGTGCTGTTTCACATCATAACGCTCATGGAATGTAGCTGTTAGCTCATTGGCTCGCACCGTGTGCTGATCTCAGAGCAGATCTCCATTCACTCGGATCAGCATCTGCCCTGTGCGCCGCTCTCACAGCAGCTTTCTGTTCAGGATCTGGACTGCAGAAGCTGATCTGAGTTCATCTTCACTGCTTCTGTTAGGCATGAGACTGCGCTCGAACGCTGATAAGAAACCCGCGAGTCCCACATGCGTGTCTTTCACAGTCACCGGCCTTGTGTCAACAATATAAGAGTCGTTTGACACTCACCTTTCTTATCTCCACAGCAGAGACTTCTCCGTGTAAGGAAACTCAGTGACTGCTGCTCCTCGGATGTTTGCAGTGTGTATGTGTGATACCTGAAGATATTTTCCTCCAAAAACATTATGGAATTTACAGGTAACCAGCTTGAGATTTATTGAAAATACTGTGTCCAATCCCAGTTTACTGCATGTGTCTTCAAAACTTCAAATAGTGTTCAAAACATTGTTTTGTTTGCCACTTAGCATTACCCCATATAATGAAAAAAGCATGAAGCGGCACAGCCAAATGCTGATAATAACAAGAAAAGAGCAGTAAATCAGCGTATTATTATGATTTCTGAAGATCATGTGACACTGAAGACTGGAGTAATGATGCTGAAAATACAGCTGCGCATCAGAAATAAATTACGTTTTTTAAAAGTTTAAATATAAAACAGTTATTTAAAATGTTTAAATTATAATAATATTTCACAGTATTACATTTGATTATATATGTATTAGTGCTGTCAAACAAATAATCGTAATTAATCACATCCAAAATAAGTTTTTATTTACATAATTTATGTGTGTGTACTGAATATATTTATTATGTATATATAAATACACACACATACAATACATACTTTGAAAATATTTACATGTATATAGTCATATAATTTATATTTAATATATAAACGTAACATATTTTTCTTAATTATATACATGCATAGGTGTGTATTTATATATATACATAATAAATATACATAGTACACACATTTACACATATTATGTAAACAAAACTTTTATTTTGGATGCGATTAATCGTTTGACAGCACTAATATATATATATATATATATATATACAGTATATATCAAAGCTGTATCTATTTGATCAAAAATACAGAATTTTTTTTTAATTTTTGTTAAATATTATTGCTATTTTAAATAACAGTTTTCTATTTTAATATACTTTTATTCCTGTGAAGTAAAGCTGAATTTTCAGCATCATTACGCCAGTCTTCAGTGTCACGTGATCCTTCAGAAATTATTTAAAGTTATTTTTATTATTTTTAACTTGTTAACTTGTTAATAATTTCAACACTGATAATAAATCAGCATATTAGAATGATTTCTGAAGGATCATGTTACACTGAAGACTTAAATTAAAACTGTGTCTGCGCTGTGTCATATTAAAATAGGAAACCAATATTAGAAATTTGACAATATTACTGTTTTTTCTGTATTTGTCATCAATTAAATACAGTCTTGATGAGCAGAAGAGACTCCATTAAAAACATTAAAAATCTTACTGATCCCAAACTATTGAATGACAGCCATTGAGTTAAATGCTAACAGTTTGCTCTCTCCAGCTAATATAGACTGAACAAAGGCAGAAAGGTGTGCTGGGAAACCTGTTTGATGCCCTCGTTATGGTGCAATACCATTTGGTGCCGCTATTGGCACAGAAATTACACACTGCAATTTGAAGAAACTGCCATCAAGAGATTTTGTGGGCAATCCTTCACATTATGACATTTCCTGCTGATAATTGTTTACACAACTGCAGGTGAGCGCAGAGAGACACTGTAAAATGCATGAAAAAATCTTAAAGACACAAGTTTCATCCTGATAAATGCCACATCCATAAACATGCATTTAGAGACCAGGCTTTCCTCACTGGTGATTTTTGCAAGGGAATTTCCTCTCCTTTTAATTTGGAAACCTCAATAGAGACGCTTAATTTTGGTCAAGTCTTTCATGTGAGTTTACTCTGCGGTGTTTCAGGTGTGAAGGCTCATTACTCGTCACATTTGGTCCCAGGCATTTCAACAAAACTACTTGAAGATGGGAATTTCCTGCAGCATAACAAGCCAACTGATACCTAAAGACACTCGAGAAAGTGATACTTGAGTTAGGATTTTGATGAATATTCTGATGACATGGTATTTACAAGACAAATTCCTCAATGAATGCATGTAAATGCAGAAGAGAAAGACAGAACAAACACACACTATTAAATGTCCTACACGAAACAACCGTGTCATTTCAAGTGCATTTTTATATTAATCTAATCACGGTTTTCAGTTGAAACATGTTTCGTTTTGTTTGTCTAAAAGCAAATAACACTCCCCAAAGAAAAAAATGTAAAAAATAATTAAATAAATAAATTTAAAAAAAAATTATATTTATAAGTATAGGTCTTTATTATGAATAATCTTTTTACTTTATATAAATGTTTTTGTCTTTAGGGAGAAAAAAATATTTTAGATTAATATTAAATTAAAATTGAAGGTTTGAACCGAACCATGAATATAATTTGTGGAAAAACTAAAACAAATTAGAAAAGGTTTTTAAATAAGTCTTTCTTTCTTTTTTCTTTTTTTGTATTGACACCCTTGGTCAATATGAACAACAACAACAACAAAAAACATTTAACTTTTCATTAATAAATTAAGTTCCCCCCAAATATCTGTGCACCCCAACAAATTCTAATGAGTAAAAATCAAAATGAAGTATAATCTAATTGATACAGTACTATATGTTTTTAAGTTCACATCAGTGATTAGGAACACTTAAGCCAAGTCTTCCTGTTTCATTAGGCTCTAAATCTAAGGACACACAAGACAAACTCCTACAGTCATCCATCACTATATGAAGGACCTGAAAATATAGCAGTGATGTACAATAAAATGTTGTTAAGCTGCACAAATTAAGGAAAAAGCTATAAGAAAATAGCTCAATGGTCAAATGATCATTGCCAGCCGCTATCAGGAAAATTATTAAGAAATTAGGAGAACTGGAGACAACTGATCTGCAAGAGGACATGTGTCCTCACACACACGAGGAGGAGGGTTTGAGTGACCAGACAATCAGTTAAAGCAGAACAGCTGGAGAAATACAGACACTAGTTGAGTCTCGGTGTCAGAAAGTCTCCAAAACTACGATCAGTCCACATATAATCACAATTTGTTTAAAAATCATCGGTGTCATCAAACTACAAATTCACAGTTTGTTGAGTGTTAATGGAACATTTTTTGGGACTGTGTGATTTTATGATCAGATGCGACCAAAACATAGCTTTCAGAAACAAACACCAGAGGCAGGTTTGAAGTCAATGTCTGCTCAAAATATCAGTTGAATGGGAATGCATTCATATCCGCAACATGAATTCTTCAGGATCAGTTCTTCTTCTCCATGTTGGACGAGCAGCGCCAGGCTTCCCTGCGGGATAATGGCTACCTGCAGGGCCATGTTTTTCTCCTTTGCCTCATTGAGCAGAATATGGGCTTCCTTTATGGGCGATCTCCAAACTTGTCTCCACAGGACCAAAGAACTCAAACACTATAAAACAAGCATGCTAAGAAGCAAGCAACTACTGAGACATTCAAACCGAATAACATGGCTAACTGCGTAATCCGTGACGTCATCTAAACATGACATGAGCCAAGCGGGATTTTACTCATGAAATATGAAACAGAGAGGGAGATGAGATATGAAGAGAATAGTGCTATACTGAATACTGTTGGTATATTCTAATTTTATGGTATTAGACGTGATCTGAAGCTTAAAATGACTAAAAAAAAACTTCCAACAACAGATGCTAGTGTCAAAATGACAGGATCTTCATCTTTGCCGTGTCTCTGTATTCCACTGGAAGCTCAGTGAGAGCGAGAATCGCTTTCTTTCTCATGTGAGGGAGTGAGATCACGTTAGGGTGAAAAGAAACTCCTGTGATCAAGTTACAAAATGAATATGCAATCATGCAAACATGACAGATGTGAAATTCAGTCACAGCTGCAGGTTTTGCTTAAAAACATAAAAGATATGCATGTAGAAAGAAGTGGATTAATCCTTGATCACAGCCAAATAAACATGCAATGTGAAATCAATCATGCATTCATCACACCCATAAGGCAAGAGCTAGAACAAAGAAAACACTGCCATAGTGTGAGAAATCAGACTTGTTGTGCTTTGTCCAAATCTTTTTTAAAAATTTGACAGAACGACGAGTACATAAGAATATGAGTTTACATTATAAAGTTATCTGCAATTATGATTGAATTATTTCATGTTTCAGCAAAACTATTCAATGTAGCTGGTGCATAGATATGTATTCAGCAAAAATGAATGATCTTCATTAAAGATTTTAATTATACAGCACAGCTGTTTGTGTGATAGGAGAGAGCGAGGCTGTAAAATGAGCAGTGACAGTGGAAGTAGATGCAGGTTCACATAGTTCCTGCCTGTGTTGGGCTCAAAGCCTCCAGGGACTCAGGCAATTTTTCACATAATTACAGCAAACCTGCCTGACGAGCTCTCTGAGCTCAAATACACCACTTTGAGTTTCTCTCAACTGTATGAGAGAGAACCAACTCAAGACTGAGTTTATGAACAGTTACTGTAGCTTACTGTCTCTGACTACAGTAGCATATTATTATAATATCATTTTTTAACTTTAAAGTAACATATGGAGTACACATGAGACTAAATAATGATCTGAGATATTGTCTCTCTGCTGCAGAACTTTCAATGCCATTGACATCAATTCCATGTGATAATATTAAATATAAAGTATGATTACGGCATGTGTTGTCTAACCCCAATAGAGTTCAGAATGTCTATAAATGCTGATCCTAATGCATCTTTTTCATTATCTACGTGGATATTAAAATCACCAACAATTAGGACTTTATCTGCAGCCAGCACTAACTCTGATAGAAAATCTGCAAATTCTTTGATAAAGTCTGTATGGTGCCCTGGTGGCCTGTATACAGTAGGCAGTACACATTTCAATAGGGATTTATTATTAACACTTATTACTCTAGATAATGTTATATAAAGCACAATTACTTCAAACAAATCATACTTGAAACCAGACCTCTGAGAAATACTACTACTAAATATTACTATAAACTGTAGCAACACCTCCCCCTTTACATTGTTTATAGTGCGGCTAATGTTTATAACAGTAATCTTGGGGGGTAGACTCCTATAAAATAATGTAATCATCTGGTTTTAGCCAGGTTTCTGTCAAACAGAGCACATCTAGGTTTTGATCTGTGGTCGTATTATTTACAAATAGTGCTTTCGTAGAAAGGGACCTGATATTCATTAAGCCAAGCTTTGTCACGTGTTTATCTGTGTTATATTTGTTTCTTATTTGTTGAACATCAAATAAATTGTTACCCTTAAATTGGTTTGGATGTTTTTTGTATTTGCTAGTTTAGGAACAGACACAGTCTCTATAGTGTGATATCTTGGTGAAGGAGTCTCTATGTGCTTTAGTGATCTCTGACTGGTGAAGTCGAACATCATTAGTGCCAACATTAGTGCCAAAACAATCTTACTGAAATTACGTTTAGCATTAGCCACTTTCAAATTTTCCGAGATGTCAGGCGCTCTGGGTCCCGGTAAACAGTGGACTATGGCGGCTGGTGTCTCTATTTTCACATTTCGTTCAATAGAATCACCAGTAACATGGGCACTTTCATCAGGTTTCTCAGTCGGTGCGTCACTGAGTGGGGAGAACCTGTTTAATGTGTGCTGTGCCATGATGCAATATAGTGTGTGTTTTTTGTAATGGGTTTGAGGGTGAGAGACGTCAAACATGAGAATCTGAAATAAGATAATAACATGTCACAAAAAGATCCCATTAGTTGATAACTAGCTGATAATTTGTCCCTTAGTTAATAATGCATTAATTAACAATAACAAAGCATTATCAATACATTTGTTACAGCATTTAGTTATAAAAATACAACCGTTCGTTGTTAGTTCATTTTTGCTCGGTCCATTAAATAATACAACTATTGATGGTAATAATATTAAGATTAATACATGCTTTAGAAGTATGTTAGCTCATATTAACTAATGCATTTAATGTTAACACATGGAATAAAGTTCTACCGAAAAAATACTTTGGATAAAGGCATCTGCCAAATAGATCAAATGTGATTGTTTCTTCAAACAAGATGCGTCAAATCATACTGCCTGTTGTTACTTTCTGAATTAAAATGAAAATGTTTTTTAGGCCCACTTTACACTTTTGCTCTTGACTGTGTCTTACAATGATGTGCTGTGATTGGATAATTCAAACCACATTCACATAATCAAAGAGGGATTTTGACAACATCCAACACAGATTTAAATATCTAATTATTTCTGTATATCACTACACAATATGACTATGTAAGCTGACACACATTTAGAGCAGAAGTGGCATGGTCAACAACGTGCAGTTGGTTTGCTTTTTACAAGTTATTGTAAAAATAAATAGCATTATAATTGTAGTGTGAATGGGTTAATGGCCTGAATCCAAAAGCTGTCTATGTAACATCCTGCGTGCTGTGCCTTTATTGTGTGCGAACTTGTTTCTCTTTCAGGATTCTGAACGACTGTCACCTGCAGCAAGACTTCACCTGTTCGGTCCCAACAAGAAAGCTTTACTTTACCTGGAAAATATTCTCAGGCTTCTTCTTGCAAAAGATTTATATTGTCTTGCCAATTTAGGCCTAGCCATCAAAAATGATTTGTCATAACAAGTATGATTTGCATTGAAAGCGTCTCAGTCTTGGCCAAACATATCTCTGAAAACAAAAACGGTCTTTCAGGACAGCTAACAAGGGTCATATTTGTTAATGAGAGCTGCAGTTGTTATTGGGAGTGATTATCCGACAGGCCTCAAAGCTTCAGGTGATAGAGGCGTGAAGCAACCTGTTCATTTCACTCAGATCAATCAACAAAACACATTCACCATTTAATGAAGCGTTTGGAAAGTATATTTACAGGTTACTTTTCTCAGCATCTGCTGTAAAACATTGGACGTGAAGACCGAAATTCTAATCGCCAGAACAAACTCATGTCAGAGAAGCTTTCTCAGGGTTTTCGCAGGAAGTTTTCATCTTACAAAGTATATTTTTATACAAGCACACATATAACAAAAATGCTGCTGGGCTTATACTTGAACTATTATTGCGAGGAAGAAACGATACAGATCACTGACTTTTTGCGATCCCAACACATGATTCCTATATGGGGTAAGTTGTCACAATGGAACCTGGCCCGGGTTAGCAAAATCAAAAAATCTAAAACATTTATGAAACATTACAAAATTCATAAAACATTCAAATGTAAACAGCAACATGAAAAATATTAGAACGTTACTTTGGCCAAAAATATTATAAATAACAAACTGTATGAATTTAATTCACAAAAAACATAATTGACATAAAAAATATAAGATAACTTTGTCCTGAGAAAAAGCTGAAATCTACCTTCATCATATAGTTGATACATGTGTGAGGGGAATGCCAGTGATTTTATTGTTTTATTTCAGATGACAGAATTCTTTTTTTTTTTTTTCAATATTGATTGACTAATTTAAGACTGAATTTGGAGTTCAGTGTTTAAGGAAAAACATTAAAAGCCACTGAAAACACACATTTCAGGAGCTGACTCTAAACTTCCCCTCCCTAAGATATTTTATAGTATATAATTATATATAATATTAATGTATTTGAAACACACAGTATTGTAAGCACAAGCACAGTCTATTTAAAAAAAAATTAAAATAAATAAACAGTAGTGTATTGAGGCAAAAAAAAAAAAACGTATTAATGTAGTTAGTAAATAGTGAGAATTGGACCTAAAAAAAATATATGTGAGACTGAAAATACATATTCTTTAAATCTTTAAATGACAAAATATATAAGGAAGTAAATATGTTTCCAACATTAAAATACATTTTAGATATTAATGTTTTAAAGTAACAATATAAGCATTTAAGAAACTATTGGACATGGATGCAGATGAAACATGAAGTACATAAGTTTTTAAGAAAGTAAACTATAACCATATATAAAGACATGTTGTTTTATTTTAGAACATAATACAGAATGTTAAAAATGTTTATGAACTGATCTTAAAAATTAATTAATGTCATAAATGTTACATTGGATATTCCACTGTGCTTTTCTAAATTTATATATTAAAATTTGCATTTGCATGTACATTCAAGGAAAACAGAAGTGAGCCATTAAAGAACTGCATTCTGTTAAAAGCTGAATAAGACTATAAAGTCTTGCATTAGTGTCTGGTGAACCCTGAGACAAAGGCCTGAACAAAACAATGGTCTGCTAATGTTTCAGAGAGATCCTCTGTAGGAGGCACCTGTGCTTAATTAATGTCTTTATGGCACCAAACACATCTCTTTGCAGCAGCTCCATTCAGATGCTGCTGGACTCCTCCCTGTCCTCAGCAGCTTTCTGGCTTCTTCTGTCTTTAATGTAACGGGAGATTGTGTCTTTAGAAAGTCTCTCATTTACAAAGGCGGGTTATGACACCAGTTACAGCACAGAATGCCAGTGTGCTACTTTCTTTTCCCAAGATACCCACAACAATGGAAGATAGCAGAGCCGGTGTTCACTTTCCCCTCCGAGATGCAGCCTTGAAAAGACTCCTTTGACACCTTCCCACATTCAGAGATGGGCCAAAACCACTGACGGATCTGCTTCTGTAAGCCCAGAGAAACCCTGAGAGAGCACAAGAGAAGACAATGCCCTCTCCAAGCACATTCGTCTCTGTCTGTCTCTGCCTTTGGACGCTGTTGTACACTAACTGGAGCATTTAGGGAGTTAGTTAGTGTCTGTGAGTTCAGGTTAATATTCATCACCAGGCTTTCTGTCTTTTTGGTGAGACACAAAGGCTTTTCTCTTCTTTCCATTATGTCTTTTGTCACATCAAATTTGACTCATTAACATTCCCATTCTTCAGCAGTGCTGCTCCGACACTGAGCATGACCTTTGACCTTTCTCTGAACCCTTGCTAACAGAGGTCATACATAGTCACTGAACAGAGGTTTTGAACTCTTATACCTCACATAAATCATGTTTTAAACTCTTTTTTCTATTTATCTTTGTCAATCTGTTATTGATCATGCTTTATTATAGGCTTTTCTTACTGGGTCCAAATTTTTGCTAAATCTCCACCAAAATCAGCACGAACCCTCAGCCTGATCTGGAAACATACAGTACACTCACATAAAGTGATATATACTATCTAGCAAATCTCAGCTGCATGATGTTATCGATCAGCCCTTTATATATAAAGTTGTATATATATCCACATACATAGTGTACAGCAAATCTCAACTGCTGGATTGCTTGTATTGCTGGAAAATGTTAACTATAGTATCACCCAGCTAATAAATCTGATCTGATCTGATAAATATGCATGAAGATACACTCTAACAGCATGATTTTCTGTAAAGCTGCATTGAGACAATGTATATTGTGAAAAGAGCTACACAAATAAATTTGACTTGACCTACTGAATCTTTTTAACCGTTCGGACCATTTTTGCAGTGAATCAATAAAACATAATTACATAAAAAATAATTAATTAATGTTTTTCCATAGCAGCTGGCCAAAAATCCCATAGACATTCATTGAAATTAGTGACTCCTCACAGAACTTTCAAGCTTCACCAACCTTTTATGAAATAGTCATACTTTGGTTTTGGACCAATTCTCACTGTTAATTAACTATTAACTACGACCTTTGCCTCAATAAACTCCTAATTTCCTGTGTACTAATAGTTAGTAAATTAGTTGATGTATTAGGGTTAAGGGATCTAAAATATGGTCATGCAGAATAAGGCATTAATGTGCTTTAATAAACAGCCAGAATGTTAGTAATATGCATGCTAATAGTTAATAGTGAGAATTGGTCCCTAAACTAAAGTGTTACCAAATAGTTTAAAATTGGCATGAAATTAAACTTCATCCTATATTTACCTTCAAAATGCATGTTATTGTGGACGATTCATCCATGCATATGCTAGTTTTTTTTTTTTTTTTTAAATGATTGGATCTTCAGAGGGAGGGCAACAGCCTTCTACAACAAACTGCAAACTCACATTCATTTTTTTTAATGCAGCATCCGCATCTCAACATCCAGCTAGCAATAGATACATAGAACTAATCATTTTTTGTAATCCATTACACTCGGATGTACGTCACAAGATGTGCTGCTACATCCACATCATTGCATCTTTAAACATGATAAAAAGGAAACTATGAGCAACTATTCAAACACTGAGACCTCACCATCACATATTTATTGAGTGCATTCAAAATTCAACGAAAAATTCAAAATTCAAGAGTTATATCAGGGATCACACATGCACTGTTTTTTCCAGTGAGCTCCTCATGTCCTCCAGGCACTGTAACGCGCAGCCTTCACTCTTACATCTCCACTCCTGTCTGGACCTGCTCTCAATGTATCATTGCAGAAAGCCATGAAATAATTTGAGATGATACTGCCAGTTTAAATGACTAAAGCATGCCATCACACTCATTATGACATCAATCTTTCCTCCAACTCACATGTGCATTTACTTCAAACAAAGAGAGAGAGAGAGAGAGAGAATAACCGGGGAGGGAATCTGTAAACATTCCACTTATACTGAAAACTAACAAACACGGTTTGTCTATAAAAACATACATTACATAAATTTCATGGCATGACTAATACTTATCATCATGGGTGAGGGTGATGGGTTTCCTTTGAAATGATCATCTACAAATGTATCGTGTTTTGCACACATGGAATGTGCAGGATTTCTAATGGAATTTCATAATCATAGTTTGGAACCATTCCTCCAGGATTTCACGAGATTCACGAGAAAAAAGAATCCTCTAAAATTATGCCAAGAATCAAATAACATCTTACTGAATGAAGTGTAATTGTATTTTATTTCCAGAATTTGCAGTTTTTCAGAGTTGTGTTGAAGAGTTTAATTCTAAACCAGCTGATTTTTACTCAATTTATGTTGTCATTTAGTTTGTCACAGTATATAATATGCCCGGAATTAATATAATATTTACCATCAGGTCATTTTAATAGAGATCATACAGTATCTCACAGAAGTGAGTACACCCCTCACATTTTTGTAAATATTTTATTATATCTTTTCATGTGACAACACTGAAGAAATGACACTTTGCTGCAATGTAAAGTAGTGAGTGTACAGCTTGTATAACAGTGTAAATTTGCTGTCCCCTCAAAATAACTCAACACACAGCCATTAATGTCTAAACCGCTGGCCACAAAAGTGAGTACACCCCTAAGTGAAAATGTCCAAATTGGGCACAAATAGCCATTTTCTCTCCCCGGTGTCATGTGACTCGTTAGTGTTACAAGGTCTCAGGTGTGAATGGGGAGCGGGTTTGTTAAATTTGGTGTTATCGCTCTCACTCTCTCATACTGGTCACTGGAAGTTCAACATGGCACCTCATGGCAAAGAACTCTCTGAGGATCTGAAAAAAAGAATTGTTGCTCTACATAAAGATGGAGTAGGCTATAAGAAGATTGCAAAGATCCTGAAACTGAGCTGCAGTACGGTGGCCAAGACCATACTGCGGTTTAACAGGACAGGTTCCACTCAGAACAGGCCTCGCCATGGTCGACCAAAGAAGTTGAGTGCACGTGCTCAGCGTCATATCCAGAGGCTGTGTTTGGGAAATAGACGTATGAGTGCTGCCAGCATTGCTGCAGAGGTTGAAGGGGTGGGGGGTCAGCCTGTCAGTGCTCAGACCATACGCCGCACACTGCATCAAATTGTTCTGCGTGGCTGTCGTCCCAGAAAGAAGCCTCTTCTAAAGATGATGCACAAGAAAGCCCGCAAACAGTTTGCTGAAGACAAGCAGACTAAGGACATGGATTACTGTGGTCTGATGAGACCAAGATAAACTTATTTGGTTCAGATGGTGTCAAGCGTGTGTGGCGGCAACCAGTTGAGAAGTACAAAGACAAGTGTGTCTTGCCTACAGTCAAGCATGGTGGTGGGAGTGTCATGGTCTGGGGCTGCATGAGTGCTGCTGGCACTGGGGAGCTACAGTTCATTGAGGGAACCATGAATGCCAACATGTACTGTGACATACTGAAGCAGAGCACGATCCCCTCCCTTCGGAGACTGGGCCGCAGGGCAGTATTCCAACATGATAACGACCACTGCCTTGCTAAAGAAGCTGAGGGTAAAGGTGATGGACTGGCCAAGCATGTCTCCAGACCTAAACCCTATTGAGCATCTGTGGGGAATCCTCAAACGGAAGGTGGAGGAGCGCATGGTCTCTAACCAGCTCCGTGATGTCGTCATGGAGGAGTGGAAAAGGACTCCAGTGGCAACCTGTGAAGCTCTGGTGAACTCCATGCCCAAGAGGGTTAAGGCAGTGCTGGAAAATAATGGTGGCCACACAAAATATTGACACTTTGGGCCCAATTTGGACATTTTCACTTAGGGGTGTATTCACTTTTGTGGCCAGCAGTTTAGACATTATTGGCTGTGTGTTGAGTTATTTTAGAGTGCACATTTTAGAGTGGCCTTTTATTGTGGCCAGCCTAAGGCACACCTGTGCAATAATCATGCTGTCTAATCAGCATCTTGATATGCCACACCTGTGAGGTGGATGGAGTGTCTTGGCAAAGGAGAAGACACTAACACAGATTTAGACAGATTTGTGAACAATATTTGAGAGAAATAGGCCTTTTGTGTACATAGAAAAATTCTTAGATCTTTGAGTTCAGCTCATGAAAAATGGGGGCAAAAACAAAAGTGTTGAGTTTATAATTTTGCTCAGTGTATATCTGAACCATATATTTGAAATGCTTTCTGAATTTTACAGCATTCAGCTGTAAAACAACATTCATTGTTGAAGGACAGACTATGGAAATGAGTAGTGCTCCTACGAAGCCAAATGTGACTATTATTATCTATGAATCTGAAGACCTTTCTGAGATTGTTCAGGATTGGAGATAAAAAAGAGTCCTGCCAGGATCACATTTGAGTCCTTACAGAGTTCTTATTTGATTCTATTAGGATCCTTTAGGATTAGTCCCAATTTATGCCAGAAATACCATTAGCAACGCAGTATGCAGGGCGAATTTAAAACATGAGATTTTTTCTTTGTAGTTCAGAGTGGAAACTATTTTTTAAAATAGTATTCATTCATTCATTCATTCATATTTTTAAGCAACTGTAGCTTTAAGTGCAATCAGTGCTACCAAATGTATTCTTAGCTTGAGTCAGTTTTGTGAGACAAAAGTCAAACAAGACAGTCCATTTTTTCCTGTATATTAAAGCACTGTTGACACAGTAAACATGTCTCTAATTCAACAACAGTAATCTGGACTAAGACGTGGTGCTGTTGTCACAACACTGTTGATCTGCACATGTGGTCATTAAGCCAGAGGACATGAAAGACATACAGCAGCTTCAAAGAGGAAGATTCATCACCATTTGCCAGCACTAATACGCCAGCCTGGAGATCACCAGTCAATTGCATCATAAAGATATCTATTCATAAAGATATCTAAAAGATTGACTTGTATACACTGTAAAAAGAGGAGATTTGCTGCTCTTCTGCTGCATCAGATCCTTAATAAAAGACTTCTGTTAGTGTAACCCTAGTGAAAAATAAATACACATAAATGTATTTGAAATACATTTATTTCATGCTAAATATACTACAAATACATGTACGTATGTGCTTAATAAAAAATTCCTGCAATTGTACTTTTACTATTCTAAACTGGTATACTTAAAGTCTGCTAAATTGGAACAATTAATTTTGTGCTTAATAGACTTTAATTGTGCAGAAAAAGTGCTGAACTAAAGATAAACTGAAGTAAATCTGGTTGTGCTAAAGTTGAACTATTGCAAGTATGCTTCAGGTACACTTTAAATATCTTGCATTTAAAGACTGATATTATTCAAAGATCATACAGTCCTCATCAATAGTGACATTAAAACACATTTTAGGCTTAATATTAAGAAATGTGAATTGTGTACTCCAAATACAGTTTAATTATAATGTTTATAAGTATCGAGTTATCTGTCAGTAAATATGTTAACAGATTTGAACTATACTTAGTATGAAATAAATGCAAGTTAAATATATTACTTTTTTACTAGGCAGGTTGATTCAGTGAGTCATATTAGATCATATTTTTGACTTGAATAAAACCAGTTATGTTTAATTTAGATGCTTTCACATGAAGCACATTTTAGGTCATGAATCCTTTTTTTCACAGTGTTCTCAATCAAATATGAACAAATATGGAATTATGCAATAAGCAGCATAGCGTTCTTAAAGGTAACATGATGTTTGTGTCAGGAATTCACACCCAAAGAGAAAATAGGATAATTCCTGAAAGTTTGAGATTTGCACATGCAGATACTTCAGACATGTGAGGTTTGCAGTAATCGTTTCTCAGATAACATTAAAGGTGGAGGGGCGCATGAGGGACCACCATACCCCACACCCAGCCACACAGCGAAAGATGAAAAGTATCATATGGGACTCTACGATTATACGAATCCCAGAACAAGAATTCACGCATGATCCTCAAAGGCAATTGTTACTTACGTTCACTCACAAATCCATTTCCCCATATCTCAAACAGTATTGCGAAATACACACCTAAAGGGGAAGCTTTCTTTTTTTCTCAACAATATCAGCTTTGCTTGCCCGAGAGCTGCAACTTTACAAGTCTAATCTAAGCGTCTAGTAATTTTCCCCGTGGGGTTTCTGAAGCTTTGAACCTTTTGGAAAGGTTACAGGCAAAGAGAAGCTGTCAAAAACAACATTTCATATCCCAAAACAAAACATATTCTATAACACAGAGGATGCAGAAGTGTTGCTGGTGAGTGATTTCCTTCGGAAGTCAAACGCACACGTATCCTACAGATTCAACAAGCACATGTATGAAGAAGACCAGAGCGAGACTGGCTTGTGATTCGCAGCGCTCCTCTAAGGTGCATGTGCATGTCTCAACCAGATGAAAAACAAACGTATGACTGATGGAATTATGTGTTGGGTGATTTATAGACAGGCAGCGGGTGCAAAACACTCTTTTCTTCCCCCTCTGCACTACATGCAATTACTGCTGTTATTATTATCTTTGGACTACTGATAGTTTGTGGTTTTTACCCTCAATTTGAGTGAAAAATGTTCCGATCAACATTTACTGTTCATTATAATCAGCAAGGGCTGCGTAAAGCGAGATCGAGCACTGTGGAAAAGCATATATCTGTTGAAAGTTCAGCTCTGACGTCTGTCCCTGGGGTCCAATGATAGAGAATGTAGCGCATCAGTCTCACAGAACGCTAGAATATGTGGCCTGTTAAAAATAAAACAATGTCTCGATGTGTCAGCATCCTTAGAGTTGGCACAACTCCAGTTATTAAACAAAACTCAATCAACATGAACTGACTTCAACAGTTCACTTTAAAACTTAAAAACTGTCGACTTTAAAAATCAACCGACTACTATTGTCCTCTTTTTAGCGCTGCTTTACAGCGTAACTGAATTTGGTTTGCATCACTGGAATATTATTTGTTATAGTTGTATTAGCTGCTTTGACAGTCTGTATTGTATAAAGCACTATAGAAATGAAGGTGACTGGACTTGCAGCCCGAGTTTTCTCAAAGTTTCTCATCAAATTCACCCAGAATCTAATGATCTATGAGTTCTGAGCTATGCTATTCATATTAATTTTTTTAAATATTTCTATACTCTGATAGCACTGGATACCAACAACTAACTTCCAGTAAACCCACATGCTCTTCCGTTAGAAAAGTAGTATACAATATAAAAATACTGAAGTATAATATGAAAAATTGGCCTTATGTTATGAGCATAGTCGATATCACACAAGCTTTGTCTGCTTTGGCCGTGAAAAAGAGATGTTTATGTACAAACACAGCTGAGAACTGAATTGCAATCTAAGTGAGCATTTTTACTTCTCTTTGGCAATTGATACAATAACAAACAGAAGCTTGAGTTTCGATGACAATCTCTACACTAAAGACATCTATCTATCTATCTATCTATCTATCTATCTATCTATCTATCTATCTATCTATCTATCTATCTATCTATCTATCTATCTAACATTTCTTATCTATCTATCTATCTATCTATCTATCTATCTATCTATCTATTTAACATTTCTTATCTATCTATCTATCTATCTATCTATCTATCTATCTATCTATCTATCTATCTATCTATCTATCTATCTATCTATCTATCTAACATTTCTTATCTATCTATCTATCTGTCTATCTATCTAACATTTCTTATCTATCTATCTATCTATCTATCTATCTCTATCTATCTATCTATCTATCTATCTATCTATCTGTCTATCTATCTATCTATCTATCTATCTATCTAACATTTCTTATCTATCTATCTATCTATCTATCTATCTATCTATCTATCTAACATTTCTTATCTATCTATCTATCTATCTATCTATCTATCTATCTATCTATTTAACATTTCTTATCTATCTATCTATCTATCTAACATTTCTTATCTATCTATCTATCTATCTATCTATCTATCTATCTATCTATCTATCTATCTATCTATCTGTCTATCTAACATTTCTTATCTATCTATCTATCTATCTATCTATCTATCTATCTATCTATCTATCTATATCTATCTATCTATCTATCTATCTATCTATCTATCTACCTATCTATCTATCTATCTATATCTATCTATCTATCTATCTATCTATCTATCTATCTATCTATCTATCTATCTATCTATCTATCTATCTATCTACCTATCTATCTATCTATCTATCTATCTATCTATCTATCTAATATGCCTATCTTTCTGTGTGTTAATGTTTTTGAGAAAGCTATCTATGCTATCATGTGTAAGGCGATCTGTTGGACATTTCGCAGCAGGCAATGGAGTTGTTTAGCAACTAGTGGCAAAGGTCTGAATGAAAGAAATGTCAAAGTCATCAATCACCTGACAGCTCCAGCTCCGCCCACTTGAGCAAGTCATCACTATAACACTTACTGCGCTCGTCAATTACACGCGGAGCTTGAATCACTGTCCAACACGGAGCATTTGTGGGCATTACTGTTGCGTAATGTTTATTCAGCCTGAATTTCTTAACACAATTTGTGGCAGTATCACACATGAGGTACACTAACACTGCTAACAGAAACTACATATTCTGAAGGAACTGTGAGTGGTGTTTTAAGTGATTTGTGTTTGCTAAAGCAGTGCAGATGCTGAGGCGTTGAGTGATGCTTACTGGCCCAATTCAAAAGAGCCCAAACACAACACTCCACCGTCCTGTGTGTAATGTTCTGGTCAATAGATATGATTCAGTTCCCATTTTTTGGCCTTTTTTTTTTTTTTTTTTGTGTCTGCCATCGCTTTGTTTAAATCACTAAACCCAAGTAAATCACTAAACCACTAGCAAACACTACTATAAAAATTTTGCATGAGATCTAAACTTGATTTTAATAATTAACATCCACATTCCAGCTTTGTCACCCACAAATTACAATTATTGCATAATGCAAACGGAATGCATTGGGTGTCCAGAAATGACATAGTATAAATAAAACATTCATATAAAAATATTCTTTTACAAAATATACTCTCTTACCAATATTTTACAATTTCAGTGTAAATTCTACATCTGGATTCATCACTTACCAGTTACAAAAAGCTTGTGGTCAGTAGTTTCATAATATTACAGCGAATGTGATTATTCCAGACTAGCAGCATACAGGAAATTTCTCATAGAAAAAAAATAATATATATATATATATTGCTTCTTGTCTTGTAAACTAAAAAAGCTATTCTTTCAGAAGATACAAATCTCAGTGTATTAATGAACAGAAATGCAGATCCACTATTTCTTTCCAGTGTCTCATTAATTACAGTTAACAACATTGTTTTTAATAAATAAATAAAATCAGTTGTTTGGAAGAATTTAACAACAGAGCACAACAGCGATCAGCAACCTTGGTTCCAGAAGGCTTTTCCTATTCATTTTCTCTATAGGAATTTACTTAAAAAACAACTTTTTCCCAGGAGAAAAAAAGTGCACTTCCATAATGTACTTAAAGTGCTCTATTTTGACGCACTAATTTTGTACTTAACATACTAAAAATTATTCTTTAGTACTTCTTAAGATAATCTTAAGAACATCTAAGTGTACTCAACTGTGTTATTTTGGGACACCATCTTTCATACACAAGTGGGTTCAAGTGTACTACAAGTGGTCTCTAAATACTTTTTTTTTTTTTTTTTTACAGAGAAAGTATGTTAAAAGCACATTTTATTTCATATTCATGGTGTCCCAAAATAGCACAGTTGAGTGCACTTAGATATTCTTAAAATTATCTTATAATAATTGGTAACACTTTATTTTAAGGTGTCCTTGTTACATGTTACATGCACTTTCTATTATAATAACAATTAATTACGCATAATTACATGCAAGTAACCCTAAGCCAAACCCTAAAAACCCTAACGATATAGTAAGAACATGTAGTTAATTAATATTACTCAGTACTTAAAGGTATAATTACACTGTAACAAGGACACCTTAAAATAAAGAGTAACCGAATATTAAGTACAAAATTAGTGTGTGAAAATACAGCACTTTTAGTACATTATAGAAGTGCACTTTTTTTTTCCGCCTGGGTTGATTTGAAGCAAAAAATGATGAGAAAGTACTCTCCTCTACTTCTGGAACCTTGCTGTTTTGCTCTATTTGTCAGTATCTCTGCACATTACGCTGCATGCCTGCAAGACGTCCTTGTTTCAGTAGCTACATTGGTAAAGTCAAGGTGCAGGTAGTTGTTATGGGTTTTACAGAGAGCCTTATTTGAATCCAGACAGCTTCAGGATTTATCGGAGAAAGCAAGGAAAGCTGTGTGGCATCAAAGGTACAGTCATTTACACTTTTAGTTCCATGTTCCTTCTCCAGAGTAAAGCTTTGACACTCTTGATGATCTTCCATGAAAGTGAGTCTGAAGTAAGGTCTTGTGCAAAAGAACAAATGCCACCTGATTGAGTCATCTTTTAATGTCAGGATGAAAGGCCCTTACCTTTTCCATAAGCATCGCTCATTTGCATGTGTACACCTCTGTCCTCTCGCTACAAGTGTTGCATTTGACATAGCAGCACCAGAAGAACTTGCAGTTGCACTGCCAGACGCGTGAATACTGGTGTGTGTTGTATCCGCGGCCGCAGCACATCAGGTCGCAGCCGTTGGGATGGTGCACCAGCGTCTTATTGCACACCCGGCCCTGAGTGCCCACGCTGCCCGTCACAGGGTCCGCCTCGCAGTAGTTGGGCGATTTCTCGATGTACACCAGATCCGTGTCCATGGGCTTGCGGTACGAGTAGGGCTTTTTGATCTTGAGGAAAGTGGGGCGTTTGTGGCGCGTGGCTTTGACCGGCTCCACGTGGATTGCATGGCTGTATTTGTCTTTGAGGATGTAGCCGAGCTCGCGAAACTTGGGGAGGGTCATCCAGCAGGTTCTGGTGGTGCAGGATCCAGACACACCATGACATTTACACTCCAGACGCATGTTCCTCTCCAGGACCTGGGACCAGCACAGCAGCAAGAACATGAAAAATCAGTGCTTTCATCAATCAAATGTCTCGTAACTGACAATGAACACACCACATATGTGACCCTGGACCACAAAATCAGTCATAACGGTCAATTTTTGGAATAAATAATCTTTCCATTGATGCATGGTTTGTTAGGATCGGACAATATTTGGCTGAGATACAACTATTTGAAAATCTGGAATCTGAGGGTGCAAAAAAATCTAAATATTGAGAAAATCTCCTTTAAAGTTGTCCAAATGAAGTTCTTAGCAGTGCATATTACTAATCAAAAATTAAGTTTTTATATATTTACGGTAGGAAATTTACAAAATATCTTCATGGAACATGATCTTTACTTAATGCCTAATGATTTTTGGCATTAAAGAAAAATTTATATTTTGACCCATACAATGTATTGTAGGCTATTGCTACAAATACACATGAGCTACTTATGACTGCTTTTGTGCTCCAGGGTCACATATTGTAAACAGTGTTGAGAAGGTTAGGATACACTTTATTTTAAGGTGTCCTTGTTACAGTTTAATTATACATTTAGGTACTGGGTAATATTAATTAACTACATAATTAATGTACTTACTATATTGTTAGGGTTAGGGTTTGGTTTGGGGTTACTTGCATGTAATTATGCATAATTTATTGTTATTATAATAGTAAGTGCATGGGTTAGGATTAGGACACCTAACCCAACGTGTAACAAGGACACCTTAAAATAAAGTGTTACTTATTTACTCAAGTGTTACTTATTATCGATGATTTATTTATGATGCCTAGTGTTTAATTAAAAATCTGTTCAGATTTGAGTCATGTAGTCTATACCAGCCTTCACGCACGTGACAAATCCTCAATATTATGAAAACATGAAGCTGTTGGTACACCATCAATTTTACAAAAAGCAATCACAGTACTGTTGGTGGTGGCTTTCGAGGGTTTTATCTGGTTGCAAAAATGTTCAGATTATTTTTTACCACTTTTACCATGTAGTTGCTGGGGCTAAGCAAGAAAAACTGTGTCCAACATTCAACACTTTTTTATGTTCAGTGTTTGTTAGAGTTTTCTTGATGGTTGTAAGATCTCTTGGGTTCTTTCTTTAACGTCTCAATTATTTTTTTGACTGTTTTATTGGTTAAAAAAGTATAGACTAATATCCTTTCATGCCCATAGCACATGGCAAGTTCAATATTATTTGTTTCTTGTTTTAATATC
This sequence comes from Onychostoma macrolepis, assembly GCF_012432095.1. Classification (NCBI taxonomy): domain Eukaryota; kingdom Metazoa; phylum Chordata; class Actinopteri; order Cypriniformes; family Cyprinidae; genus Onychostoma; species Onychostoma macrolepis. Next base: position 29,027,757 of record NC_081177.1, on the reverse strand, counting down.
ACGAATCCTGTATAAGCGATAATAAAAAGGAGGCTTGACTTAGCAAACTGATATCTGGAGTATCTGCTCATGTCTTCACATTCAACAAACAATACAATAACTGTATTGTCATTGCACACAATGTTATTTTCCCCAACACCAATGACACCAATCAAAATGGCCCGGCGTATCGTACATCAGCTCAGCGACTCGCACCGAGACCTTCTGCGATCTGCTCTTCAGAGACGGCACCGTGAGCCAGCGTCATTAGAACGGGAGGGGAGCGTTCAAACAGAGCACTCTTTTAGTTTGCTCAAGACAAAACCTGCAGCTAGAATGATCCTGTAAGGCTAGTCAGTTCACTAAGAGGCAATTTAGCTGCTCAGATAAGATGGTACAAACGGCGTGGGGACTGAGGAGAGGAGCTGGTGCCATGAATCAGCTCTCTGTGACCAAACGTGCAACAAGCCAGACATCAGATGGAAGCTTCTTTACCCCTCATTAAACTCGACTGGGAGAGCAAGAGCGATTATTCTGCTCTCTCTTTGGCTCTTACTTCACACATGCCCTGGTTAAAAGAACAGGTCACCCGAACATGATAAAATGAAACTTCTGTCAAATTGTATTTGACAGCTTTGACGTTAATGGTGTTTGCTCATCAGACTTTCAAGAAACTTAAGAGAAGCTTCAGAAGACTTGAAATACATGCGGCTTAATGACTGCTTCTGTGGAGTTTTTCCTTCTGGAGAACCATTGCTTTAACTTGATCATGACAAGATAGGAGGGCTTGTTGTTTTATTTTAATAAACAAAATTGCAAAACAAGACGGTTGTTTTGACCCCTGGTGAAAAAGAAGTACACTTTAGCATTTTTAAAAAATTTTAATTAATTAAACTTAGGTGTATATGGTTAAAAGGTGTACTAACAAGCATTATAGTAAACTTAAATATATTTTAATGTCATTTCTATTGAAACGTCTATAGTGATGTATTTGTAATTACACATTTGTAATGATGATACTCAAGTAGCCTACTTTCCATGTGCTTTAGTATGTTAGTCAACACATCAAAATAAGTGTACTTTGTTAAAGCATGAGAAAAATGTATTCAGTGATTATTAAAGTAAAACCATTCATTAGAAAAAGCTGACTTTTTAACAAGTGCACTTAAGCATGTTAAGAAAAACAGTCATGAAAGTGTAGAGGTCTTTATTTCATTGCAAGTACAATTTTAATATATATATATTAAGATACACTACAAGTAAACATTCAGCGCGCTTCTTTTTCCCAAGGGACCGCATCCCTTATTCCACATCAAAGACAACAAATGTATGTGCAGAAAAAAGCACGGCATCTAAATGCAGGTGAAAGTGAAAAAGCCTTTTAGGATCTTTGGCGGTTTGAGCATTGAAAGTTGAGACAAAAACACAGCATCAAAGATGAAACGTTTCCATCAAAGATAGCGATAGGGGATACTGGTGTAAGCCAATGTCTATTTAACTGAGCAGAAAATGGGAGTGGATTTGCACAGAGCTCATCTGATTTGTAATCAAACTCTAGCACTTATTCTGCTCTTAGCCCTAAAAGCTTCCTATTATTGGTGTGCCAGTCGAGTCTTGGCTTCGCTGCCGGATTGTTGACGGCTGCAAACCGCAGTGCCATAGTTACTGAATCCTTCCCTGTACTTGACTTTCACTTGATCCGTTCAGTGTAACCAAAACATCACTTCACTGATAGATAATACCTCTTTAAGGAACAGTTCACCCAAAAATGAAAAGCTGGTCATTTACTCACCCACATGCTCATTTTCAGACTTAACATGACGAGGCACGGCCAAACGTCACGTGTCTCATAGCTGAACATGACACACCAAGCTGGAATATGCATAAACAGCGAGATTTGAACTGTAGCGGATGGGAAGATTTCAGTGAAAGACAACTTAAGGGCCAGACTTACTAAACAGGGCAAATTAGCGTTAGCCACAATCCCATAAAAGCACGGATGAGACTGGAAAGATCTGCGGCTGATCTACTGACAATGAGCAAATTAAAGACACAAATCATTTTCATAATGACCAAAACAATCTACCAAGAGCAGTGCAAATTATTGCAGAGTTGCAAATAAGCAGAGCCAATGATAATCAGGTGTGTGTAATCTACTAACAACACAGGCAAAAAAATGGGTTACGGCATGCTTTTTGGGTGGTAAATAATGGCATAAATTCCAGTAAACTGACTACCACAAACCTTAGTAAATCACCTTCATCTAAATACCCTCCTGCCATAAATGTAGCGCCTGAGGGAAACTCCTAAATGCATAATAGACCAATTCGGGGTAGACGTCACAGTTACGTCACTTGCAGCTGTGTGCATAGCGATGGCAGAAAAACACTGATAACAAGTGGAGGGTAAAATCCATGGAATAAAAGAAAAAAAAAAAGTATTATTGTGCCTTTGGATGTCAGAATCGGAATGCAAATCATTTATATAGAATACTGCCAATTTGATTTAAACAACAGGAATACATAATATTCACATATGCAGTTCATAGGGGACGTTTTGTATTAGCCCTACAGTTACAGCATCAAATACTACTTAAACCTATAACATTTTACATAACAACATCTATTTTATCTCAAAATTCTGAATATTTTTCTCTTAAGTTTTCTGCTAGTTCGGACTTGATTTAACTCAATAATAGCGAGTTTGTCAATTCTGAGCGGGAAAAAAGCCAGAATTGTGGGATATAAACTCGTGATTCTGAGCCGAGGGGAAAAAAGAGAATGACAAGTTGTTTTTCTTTATCAGAATTATGAGATATAATCTTAGAATTGCGAGAATGAAGCCATCATTTTGAAACATAAACTCAAATGTACCTTTGCTACTTGAAAACTGTCATGTTCTGCTACCAGGTAGACTCTGCCCACAAACAAACGTCATCAGCTGACCTTAGCTGTAAAAATAACTGTCCCTGCGTCTCAATGTGCATACATCCATCCTAAATAGTATGTAAGAGTAGAATAAAAAGCATAGCATGTTGAAAAAAGTATGCCAAAAGTCCCCTATTTCCAATAGATCTGTCCAGTTCATTTTCCAACTCGCCCCAAATTTGCTGGATGGGGTTGAGGTCCGGACTTTGAGGGGTCAGTCCATCATTTTCAACGTTCAGCAGATTCCTTCCGTCGCAGGTAGATCCAGCAATAGTTCGTTTTAAGGGTATTGTAATGGCCAGATCAACAAAAACAACTGAAACCTGTTAAATATGGCAAGTGTTCTAACTATTTTGGGCACCAAAGCTTGCCTACTCTTCTGCTACACACTCAAAAGTATGTACTTTTACTTCAACAAAACAGTGCATACTTTCAGGGCATAGTATAGTTTTTTTTCACCCCCTTTTTGGTCACTAGTCACTGCATGCTTTTGGTGCATGGAAAAGACCAGCAGAACGTGTGTTTTACAGAAGAAAGTAAGTCACTCACGAGTGCGTGCATTTTTCATTTTTGGGTCAGCCAATATGGCAGTTTGTAACTTTTTTCAAGTCATTATGTTTAATGTGGGGTTGGGGGGGGGGGACTTCCATGCTAACTGTTTTTCTAAAAATTGTGAATCCGAAGAATTTGCCCAAAATCGCCACCTCGTAAAATAGTTAGTTTCTCCATGAGATGGGGTTGAGTCAACTGTTCCTTCAAAGGAAGCCCTCGAAACTGAATCATGTCTGACAATTTTTATTTACAAGAAACATACATCTTGAAAGCATAATCAAATACATACCTTTCGTCCAACTTCGTTGTTATGCAGATTCATAAGAGTCCTGGCGCTGTGTTTGATCTCTCTAGCATCCATAAAGACTTTGGAGAAGCCCAGGCCGTAGTGGATGTCTGCTGAGCAGCCGCCCCATTTCCAGCCGTCGGCGTGACCGTGGAAGCCCTGCTTGTCTTTGTCGCAGCTGCAGTCGCTGAGGTTTCCCTGCGTGCAGGCGGCTGTGATGGCATGAGCCACTCCTGCTGCGATGATGGCGTACGTGAACGCTGCCTCTTTACTGCCTGTTAACACGGAGAGAGAACACAGACTTGTGGACATCATATTACTCTGCTTTACAACAATCACTGTTTTTTAGAGATATGCATTGAATGTGTAGCAACTTTGCATGGCCAAAAATCAAATACTTCAACTAAAGCATCAACTATCTGCATTAATGTGGAATTTAATGTGGTTAGAAACTCAAAAACTTTAAAATTGCTTTAAAATGTAAAAATAAATTACATTAAATCAATGAACTGCTGACTTGCAACACTTCAGATTTATGTCCAAATCTCTTAGACCACTATGGTGCATATATTTGTAAAATAGTTATGTGCAGACAATTACATAGTCAGTATACTAAGTGTGTACTTTTTAAAATTAATCTTTGTATTTTAAAAGATATTACAGACAGAGAATATTAATTACATTAATAGACCTGGGCAAACAAGTGATGCTCTATGAATGAGCTCAAAAAAAAAAAAAAGGTAACACTTTAGAATAGGGAACACTTATTAACTATTAACTACGATTTTTCCCTCAATAAATTACTAATGTGCTGCTTATTAATAGTTAGTAAGGTAGTTGTTAAGTTTAGGTATTGGGTAGGATTAGGGATGTAGAATAAGGCATTAATATGTGCTTAATTACTACTAATAAATGGCTAATATTCTAGTAATATGCATGCAAATAAGCAACTAGTTAAGAGACCTTAAAATAAAGTGTTACCAAAAAAAAAAACTAATGATCTACTTCATGTTGTCAAGAAGCAGATGAACTCCTGAACACATGAACTTCCTGAGGTTATCACTTATTCCTTCTCCATAAATCACTGACAAACACGGCTGTATTTGCATAATCGGCAGATGGATAACAATTAACCCAAACTGTAAATTAGAGCTGTCGTCCATGATAACACTATAGACAAACGTATATTCAAAAATGTGATTTCTCTCATGTTATGTTGAGACTGTCTGTTCTTTCTCCTTCAAAATATTGAACATCATATATTATTTCAACTTTAACCATTAACACTTTAACAGTTTCCATTTAACATTAACATTACTAAATCACCAAACATGAACTAACAATGAAAAATACTTCCAAAGCTTTTATTAACCTTAATTACTGGTAATTTCAACATTTACTACTGAAACAAATGTATTGTCCATTGTTAGTTAATGTTAGGTAATGCATTAACTAAAGTTAACTAATGAGATTGTATTGTATAGTGTCACCCTTTAACCCTCTCTTGTATCCAGGAGACATGCAGTATTCAGAAATGTGGCTGGGATGCAATAAAATAAATTTTGTAAAAATAGTCTAAAAATGTAAAATAACGTTTGGGACTATTAACAACAAAAATTCTTATAAGATTATCAAAAGCAAAGATGCATTAGTCTGTGTGTGCTACAAGAATGATCTGTTTATTGTGCTTTTGAGTCATTTGAAGTGTCTCTCAGACACTAAGCATAATATTAGGAGCAAGTAGACTTGTATTTTTCCCCCCAGATTTTTTCATTACTGACTTCACTCAGAGCTTAGACCTCGTGAACCTTTATAAACTGATACAGCAGCTGTGCCTTATTTTTAAGCAGGTTGGATTGGCAAAGTAAAAGTCCATTTGTCTCAGGTGACATCTTATCATGCTCTGTAATTTACACCTGTGGAAAAACTCTTCAGGCTGCAAATACCAACCCAAACACTGATGCATGCATAAAAAAATGCTACTACCAAACTCACAAGAAGGCTTTCAGTCAGAGAGAGGGGCTGTACTCTTAAAAACACTGACCTCAGGTAACTACATAAAATAAAACTGCAAGAACTTTTGATCTTTAAGGAACTATACAGCAATTCATGATGGTTCTCCAATGAAAATGCATAGCACGATTTTCTGTTTCTATTTGGCTTGCTATATGCATAAATTGACTTTGGCGTGCATATGATACGCAATTTGTTGGCGTATGATAATACGCACCCACCCCACACCGCTAATCCTAACCATTGCTTATCATATGCACGCTAAAGTCAAGTTCTGCGTATAAATAGCACGCCACAGAAACAGAACTCGTGCTATTGATACACACTTTCATGAGATCGGGTAGGAGGCTCTGAAGAACCTGTACATTTATTTGAGCTTTATTGCCATCTTTAATGACTGGTTTCTGAGATGCTTTGGAGCGCGTAAGGTAAGAAACACGCTCATGTATCTCATCTGCCAGACATTTCAGGCATGTATTGCGGAAATCTTAACTTGAACAGGTCGATCTTTATAACGTAGCCTATGAACTGGGACTAGTAAAGGAGGTAACTGTTTTACCCAAAACTAAACAAACTGTATAATGCGTAACCAGATTAGTAAACACTCTTAAATGCTGTTTTAGACATACGAGAGGAGATTTCCAACATACCCACTTTCAGCTCTTTCCCGAAGACGGTCCTCTCGCCGAGCGCGGAGCAGTTCCAGCGGCCGTGCTTGAACTGGAACTGGCACTCGTTGATGCCCATCTGCGCGCCCTGACCGATCACGATGAGCGCGTCCGGCCGGCTCTGACAGATGATGCGCTGCCGGGGCGCCAGGCCGGGGATCTTGTTGCATATGATGCTCGCTCCCAGCGCCAGCACGGTGGAGAACCGCCTGAAGTCGAGCAGAGAAGAGCGTCTTCATATTTAACATTGGTTGCTAATCAAACAAATATGTGACCCTGGAGCACAAAACCAGCCATAACGGGTGTATAGTCAACAAGTATGGGTCAAAATGATCGATGTTTCTTTTATGCCAAAAATCATTAGGGTAAAGATCATGTTCCATGGAGATACTTTGTAAATTTCCTACCGTAAATATATCAAAACTTCATTTTTGTTTAGTAACATGCATTGCTAAGAACTTCATTTGGACAGCGTTTGAGGCGGTTTTTTCAATATTTTGATTTTTTTTTGCACAGAATAGTTGTATCTCAGCCAAATATTGTCCTACACGAATGGAAAGCTTATTTATTTAGCTTCCATATGATGTATAAATCTCAATAATAATAAAAAAAGACCCTTATGATTGGTTTTGTGGTCCAGGGTCACTTAGCCTATTGGATAAAGAGATCATTTCCGAAGATTCCTGCGAAGCGCGCAGCAGACCCTTTAATGTCTTTGGAAAGCATCATTACTTTAAAAAAGTGCTTTTCCCTCCCACTGAATAAAAACAAATTCGGTAACAGTTTACTTAAAGCCTTTATGTATAATGCATTATTAAGGGTTATTAATGCGTTATAATTATTCACAATGTGCGTTGTAATACATTATATGTTGTCGTAAATAATTATAAAACGCATAGTGTAACAATGGGACTGATAAGTGTTATAATGTATTAACTGTGGTTACAATTATTCATGAGATTGTACAGTGCATTATAAGGTGCACTACAAGGCAAAACTTCATAATGCATTATGCATAAAGGCTTTAAGTAAAGTGTTACCATCAATATATTTTACAACAATAGTGCGACAAAGTTATGTAAGAAATACAAATAGCTTCTGTTGCAACTGGAAAAATAGACAAATATACAGAGCAGCATAATGCAGAATAGACAACATTATTATAACAACATTATGATATGATGCATTTTTCCAAACAGCTCACCCCATTTTCAAGTAGATTATTCCGAGACAAAGGAAAATGTGCAAAATCCAGCGTCGTGTTCTTCTGCTCATGATGGTCCTGTCTCGTGTCGCTCAGAAGTAACGAGAAACTGAGCTCTCAGGTGGAATGGTCAGTCTTTCAGCAATTAAATAAAGTCCGTTTGAAATAGCCTGGGTTTCCAACAAGGACACTTTTGCCCGCACATGTAGATCCATCCGCCGTCAAGGTGCATCCAGCTCGTGTTGAGCGCGCATAGCGGCGCAGGTCTGACCCCTGCATCCTCCGGCTGTACCTTATATACCTGGGCGTGTTCCTGAGGGCTGCTGAGCCCACCCATGCGATCTCATATGCATCACAGAAGTCGTGTGTCTGCTTTTATTCAGATCCATTAATACCACTATTAATAAAAAACACACCATCTGACACTTCCCGTCATGCATCTACAGCACCGAACATGTCTCGACACAACAGGTGGCTTTGAATCAGTGAATCAATATGAATTGTTAAGTTGAATTTAGAAGTGATTGTAAAAGAAACACTTGCTTTCAAAGCAAGCTTAAAAGTGTTGACTATAAGCAAATAGGACTGTATCAAAACCTGTTTTTTTAAAGTTAAATATGTGTTAGTTTTCTGTAAAGTACAGAAATACTACTTTAAATCACTGTTAAGGGTCCAGATAAAGGTGGTCATGGTCATACTGATGGTAAACTAGCAGGGAACTAACAGGCAGCTGTCAGGCGTATTTTGATGTGGTTTAGGAGTCTGGAGGTAAACTGCAGGTGCTTCAGTAATGACCGCAGGTTTGAGAAAAGGCCTGAGACTCTGATGTCTGTCCCTTTATTCTCTATACTCTTGAGAAAGGCATGTGATCCCAATTTTAAAAACTCATTTTTTAATTTATACTACAAAACCTTTCGCAATCACTCCCCCTGCTGGCATGACCAGTGAATGGACGGAAACACAATGTTTTAAAAAGGTGTATTGTCTTAGTTATGGTAAACTCTACCACATTTTGGCCAGAGAGCTGTTTATTACATTACCTCTCCAGCTCTCACAGAACGGCTAAATATCAGATCATACATCTTTTGTAGAGAAATACTGAAAATATCTGTATTATTACGTAACATTATTATCAAAATTTGTAAAAACTGGATAAATGCTGGTCAGATGAAATCTGTGACTCTAAAGTTTGTATTGTTCCTACATATAATTTCACAACAACAGAGCACATATTGTCACCTAAATAATAGTAGTTCTGCTCAGCTTCAGTCGAGTTGAGTCGAGTCCTGTTGGGCTTCATTTCAAGACAAGATGCCTTTTCGTGACTCCGTTCAAGCGCAAGGTCACTGCAGTGATAGTGTGGAGACGTCTGTCCGATACTGACACTCTTCTGTTACGAGAGTATTTTATAAAGTTATCATTGACAAAAAATCTGGTTTTGCTGTAGAATGTGGACTGATGTGAAAAATGATGGTCTGAAAACATTACTTGCAAAATTACTGAATTAACTGAAATAAATTATTAAAAAGCTTAAACTTATTTTACTTCAGCTAGTTCCCAAGGCAACACTTTCATTCGCTTTATATTAAAATGACTAAAAATAAACCAAATCTAAAAACTTAAATATAATAAAAACTTATTATAGGCCTACACCTGCTTAAAAATAAATAAATAGAACAACATACTACAATTTGAACTAAAATAAACAACAAAATCAAAATATTAACAAAAATTATAATAGTATATCCAGAGCTGGGTAGATTACTTACAAATTGTAATCCGTTGCTGATTTCAGATTCATGACAAAAATTGTAGTCAGTAACGTAATCCATTACATTACACGTTTTAGGTAATATAATCAGATTACTTTTAGATTACTTTTGACTTTACTCGTTTATCACATTGATTTAAAAGTATAATCTTGTACCATAATGATGTAAAAATACAAAGAGTGAGAAAATATATTCCTTTCATTGTAATTAACAACATGAAGTGCATTAAACATTATATTACATCAAGGTTTCCCAAACTGGGGCTCGTAAAGGAACTGCAGTGGTTTGTGAGTTTAATGAAAGGCAAAAATGTAATGAAATCATTAAAATGTCAAATTGAAATAAATCATTTTAAAAATAACAATCAAAATAATTCACTTACTAAAAAAGAAGAAATATTTTATGTTTCTGCTGAGTGATAATTCAAATAAAAATGAATGTGTTCATCAGTAGTTCTTTCAATATTGAAAACACACCTGGAATGATTTTTGTAAATCCATTGGTCAAATGCTGTGTCGTCACCTGACTAATGACTGATCTCTGGGTGAATCTCCACAAAACTGGACTTTCTGAGTGTATATAAGCGGCAGACTATTTTAGAAAGGAAAATTTAAAAGATAAAAAAGAGGATTTAGAGATGAATAATTTATTGCTATTGTGTGAATAATATGTAGTCATGTAATCAATAAAAAAGTAACTGTAGTCTGATTACGAGTATTTAAAAATGTAACTTTAATTACAAGTACTTCATTTTTGGAATCTGATTACGTAATCCAGATTACATGTAATCAGTTACTACCAGCTCTGAGTATATCAACACTGGTCTGAATCATGATCTATAATAGAGAGCTATATATAGATCAGTGGTCTGAATACTTTCTGAAGGGATTCACAAAAACACCCATATGGTACATTAGCTATCTGCATTATGATATTTTAGATCTTTTATGGTGTTATAGTGTCAATACTATCTGATTTTCTTCTGATAAAAGTAATGACATTTTAACTCAGAAGAAATGCATTAAGCATTATAATGCTCCAAACACTGGTAGTATATCAGCTCACTAACCAGTTGAATTAATAACATAATAAAAAAAGGCTGTAGCAGAGGATGGTTTCGATCCATCGACCTCTGGGTTATGGGCCCAGCACGCTTCCGCTGCGCCACTCTGCTGCCGCACGCGCTCACACGAGAACTCCGCTCTTATCCTCGCAAAGCGACTGAGCGCTCTCTGCTGCTGCATGTCTCGTGTCGTTTATGTTCTTTAATCGCAGCACTGTACACAGTGTTTACTTTAAACACAGCTTTTGATCATTTTAAAGCTGAAAAAATAATGACAATAATAACATAATAAATACTGTTAACATGAACTGTAGACTTTACAATAGAAATCATTTTTTCGTTCTAGGCTAACTTTAGAGACTTTAATGACAACGTTTCAGTAGGTTTAATATTTTTGGAGATTTTAAAAGACTGATTCAATGGTTACGTAATCACGTGTCCCCGAGGACGCTCCGTAGCGTGCGTCGCGATGACGTCACCGCGAAACTGAAAGCAGCACGGCAGCGCTGTGATGGAGATGAGCCGAAGCTTACCTCTGGACTGTCTGATCAGTGTTTTCTCGCTGCTTCAGGATGAAGATTTAACCAGATCATCCACAGTCTGTAAGGTAAGGGTTCGTGAAGAAGCTTGAATAGCGCAGATCTGATGCGGATGAAGCACGTGAGGATTTGTTATGATTGCTCAGTCAGTCTGGCCTCTCTCTGCCTGCGTCCTAAACTCTATGTGATGTTAGTCATTTTCAATACTATTTAGGGCAGATAGGGTGGATAGTATGCACATCTCTCTCTAACGGTACATATATAAAATCACATCGCTTTACACATAAAAAACAACAACAACTGGGTAGTGACTGGAAGTTATTAGTGATGCAAAGGTTATAATACAGGCCTATATCATATATATATATATATATGCTGCTGCTGGATGAAGAAAAAACGATGCCTGATTATTGGAATATTGACACTGACAAACATGCCATTTGCAGTGCAGTACATTTACATATATAAATATATTATAATTGTTTATGAATATATACAGCCTTGATGAGCATAAGAAAACATTACAAATCTTACTGATCCCAAACTTTTGAACGGCAGTGTTTTTAATTCTGTCTTATGCCCATCGAGGCTGTATCTATTTGATAAACAAGAACACTGTAATTTTGTGAAATATTATTGCATTAGTTTTGCATATATTTTAATATATTTTGAAATATAATTTATGCATGTGATGTAAAGCTGAATTTTCAGTGTCTTTACTCCAGTCTTCAGTGTCACATGATCCTTCAGAAATCATAATAATATGCTGATTTATTATCAATGTTGGAAACCTTTGTGCTGCTTCGTATATTTTTGGGACATTTGATACTTTTTTTTCAGTATTCTTTGATAAATAAAAAGTTAAAAAGAACCGTGTTACAGTATTTTGTATTACAACATACACTACTATTCAAAAGTTTGGGGTCAGTAAATATTTTCTTTCCTCCTTTTTTTTATTGCAGTTAATACTTTTATTCAGCAAGGATGTGTTAAATGGATAAAAAGTGATAGTAAAGACTTAGAAAAGATTGCTATTTTGAATAAATGCTGTTCTTTTTTAAATTTTGATTCATCAAACAATTAAAGAAAAAAGTATCACAGGTTCCAAAAATATTAATCAGCACAACAGTTTCAACACTGATAATAAATCAGCGTATTATTATGATTTCTGAAGATCATGTGACACTGAAGACTGGAGTAATGATGCTGAAAATACAGCGCTGCGTCACAGAAATAAATGATATTTTAAAGTATATTAAAATAGGAAACCAATATTTTAAATTGCAATAACATTTCACAATATTACAGTTTTTTTCAGTATTTTTGACCAGATTGAAGAGCATAAGAGACTCCATTAAAAAACACTAAGAATCTTACTGATCCCAAACTTTTTCACGAGCTGTCAGACTTCTGACCCCTCTACAATATACATGAAAATACACTTTTTGTTTAGGAATGGTATCATGCTGCAGAGACGCCGTGGTTGTGGAGGTACGTCACCAGAGATAATTATCTGTACAGGCAAAATGCATTTATCTCTTTACACCATTTTGTTCTGATGAGACACTTAAGAACAAATCCTTGTGTAGGAGAATGTGTCTGCAGAGATGGAGCTTCTGCAATGTTTCCCAGCTTCTCTCGGACACGGGAACACACTCGTGGAAGGCGTATTACCTGCGCCGCTCTCACCTGGAGATGAAGATGAAAACAGGCAGGTCATGTGCGGACTACACCTGCAAAAGCCTCCGAGGCCATAAAGGCAAGGGACCTCATCCTCGAGAGCTCAGCAAACACACACACCGCGTTCTGATCATATTTATTTCCAAACAACGTTAACTGCAAAAGAATTAAGAAATAATTGTATTGTGTCTTTTCTTTTATTGCATTAGTTTTGAATATTTCTCATAGGGATTGAATAATGTTCGGACTTTTCAGTCTGAGTTAAATCTCATTTTATCTGTAAAAGATAATAATTCTGCACACCTCAATATAAAAAGTGTTTCACGGACAATTATATATCACTTGTAAATGATTAAATACAAAATTAATAGTAGTTATTAAGATTAATGTGGTTTTGGAATTGGTCAAATGTGCTTGATTAAAAAAAAAATGATCAGAATATCAACGTGCCTAATAATGATGCACGCACTGTAGCTGTAAACGCTGGTATAAATATCAGATTCTGCTGATTTGGTGTTGATGAGTGTTTCTGTGCTTGCGCAGGCAGGGTTGTTGGCTTTGCATACCTGGTTGGAAACGACGGCTGCTCAGATGTTTGGAAGCAGACTCCAGTGGTCTGCAGTGCATCTACAGACGGCACAGTCAAAGCATGGGACATTCACAAGGTACCACAGGCTTTCTTCTGCGTGTGGCAGAGACCTCATAAAAGTATCTCAAGAGAGGCCTGTCTCAGACATATTTCACCCCGAAATCATAGGAAAGCTTCCTCATGTCATTTGATATTCCATGCAGGGTGTTAATGTATGGTCAAGCCCTGCTCAGAGCCCCATGCAGGACATCACAGTTGATGCGGGGCAGTCTGTTGTTGTCACTTCTGATGCCACGGGAGCAATCAAAACCTGGAAGGGTGCGACTGGGGAGGAGGTGGCCTGCTTCCAGTCTGGATTCTCTAAGACCACACTGCTGTCATTCAACAACAAAGACCGCTCTTTCCTCATGGTACACGATCCTGTACACTAACACTCAACAGCTTTTGAACAGTAAGATTCTCTTCTGCTCACCTGCATTTATTTGATCCAAAATACGGCAAAAGCAGTAATAATGTGAAATATTTAAATGCTTTCTATTTGAATATATTTTAAACTGTAATTTATTTCTGTGACGCAGCGCTGTATTTTCAGCATCAGTCTTCAGTGTCACATGATCCTTCAGAAATCATAATAATATGCTGATTTGCTGCTCAAGAAACATTTCTCTTATTATTATTATCAATATTTAAAACAGTCGAGTACATGTTTTTCAGGATTCTTTGATGAATAGAAAGATCCAAAAATCAGCGTTTATCTGAAATAAAAGCATTTGTAACATTATACACTATACCATTCAAAACCTTGGAGTCAATATTTTTTGTAGAAATTAATACTTTTATTTAGCAAGCATGCTTTAAATTGAGCAAAAGTGATGATAAAGACATTTATAATGTTACAAAAGATAAATGCTGTTCTTCTGAACTTTCTATTCATCAAAGAAACCCCCCAAAAATCTACTCAGCTGTTTTCAACATAATAATAATAATATTAATAAATGTTTGTTGAGCAGCAAATCAGAATGTTAGAATGATTTCTGAAGGATCATGTGACACTGAAGACTGGAAAATATAGCTTTGTAATCACGGGGATAAATTACATTTTAAAATATATTCAAATAGAAAGCAGTTATTTTAAAAAGTAAAAATATTTCAGTTTTACTGATTTTGCTGTACTTTGGATCAAATAAATGCAGGTTTGGTGAACAGAAGAGACTTCTTTGAAAACATTAAAAGTCTTGCTGTTCAGAAAGGTTTGACTGGTAACAGTCTTCTTTGCTCAGTGTGACGTCAGTGAATGTGTAGTGTGTGCTGCAGGCGGAACTGTTCTAGGGTCTCTGGTGGTCTTGACTTGCCCTGCGCTGTCTGAAGTCTCGAGGCACGTGGTGTGCGACTCCTTCAGTTTAAACCTCCTCCGCTCATCGCCAGATAAAAAATGGGTTCTCGCTGCCTCCAAAGAAAATTTTGACTTGAGTCCAAAGGTAAGGCAAATGCTCCCAAAACTGATTTCAGTCTATTTTATTGTTGGAGTAGATGTGAAACAGCACAGCAGTAGGCAGTTCAGGAAATAAAACATGTATATTTAATTACTTCGTCATTAGTTTGTAAAATGTAATGTTATTTTTATTTGATTTCGCAGTCATTTGCAGTGCTGTGCAGTTAATAGCCACTTTAAAACGTGTGACGTTTAATTTTGTATCATTCAAGAAATAGTTTGTTTCAAATCACATGTTTTACTGTAGTGCGAGAGCTCATTTGTTTGGTTCAAGGGTTAAAACTGTATGTCTGTGGAGAAAATGAATGGTAAAAATACTATGCTGGAATATTATGAACAGTCTGTAAACAGTTATTACTGCTGTGCTCTCTTGAACGCTGCGTTTTTGTAGGTTAGCATCACTCTGATTCCCTCGACAAAAACACAATATGATTTTACCATTGGCTTTTTGATTTCTGCAGAAAAATAAGCTCTGTAACCAAAAAAAAATAAATTGTTTTGTTCATCACAATGATCTTCACAAATAAACACAACTTTTATGAATTTTGAAGCCTAAATACAGTTGCCATAATTAAAGAGATATAAACAAGTAGACTATAAACTATATAAAAACAAATATAGACTATGAACAAACTACACCATGGTCACATGACTTTAACATCACCATCATTAAGCTTTGACAGCTCTTTCAGTCTTTATTTATTAAAATAAAAAAATGTTCCTGAAAGTTTGAATGATTTGCAGGAGCATGATTTTAAACACGTTGAGGCTGTGAAAGTGAGTAGATGAGTTTACCTGTACGGTGTGATGATGTTTAACCCTTGTGCGTCAATTAAAAACAGTTACACATAGGTTCATAGAGGACAAAAATGTCCATGTCCAAAAACTGTCTTAAAAATTTGAAGCTTGGGAGTACAGACTTAAGTTGAAGTTAAAAAAAGCTGTAAAAAATTTAAACCAAAAAAAATGTATAGAAGTTTAAGTTCATGAAAATGATTTATGAGCAATGTTTTATATAAAGTGTATATTTTATAAAACATGTTGAACACAAAAATTGCTAGAAAATCAAAGCCATAAATCTAAAGTTGTGTTCCAAATTTGAGGTTGATATCTCAAAAAATGAGCTTTTAGTAAGATTTTACACAGCGCTGGGATTTGTGATTCGCAGTACAGTATAATTTCTCTCTCTTAAACATTACAGGTGCACACACACAAACACACACATTTGTTTATGACACAAATACAAACCACACTCTGACATCCATACCATCCACACCCACACAATTATAGCTGCATAATTTATCCAACGGGCTCCATAATACAGCAAAAGCAGAAAACATGTGAGTATTTGCTTTATAGGCCAAACCTGAGAAAATGGCACCATTTTAATTTTGAAGCCTTGCCAACAGATTGAAAGCCTATTAACAAAGACTGCATCATTTTTTAACATAGTTAAATGGCCCTGGGATTAAAAATTGCAGTTTTAATGGGTTTCAATGAGGACATTTTTGTCCTTAAGGTCCTGAGAGGAACTATTTTTTTGTACCTAGTGTAAAATAGATTTATTAAAGGAAATGAGGGTGAAATATTAAAATTCCAATAAAAATACACACCTGTGCCAAAATTTATGCAGTTGGCAATAACACAGGCAAAATGATAAAAATAAAAAAACTGAAAAGGACAAAAATGTCCATAAGGTCGCACAAGGGTTAATATCTCTGACAACCTGTGTACTTCTATTTAGCCGCTTGTTAGCAAAACACATTTTTGAAACAAGTAAAAGCTTTGAAAAAAAAACACACAAAGGGTTATTACTGATGAATTTTATGCTGTAGAATAAATCGTGAAAATGGGTTGAAATTCATTCAAAAAACCCACTGAGTTCAGGTCAAATTGCCAAAATACTAACTCATCTCTGGGCCTACAATAATTTGTCATCTGTGCATCACATTATTCATAACTATAGCATCACAGACATCTGATTTTAAATGTGTTTTGGTTGATTTTGAACTGAATGTCATCTGGTGTGTTTGTGGAGGTTTTCTGCAGTGAGAGTGTGTGTTTCCCTGCTGAAGATGAGGACAGTCAGAGTCTGAGTCTGCCAGTCGCTGGCTGTTGTGCCGCCGTGTTTCTCCCGTCTCAACCCGCTCGGCTCGCACTCATCCATTCTGACAGCCGCTTCAACAACAAAACACTCTCAGTCTTTGACCTGGCCATGAAGGAATCCAAATACAAAAAGGAAATACAAGGTTGGCCTCAAAAATGTATTGCTACCTTAAGTCATAAGTAGCACCGGTATATTTGTAGCAATAGCCAACAAAATGGGTCAAAATTATCAATTTATTTTTAATCATTAGGATATTAAGTAAAGATCATGTTCCATGAAGATATTTTGTAAATTTCTTACCGTAAATATATCAAAACTTAATTTTTGATTAGTAATATGCATTGCTAAAGAACTTCATTTGGACAACTTTAAAGGTGATTTTCTCAATATTTAGATTTTTTTGCACCCTCAGATTCCAGATTTTCAAATAGTTGTATCTCAGCCAAAAATTGTCCGATATTATCGATGGAAAGCTTATTTATTCGGCTTTTAGATGATGTATAAATCTCAATTTCAAAAACTTGACCCTTATGACTGGTTTTGTGGTCCAGGGTCACATTTTTGTACCCATCTACAAATGACAAATCTATTACGAACGGTGCAATAATCTGATACAGTATGTCATGCCTTCTCGTTTTAGCTCAGCAAGTCGCCTCTTTTCAGGTGGCGCTAAGCCATCGTTCAGACATCATTCTCGAGGCGAGAGGGAGCAGCACTCTTCTAGTTACAGACGGAAACCATCTGAAGGTCTACACATTTAAAGGAGAACTCATTGCTAGTTTTGAAGACCATTCACAGCCAATCACTGCTCTTTGTGTGGTAAGCTGATCGACCATTCAATATCAAAACTCTCCCGGTGAATGGTTTCACTTCTAAAGATGCTTTGTGCTGATCTCGCAGGACAGTTTTCGGGTGGTGACAGCCTCTCGTGACCTGTCTCTCAGAATACTGACCTGGAGAAATGATCCAGAGCATGGGCTTACACTCGAGAGCCAGTATCAATTGCTCGGAGGCTCCTTAACAAGATCCAGGTACAGCGTTATCGCCCATACTCTCAGTTCTTTTATTTTCATGGTGCATTTTTACATGCACAATGTTTTGACATGTAAATTGACCCTTTTTATATATATTTCCAGGGGATTCACCAGCGTTGCCTGTGATCATTCGAGTATTGTGGCCTCTGTGGAGTCAGTGGATGGGAACGATGTTCTGAAGGCTTATACCTTTGATTTCTGACCTAAAACCACCAGACGTATTCAGATCTTTTGTACTTACTGACCAGATCCATGTATAGCATGATAGTGCCAAAGATGCTCTTACATTGATGAGTCAATCATTGAAAACAGTAAGAACTAATATTTTTCACAGAGGTAGGATTGTTTGCAAAAAATAATATAACTATAACTTTTCTTCCTTGCAATAAAGCCAATCTCAGTTAGCCTTCACATCTTTATGCAAATGTAAAATGAAGATTTAATTTCTAGTGTGCAATCTATTTATTTTATTACAAATAACTGTACAAACATGGTACAAAAATTAGAGGTTTCAGTTGCAATGCTGTCAAGTATTAGCACTATGGCACGTAATATACAGTGTATGGTATTTCTTTTACATCAAACAATTTACCATGTAAAACACATTTTCTAACTTCTAAAAATGGAACAATAATAATTCAGTCTATCTGTGGGATACATCACATGCTGGATTCTTCATCTACACCGAGACCTGAGGAACGACCAAAGAAACTGCAGCAGCAGATGTGTAGAGCTAGTCTTAGATGTTGGACAAAGATGTAAATAAACTCATTCTCTTTGAAGTTAACTGTAGTTTAGTGATTGTTGCATGTGTTAGACCTCAAACTCGTTCATGGCAGCCAACCTCAAACGATGCAGAACAAGCTTCAAGACCCCTTTCATGGTTTTGTGGACGCTCTTCTCACCGTCTGTGTTTTTCATCTAAAGAGAGCATCATGGTAATTAAAAGTATTCATTTAACCATTTCAGGACATCTCAGAATGACACAGTACCTTTGTGAAAGCTTTAGTCGCTCGCTCCAGAAAAGCACTCTCGATTTCCTCAGGTGTTGTCAATAAATGAGCGAAACAGTCCAGAATGCACATCACCATTTCTCTTGAAGCCTGAAGATGGTAATAAGTATAGATTCACATCATGGAACAATATTAAAATGAACTCATGAAATGTCTTTGTTACACTTTAGATAACTTAGTATGGTTTAGTATTACTAACAAAGTATAAAAGAACAGATTTGATATTTAAGTCTTACCCTATCTAGGCAATTGAGCACAGTTTGGGGGTCCTGATGGGTTTCTTTTAGTGTGTGAACATCATGAGTTGAGATGATTGGCTCTTTGAGCTGCTCCAGCCAAGACCACATGATTCCAGACAGAATAAATGGGTCTTTTTCCAAACACAGTCGCTCCCACGCACCTTGGCGATTAAGATCTGCCTGTGAGAAGAATGAACAAATGTACTAATCTTACACTCAGAAAGCTTAGGTCAGCTTTTCTATATGATGTGAAGAGACTGTTGTTTAGCCCGAGAAGACAACAACTAGGTCCATCATGCAGAGCTTCTGTCTTTAGTAGGCAGACTAAAACTTTGCATCGCAGTCCTTTCAATGACTTTAACATGTAGAGATGCCAACAGTAGACCACATAAACCCCTGACCTGTTGGTTCACCAACTAGATTAAGCATTATAATCAGAATCAGAAAGAGCTTTTATTGCCAAGTATGCTTGCGCATACAAGGAATTTGTTTTAGTGTCATAAGCTTCCAGTTCACAGAGACAACAACGACACACAGACAAAAAAAATAAGATGAGAATTAAAAATACACATATGTAAATATAAATAAACAAAAAAAAAGAAAAATAATTTGAAACAGGAGTGGGGGAGAGGGGGATTGCTGGAGGTGTTAACAGTTGTGTAGAGAGATGGTCAGGACGGGTGTGGGGGGTTTCAAATTTACAATAAAATTCATTCAGGTCTTCAGCAGTTGTTGATTCACCTCAGTGCTGGGGATGGTGTCCTGTACTTGGTGATGGCTTTCAGACCATTCCACACTGAAGCGGAGTCATAGGAAGTGAACTGATCTTTCAGCTTTTTAGCGTAGGTCCTTTTAGCCACTCTAATCTCCTTATTCAGTGTGTTCCTGGCCTGATTGTACAAGACTCTGTCCCCATTTCTGTAGGCGTCCTCTTTGGCCTGACGAAGGTGTCTGAGTTTTGCTGTAAACCATGGCTTATCATTGTTGAATGTTACATAAGTCCTGGTGGGAATGCATATATCCTCGCAGTAACTGATATATGAAGTTACAGTCTCTGTGAGCTCGTCCAGATCGGTGGCAGCAGCTTCAAAAACACTCCAATCAGTAAAGTCGAGACAGGCTTGTAAAACCCGCTTTGTCTCGTTGGTCCATCTCTTTACAGTCTTTACCACAGGTTTAGCAGATTTAACTTTCTGCCTGTAGGTCGGTATAAGATGAACCAGGCAGTGATCAGAGAGCTGCCCGTGGAACAGAGTGGTATGAATTCTTTATTGTGGTGTTACAGTGATCCAATATATTACTTTCTCTGGTGGGACATGTAACATGCTGTCTGTATTTTGGTAGTTCACGTGAGTGATTTGCTTGATTAAAGTCCCCAAGAAAGATTAAGACAGAGTCTGGGTTTTGTTGTTCTGTGTCTGTGATCAGATCAGCCAGTTTCTGTAAAGCTGAGCTCACGTGCGCTTGCGGAGGAACGTAAACAATCACGAGAATGAACGAGTGGAACTCCCGTTGCGGATAGAACGGCTTACAGTTAATGAAGAGCGCTTCTAGATTGGAACAGCACATCTTCTTTAACACTGTTATACCTGTACACCACCTCTCATTGATGTAGAAGCATGTCCCGCTGCCGCGCGATTGCCCTGTTGATTCTGCGTCGCGATCTGCTCTGATCAGCTGAAAGCCCGGCAGATGAAGCGCGCTGTCTGGAATGGCGTTGTTCAGCCAGGTTTCCGTGAAACATAGAGCAGCAGAGTTTGAGAAATCCTTATATGTCCGGCAGAGCAGAAGGAGTTTGTCCGTTTTGTTGGGTAGAGAGCAGAGATTCGCCAGATGGATGCTAGGCAATGCCGTTCTAAGTCCGCGCTGTCTGAGCTTCACGAGCGCGCCGGCTCGCTTCCCACGTCCTGAAGCGTCTGAACAGCGCCGCAACTCCGCCGACTACTATGTCCAGCAAAACATCCGAATAATCGAGAACTGGTAGGAGATTTTGTAATGTGTTCTGCCGAATGTTCAGCAGTTCTTCTCTGGTAAAACTGATCGTGTTTGAGAAACAAAAAACAGAAAAAACTAACAAAAACAACTGGATAGCGAAGCACCATGGCTGCCATGAGTGGCGCCATCTTGATTCATATTTAACATATATAACACGTTAAATGCCACTATCAGTTGAGCATTTTCTAAGTTCACATGTTCATGTAATCTTTAATGAAGAGGAGGTTTGGCTTGTGGTCTGTCTGGATTGGTCAGATTAAATAAACATGTTCCTCCCGAACTTTTATTTGAACCTAATTCAGTCATGCAACCTCTCTAAAATGGTGAAGAGACAGTGGCAACTTCATCTCCTGAAGAACAGTGGAAATAGACTGCAGTCTTATCTGAGACCATACACCAAAACCTAGATTCATGCTATAGATTCTTTTTACACTGTTAAAATATCAGGATTTTCTGCTATTTATACTAATTGCAAATAGTGGCAATTATATCTGCACCTCAGTATTGTAGTACATTATAAAACAGTATGCAATAATAACGTATTGAGTGTAAATTATAATTTTAATTTAAATTATTAAATGGATGCCACTTTATCAAGGACAATATAAACTACCCCTACCCTAACACTACCTGCTACTTTATTTTCAACTTTTTGATTATTTCCTTAATTTTTATTGAAAATAAATGCCTTTCCGATGTGATATGAGATTTCAAAAGGTAGAAAGAAAAAAAAAAGGGCAAAAGGCAGATTCGGACCGGTGTCGATCAAGTCAATAATGACTACGGCACGCGTGTTATCATCTACGCCACTGGAGCTAATGGTAGAGCGATCATCTGTTGTATTTTTGACGAGCCCCAATCACACCTTGATGGGTGGAGTTAATGTAAATAGCCTCTGCCAACAAGGTGGTCCATTTGCATTTAGTGTAAATAGACACTCTGTGAAGTAAATTGGGGAGCAGTTCCCTCTAAAATGGAGCAGGTATTCCAAAAACAATGCACCAATGATAGACACTCACGTCTGGAGACGTGGGAGATCTGAAGCTGCTAAAGACACCTCTGCTCCTCAAACACACTCTAGACCAGGGATGGACAACTTCAGTCCTGGAGGGCCACTGTCCTGCAGTGTTTAGGTCTGTCCCTAATCAAACACACCTGCCTGTTATTTCCAAGCAGTTGGGTTGGGCTTTTCAGATGTGTTTGATTAAGGGCAGTTGTGGCCTAATGGTTTGAGTTTTGGACTTGTAACCTGAGGGACACAGGTTCGATTCTCAGTACCAAAAGGAACTGTAGGTGGGAAGAGTGAATGAACATTGCTCCCTTCCACCCTCAAACCCATGACTAATAGCGCTCGGCTTGGTTTGCTTTTCCACTGCAGTTTAGTACCGCTTCAAAGTGGGTGGGATAGAGACTGATCGTTATAGTTGTGCTGCCACATGATTTACTGACCATGATACAGCCATTGCATTTTTTAAGTTGTGTGGTTGTGGTTGGTTAAAGCAAGTCGTTTAAACAAGACATGCAAACAAATGACACTGCAGTGGCTGTTGCCGAATATTTAAATCTAGCGGTGTCGCAAATCCAATGACGCTGGTAGTGACTATTCTCTCTGACCAATCAGTGATCTGCAGAGTTTACAAGTCACATTTTAGCACCAGTACGGCTCACTTGGAACCTCAACCAAGGTGGTACTAAAAAAGTACAAGGTACTGTACGCAATGGAAAACCCCCCAAAAGTGAGCCATACAGTGCAGTCCTTGGTACACCTAACCTCCAGTAGACAGCAAAAATGGCGTGGTGTGTTTGCACTTGGGATAAATGCAGAGCACAAATTCCAAGTATGGGTTACCGTACTAGGCTACACGTCACGTCACTCTTAGGGATTGAAGTAAACCCTGAAGGACTGTGGCCCTCCAGGACCAGAGCTGCCAATCCCTGCTTTAACTTAAAAGGATTAGTTCACTTCCAGAATAAAAATGTCCTGATAATTTACTCACCCAAGATGTTCATGTCTTTCTTTCTTCAGTCGAAAAGAAATTAAGGTTTTAGATTTTTTTGAAGTTTTTTTTGAAGTTTTTTTTTTGAAGAACTCAAGGTTTCAATTAGGGATGTGCGCTACGACTAATTTTGCTGTCCTTTAAACGGAAGTTTTGTATCCGACTAGTCGACTAGTCTAAAAGCTAGAAACCCCCCAAAAAATGGCAAAAGAAAAAAAAACTGTGGGTGTATAACAGCCTACACTTGAAATACTTAATCTTTGCATCGCACTGTCAAATCCCTCATTGAAATCTGCTAAAAATAGGTCACGATTATGCCTTATGCTTGCCTCACTTTATCATCATTTAATTTTAGGCGGTCATTAAACAGAAAATAAGGAAGAGCATACGCTCAACATAAACCAGTGCGTAGCTTATTTATTCAGATCAGCTGGAGCAATGCAGAAATGGAAATAGACTGACAGAATTCTTCATTTTCATATAACGTTAGCCAACATATTAAAACAAGTCAAAAACAATAGGAAAGTTTATCAAGGAATAGCATTAAAACGGCTTTTAAAAATGTACTTCATGTTGGCTATATTGTCTAAAAACAAAACAATGCTGGTTTTACTTACTCAGACCATGCGCATTTGTTCAGTGAATTTAACATGTTAACCTGATCTGGCGAAAGACGGGACTAGAGGCGATTCTGCTCTTGAAAAAAAAAACGCGTTCGGCAGGAACTGAAGTTACAGGCACGCAGAGAGATAACTACAAGCAAGCAGACAGTTTCGAAAAGAGCCTGGAAATCCCGCACCAGCACCGAAGTGGGTCTTCGAGGAACAGACGGCGCGGATGGGATCGCGGACCCAGCGGCGGGTTGTAGTGTATGACATTATTAACATTTGCTGGCTGTGGCTAGCCTCCAAACTAAGGCATAAGTGCCTGTATTGAATATGATTACGCATCGCTCCAGTAGAGTTACTGTAAGCCAATTTGACATTACACAGTTTACACAAAACTTCTCCGTTTCCTTCTAATTCAAGATAATCCCACACCTTACTGGTTCTTCACTGGTCATTTCGAGCTCGCCGCAGCTGACATGAAGAAAAGGCTCGCGAGGTCTGAGGTAAAAGTGTAGTTTCCGCCCAGATACGCTTTTAAAAATATTTATATTTTTAAATATTTTGATATTTATTATTTTTCAAAAGTTTTATTTTAGCTTGTTGTTAAAATGTTTTAAATGTAACGTTAATATTATGGTAATTTTCTCTCTCTAGTGTAATCGACTATTGATTTCAGTGTCGACTAGCAGGAGCTGTACCGTTTAGTCGACTAGACCCGCACATCCCTAGTTTCAATGCAGCTTCAAAGGGCTCTACACGAAACCAGCCGCGGAATAAGGGTCTTATCTAGCCAAACGGTCATTTTCTTTAAAAAAAAAAAATAAAAATAGAAATGTATATACTTTTTAACCACTAACGCTCATCTTGCACAAGCTCTGAGATGCTAGTCCATGACTTCGCATTACATAATCAGGTTGGAAAGGACACGCCATCTGATTTTCTCCTCCTACTTTAAAATCATCCTGCATCCTTGTTTTACCTTTTGTTTGTTTTTTGTCAAGGGCATTTGATTTAGTTTTTGCACGTTCGCATTATAAACACTGGGTTGGTATTTCTGCCTACATCACACGTGACCTTTCCAACGTGATTTTAAGCAATGTGTGAGGTCAACTAGTGTAAGAGGAGCATTTGTGGTTAAAAGTATATAAATGTTTATTTATTTATTTATTTTTTTAGAAAATGACCAATCGTTAGATAAGACCCTTATTCCTCGTCTGGGATCGTGTAGAGCCCTTTGAAGCTGCACTGAAACTGCAGTTTGGACTTTCAAGTCGTTGGCCACCACTGAAGTCCACTATATGGAGAAAAATCCTGGAATGTTTTCCTCAAAACCATCATTTCTTTTTGACTGAAGAAAGAAAGACATGGACATCTTGGATGACATGGGGGTGAGTAAATTATCAGGACATTTTTATTCTGGAAGGGAACTAATCCTTTAATCCTTAAAAAAAAAAAAAAAAATTTAATTTTTATTTAATTAAATTTTTTTTTAATGGAGAATTTGACAAATTGAAAAATGACATGATGCATTATGTACAAAAAAATTAACAGACAACACCAACAACAAAAATGAATATACCAAAACCAAAGATAGATATAAGAATAAACATTGAATTTAATACTTTAATTAAACACTTTCTTAGTAAATCAGTACATGTACCTACCTGCCAAGTAGACAGCTTCTGAATCTGCTCCTTCTCTCCATCCTTCTCGAGGTCTACTGCAAGGGACTGAGCCACCAGGAGGTAACGCGACTCCAGAGACAACTCGGACTGGATAGTGATGAAGGGCACCTCTGAATGCTCTTTTTCATTGTGTTGAGCCTTGTCAGGGTCAGTACTTTGCTTACAGTCTCTCGTCCAGTAGGACAATATTCTAGTGATGCTCGTGGTGCTTTTCTGATCTGAAACTCCTAGAGATTGGCTTCGCTGCAGGACAGACTGCCTCCTGTTTTTGAGCAGCGGGGATCCTTCAGTCTGGTCCATAAGTGTTTTCAGCTCCCATATATTGCTGGTTGAGCTGTAGACGGGATTGTCCTTACAAGCCCCCAGAGAAGGTGTGACGTAGGTCTGGGAAACACAGCTGAAAGCTCCCAGCTGATTGCCAAAGGCAGTTGAGTGGATGCTGGCTAAAACGCCTAGAGGGTTATCCGGGAGGTTTAAAGACTCTGCTAACCTCTGGAGGTCAGACTCGCTGTAGCTGAGGCTCTTACGGACATAGTAAAGAGGTTGTGTTTTGTCTCTATTGGCTCTGGGTAGACCTGGAAGACGTGGCCCGATCCCATTTCCTAAAATCTCTCTGTTTAACTGATACGTTGAATTCTCATTAAAAGGTTTCTCTACCAAAGGTGTGACGTCAGGAACCTCGACAACGTCCTCCTCGATAACCTGACGATTCTCTGCGATGTCCAGTAGGAGTCTGCAGATGAGAGGGACAAGCTTTGGCACGTATCTCAACTTCCGAGCCTCGTATCCGTGTAGTATATGTTTCTGGCGGATCAAGTATTGTGAAAGAGTAACGGGCGGCGCGCTAGGCTCGGCGTTAGCAAACACGTTCCTTAGCGGAACCAGGAACTGAGCAAACTGCCTGACGCACTGGAGCTGTCCTCTAGTCTGGATCGAGTTTGGTCGTTTGCTTCGAACCAACAGAATGGCTTGGTCTGCTGTCATCTGTGTGGTGAACAACAAGAAACAGGCCAGCAACACACCTATGACAACAACGCATAAAAAGAGTCAGTATCCAGCTAGGGTACATATCGTAATGTTGCAATTTGGTTGCACACATTTAAGTGTAGGTCAAGTGTAGGTTTTTTTTGGTCTTTATTTGAGAGGACAGTCAGGGAGAGACAGGGATCAGGAAAGCATTCCTGTAGTTTGAACAGTAGAGTATGGCGCTAGCATGCCAGGGTCATGGGTTTGATTCCCATAGAATGTATGAATTGAAAAAATAAATGTTTTCATGCAATAAAAGCATCTGCTAAATGCATATATGTAAATGAAAGGACCACATGCTGGGGCTTGAACTCGAGTCACCTGGAGTGCTGTCCATAATGCTATAGCTCAAAACCAACCCTGACATCTTTAAATAAAAAAAAGTTTTTAGAAGCTTGTGCTCACTGCATGGATAGTGCTTACGCAAATGCTTTTAAAGGGGTCATGAACTGCCTTTGTTTTTTTATTTTGTACTGTTCTCTGAGGTCCCCTTATAATGTTATACGATACGATCAGATGTACTTATCAAGATTTTTACATAAAAAACACCCACTGCTATGATTGGCTAAAAGTTGTGTATGTTTGACAGTCTATATCCTTCACCGATGAACGCTGCTGTGATTTAGGTTAAAAACGCATAAATAACTCAATACATATCTAATGATCTGTTTAACAGACAAAGCAATAGTGACCACAATAAAAACAGTTACTCACACTTCTGTTGCGACATTACTGTCGGATCCAATATGGTCGCAAATCATCGTCTTTTAGTTTCAATCTTTCTGAAAATCCCGCGTCGAATTGTGCCTTGTTAGAAAATGAATTCACGGTAAAATGAAGTGAACAAAGGACAGAGTTCTTACTGATGCGGTCTGGATCTTCATTAAAAATATAAAAAATAAAGTTAATCCACTCTTTCCTAATGTTGGGATCAGAAGGAAGGCAATACAAAGACACAGCTTGGAACTGAACAGCGTCTTGTTGTCTTCAGAGAATCTTTATCGTTTGGTTTCTGCGTAGACCTATGCGTTCGCCTCTCTCGTAAACACTACATGCACGAATCGGTGGGCGGGGCTAAACAGGGAGTAATGTAGAATTGGTGGGTGGGGCTAAACAGGGAGTGATGTAGAAGCAGGTGTTGATCTTCTGCGGAGGCGGAGCTTATCCACACTATTACATCATAGAGTAGAACATTCCACAAGCTGTTGTTTTGGCAGACTGCCTTCAATATAAGCTGTTTTTAGACTGACGAGAAAGTTTTGAGTTCTGAAACTTACAGGATGTTTTTATAGTACAATGATCTCTTATATGTCAAAAGATCAAGGGAATTTTGGTTTCTCAGTTCATGACCCCTTTAACTAAAGCGACTTACGGCAGCATTATTACCCAGAAAATCCCTCTGGTGTAACCTAGGGTTAAGTGTGCTGCTTGAGGACACAATAATATTAGACCATGGCTGCTTGTAAGGATCAAACCGGCAACCTATAAATCAGGTATGTTTATTAAATTATAAATATATTTTAACATATAAAACAGAACTGTACCTGTTCTGCCGAGCCCTGCATGACAATGAACAGCCATCTTGCCTTCTTGGATGGCAAAAGACATGACTTTCACCATATCCAAGATGGATGTGAGAGACGCCACACCATAGTCATTCCATCTAAAGTTGTAGAAATATACTAAAATAGAGCAACAAGAGTACCTTTACAATCTGAAAACATAAGAACAACTACAGCTACTGTTTTTACTCAATGTGTCAAGAAGATTCTTTACATTACACAGGGAAAAAACATATTGAAAATTAGGCAGAATCAGACAATGTACAAAAAGAAAGCATTACTCACTGCCAGCCTGCATGAATGTCTCCGGTCGGTAGGTGAAGCCGCTCTCGGGATCCAGCGGGTTTCCACAGCTGGCATGCTCGCCGGGGCACTGGAGGTTAATAACTGTCTTCAAACCACATCTTAACATGACGAAACAGCAGATTATAAAAGTGTACCAAATGCATACTACAGAACCGGTTTTATTTTTACAATCATCAGTTTTACCTCAAAAACTGGTCTATTATGTCAAATTTTTCAATGATTTCAGTGGAAGGGCGGGCCATGGCCAGCAGATTGTCAGTGATCCTAAAAAGAAAAAGAGGAACCATGAGTTGGACTAATCCATTTATACATGCTGTTACTGCATACAACTTGAATTTACTGTAGTCAAATCTTAAAAGTTAACATTTTAACATGGGATGGTAAAATCGAGTAAAAGCAAGCCTTTGATGATCGGTTGACTTTCTGAGGAGGAAACATTTTGGGGGAAAGAAACTCATTATTTTTGGAACTCTGTTTGGCATGAAGAAAAATGTGCTGGGAGATCACAACATACAGAGAAGCTTCGGTTCACAAGACTGCCAGAGGCTTAACCTTATTTGTGACCCTGGAGCACAAAACCAGTCATAAGTAGCACGGGTATATTTGTAGAAATAGCCAACAATACATTGTATGGGTCAAAATTATCGATTTTTCTTGTATGGCAAAAAAAATTAGGATATTAAAGATAGTAAAGATCATGTTCTATGAAGATATTTTGTAAATTTCCTACCGTAAATATATTAAAACTTCATTTTTGATTAGTAATATGCATTGTTAAGAACTTCATTTGGACAACTTTAAAGGCGATTTTCTCAATATTTAGATTTTTTTGCACCCTCAGACTCCAGATTTACAAATAGTTGTATCTCAGCCAAATATTGTCATAACAAACCATACATCAATGGAAAGCTTATTTATTTATTTATCAATTTTTGAAAAATTGACTCTTACAACTGGTTTTGTGGTCCAGGGTCACATTTGGTAAAGGCCATGTTTAAGTAAGCAGGTGTAAGTGCATGGCGTGTACCAGGACGAGTAGATTCCTCTGATGGCCTGATCGTCTTCACTCCAGTGGGAAGGATCCTCGTACTTGCAGGCCGGTCCACCACACCCCATGGAGCACTGCATATGGCAGGGGATCACGTAACACAGCGCCTCTCGAACCATTGTGTATTTGGCTCTGGGAACCCTGGAACCCGTCACTTTAAGAATCAAACAGACATGATCTACTTAGAAACTCAGGAGAGTCTGATCACTCTCAAACTGTCTGAAGAGTCTCCTCGGGTGAGCAAAACCATTCGCCAACTGATGAGTTCTGCAATATAGATGTCAAATAGACAAGTAGACATAGGATATCTTTGTTGTTTTACTGATTACATTAGGAACTCTAAATGTCTTTAAAATGTAAAAGGCAAGAGGACAAAGTCAAACATAGTTGAACATCGTTCTGATGATTATTACACCATTTTATTCACAAGGTGGCTGTAAGTTTTTGCCATTCCTTACCAAAGTCCATGATACTCCCTCCTCCATGGCAATATCTGTTTGGGCACAGAATAAATCAATTAGCAGCACAGATGTCAAAGATTCAGTAAGATTTATTTTAAGTTGTTGCTTATACTCAATTACAGCTAAAACAATAAGCTGACTTTTCAGCTTCATTACTCCAGCAAAAGACCCTTCAGAAATCACAATTTGCTGATTTGATTTCTGATTTTGATTTTTATCAATGTAATTATCAAAAACAGCGTGCTGCTTATTTTTTTGTGATGAGTACAAGTACAGTTTCTGATGTAAAAATAATATATAAATTGTTAATTAACACTATTACCTTAAATTTTTTTAAATAAAAAATACAATCATTTGTGCTACTAAAAATAACCCCTCAAAAATTAAACATCTGGATGCAATACAGTAACTACATTATGGAATAGCAGCGCCTTTAACTCTCACAATGCAAAAAACAAACAAACAGGTTTCATTCTTTATGCAAAATTTTGTTTTGGTTTGGTTTTGTTTTTGGTGTGAAATGTAAAATGTTCCAGCCATCCAAAGCTTCTCAAATCAAGCATCAAATGCATTTTTAATTAATTCACCATTATTTCATCTGTACACATTGGATTTGCTGTTCAATGATATAGAGAATGAGTTGTGATTATTACTCACCCAAAAACTGCTAGAGAAAATCAACTTCACTTTCTCTTCGATCCATCGAATCCACAGCTGAATTGACACTCGCTCGTTGTAAGAATCAAAAGCAAATGACACTATATCATTTATTTGATCTTCCTTTAAGATGCACAATCTTCTTCACAGTGCAGTGCTTACAGACCCATTCAGATTGGCTTTATGTCCTGCAAGCGTCCGAGTTAATTCTGCTTTTCTGTGCTCACATCAAGCCGAAGAGTGAATAAAGCAGCTATTTCAGACTCGCTCAAGATTTACCACCTAATCCACTTACTCCTGAAATAGCCCATTTCTCTGACCACTGACCTCAGGTGGACAGCCCCATCACTCAGAGCTGCATTCTAGTTATGCATTTCACTGTTTTAATCCAGAGAAAAAAAGCCAGCTTTCTCATTCTTTATTTTTAAACTTTGGCTTGTCAGCAAAAGTGTAATTTTCTTTTTTTTTCTTCAAAAATTGGACTACTTAAAGACATATTCAGCAATCCCTTTTTTTTTTTTGGTTTATGGCTGTAAATTCAACCCACCAAAAAGCCAGTAAATGAAATTGACAATGAGGTGAGGCTCTCAAAGCTTTGCAAACTGATGGACTTACAGCCAATCTGATTAAAGGAGAGTCTCCTAAGTAGGAAGTTAACAAACCGCTGACGCACTGCTGCTCCATCACTCCATCAGCACCAGTCAAACTGACACTGTCCTTATGACACATACAGGGAGACAAGACATATCTAAACACACAAGACAGTAAAGCCACTTTAAATGAATAAAAGAACAGTTCCGAGGTTTTATTGTTTATAGATGACATTAATAATCATTACTTTGTGCAAAACAATAACAGAAACCCTGATTGGTTAATAATAATAATAATCATATCAGTGCAGGAATCACATTGGTCTCATAGCAACTCACCGAAACAGCCTGTTTTACACACACATTAATATGAAGTGGAAACTCACCATAATGACAATGGAGCACTCTATTCTGCTCTATAACAAGTTGACAATAGAATTAGTAAACATATTCAGTTTTCATGAAATAGCCATCGAAAGGGCTCAAAGACGATGATACTGAAAGAATGAATGTGAATTAAACGTGTGTTACAGCGAGGACACAGATTACTAGGGTTTACTTGTTTCCAATAAAGTCCATCATCAAACTGGGCAAAGCCGGAAAATCACATTAAGGGCTTCACTGGTGAGATTACCCGAGTTCACGCAGGTGAAGTGTGTCGTTGAGAAAGCCCTCAAACTCATCGTGTGACATTTACACGACTGGACGCCGTCATAAACTACAGAGGATTTATTATTTTATATTAACAGGAGATTGGTCACCAGCTCAGACTTGTTTTAAAATGACGGTTATGAATCTGAGAAGGGGAAAGTGCTCAGGACCGACTGTCCCTTAAATCACTGAACAACAGCATTCTGGGATATTACAGCATCTGGAATTTCACAACTCTAAAATAATAAAAAATATCATTTTAAAAATACAGCATTTTACTTTGTAGGTGCAACTGATTTTCATTAACGTCACAAAATTATGTCAAAAGAAGAAAAACAGAATAAAATATCAGCACAATTAGTATAAACACATACCGTGTGTTCAGTAGGTATGCTAGTTTCTTTCTGTATGCATGTGTGTTAGGGCGAATTAATCCCCTCTTGTATAAAATACAGGCAATGCTACTAAAGCTGTTGTTTTGTGGCCTGTAAAAATGTGTTGTTTGGCTGGTCTGAGCTCCACACGGTTAATGTGGATTCCAGTAGACATCTACTTCTTTTTCCTCTTCTGATTCCCTTATAAAAGAAAGAAAAAAATCAGTCAGTATGGATCATAATAACAAGACATAAGTCTACCACACTCTGTGATTAAAATTTGTTATCCTAATTTTTTTTTTTAAATGGAACTGGAAATGTTTATTGAACATTTAGACAAAATGTAAAAAAGTTTGCCTATGTGTTTTTTGAGCCGGGGGTGAAAACTTTTGAACAGAATGGAGATGTGTACATTTTTCTTATTTTGCCTAAATATCATATTTTTTCCTTTAGTACTGCCCTTCAGAAGCTATAGAAGATAGTTACGTTTGCCAGAAGAAGTTAAATTTACCCTGATCTTCAAATTCAAAAAGTTTTCACCCCCGGCTCTTAATGCATGGTTTTTCCTTCTGGAGCGTCAGAGAGCGTTTGACTCTTCTGTAATAGTTGCATACGAGTCCCTCAGTTGTCCTCAGTGTGAAAAGATGGATCTCAAAATCATACAGTCATTGTTGGAAAGGGTTAAAATACACAAAAATGCTGGAAAACCAAATCATTTGTGGGAGAAGGATTTTTCTGAAGAACAGCAGGTAGTTTAACTGTTCAGGACAAACAAGGGACTCATGAACAACCATCACTAAACTAAAAACACAGCTGTGGATCATTCAGTGAACAAAGTCTTAAGAATCAAGGGGATGTAAACTTTTGAACGGGGTCCATTTTTATATATTCAGCTATTATTTTCTCTTGTGGACTATATGTAACATCTTTTATGTGAAATATCTATTCAGGTTTGTACTAAATAAGCATTTTGTATGATCTCTTATTTTGGTAAAATAATTAACATTAGCAGATTCTGCAAGGGGGATGCAAAATTTTGACCTCAACTGTATGAACAGGTTGCACATCAGTGAAAACAACAATAGCACTCATTATGTCCGTTATTAAGGGAAAGTGGTTATTTTTTCATTTTTGGAGCAATTTTGTTCTTCCGGTTTAAAAGTTGAACCAACGTCAAGAAAAGTGACATATATGGGTTAATTTGGAGTGGTGATTGGCTGCCGTGTCTGGAGAGTACTTTTTCAGATCTAAGGTGTGAAAGACCAGTGCTGAAACAGGAGGGTTTGTGACTCTTTGCGGTTCAATTCTCGCCATTTACAAACCATTAACTATGACTTTTACCTCCTAATGTGCTGTTTATTAATAGTTAGTGCGGTAGTTGTTAATTTTAGGTATGGAGTAGGATTAGAGATGTAGAATACGATCATGCATTAATATGTGCTTTATAAGCACTAATAAACAGCAAGTATGTTAATAATAGGCATGCTAATAAACTATCAGTTAATAGTGAGAATTGGTCCCTATACTAAAGTGTTACCGAAATATGCATTGCATATATAATAAAGTAGGCTTCATGGAGTTAAATCTCATAGCTTTTTAAAAGGTAATTCAATCTACAGCCCATTTGGTCAGGTTTCCCTCACCTGTGCTGCTCCACATCATGAGGCTGAGCTTCTCTCCTAACAGGTAAAGAGGAGCCATGCTCAGCGACGCGCCTCCGAGGAAAATACACAATCCCACGGGACTCAAGTGAGCCATGATAGGATACACCCAAATCCCTGACGCATGGTGCACCCACAACACCCTAATGAAGGACAGACGCATTAGAACAAGACATGAAACAGAGAGAACACGGAAAAACAAGAGCTTTGATTAGATTTAAGTGAAGGATGCAAGCAGACGAGATTACCATGACAGATACAGCGCAGCAAATAAAGCCAGACTGAAAATCCCTTTCGTGCGACTGGGATATCTGTGATTCTGGAGGAACATCTGCAGCAGCAGCAGCGGCATGATGAATGTGTGCTGGAGAAAAACACACAAAACTCATGCTTAAACAAGCCCCACTGAAAACCAGTCCTGAGCAACTGCAATCCTCACACGTCCACACTGCATTACAGCAGAGTGTATCAGGGCTGTATATACTGCAGTATAATGGTAAGATTCACATCATATTTTTTCCATTGCATCATATTGCATTGAATCGCATTGTTTTGATTCAAACCGAATCGGATCGCACTGCATGGAAATAGGGTTGAATCGTATCGTATCGCAGCTGCTTCATATGTATCTTTAATGTATTGTATCGTTGGCTATGCATTGAGATGCGTTACGCATCGGCCTCAGTTATGAAGATGCACATTACTGCAGTACAGAACTATAAAATAACGCTCTCACCATTGCATGATTCAGCCAGACGGGAATGATCTCGTCTAACATTTTTGGATACACCAGCTCTCTGTCGTAAGAGTAGAGAGTCCAGAAAGACACGAACACAAACTGCAAGCAAGATGATCAAGAACAAAATAACAATACACTATTAAATCAACATTCACCATTAGAAATACATTTTAAAACACTGGCATTAAACAAACCACTTTTGTCAAACAGCCAAAGTTACCAGTTAATTATTGAGTCTGATATCAATCTATCAATAGCTAAACCTAAGAAGTTTCAAGCGGTGTCCTAGAAA
Source organism: Onychostoma macrolepis (assembly GCF_012432095.1). NCBI lineage: Eukaryota > Metazoa > Chordata > Actinopteri > Cypriniformes > Cyprinidae > Onychostoma > Onychostoma macrolepis. The sequence goes on along the minus strand of NC_081177.1, from coordinate 28,992,948 downwards.
TCACACACTAAGAGCTATTCCAGTGTTTTTCTAAATCTTCTATTATTGTTTCTATAAATACAATCTTTAAGAGCTCATATTGATTGATAGATTGCATGGAAGAGTTAAACTATGCATAAAACACTGTATTAAAAATGTATGCATTCAAGACTTTTGGTGAACTCGTGGAAATGGTAACCAGTTACAGCATAAGAGACACTCTTGTACATTCAGATCAATTTGAACATAACCTGTTGAAAAAAATAAATAAAATTATGTCCTTGTTATTTGCCAGTCATTCAAATACTATAGAAACACTTTCAAAATAACAAAAACTGAATCAAATGGTAAATTCTATAAACCCTTAATTATTGGAAAAGCTTTAATTTTTAGCGATATATTTTAATACTAATATATATATATATATATATATATATATATATATTTTTTTTTTTTTTTTTTTCCAAAATACAGAGACATCATTTGGACAGCCGTGCTTAAAATATCAGAATTATTTAACATAATTGAGTAAATTATTCAAAAAATAAATAGCCCCGACACAAATTTGAAGAACTAAAAAACGTTCTGCATATTTTCAGTGAATAATGTTTTACAAATACAGTATGATTTGATAAGACATGAAATATAGCACTCAAGTCATGATACTTTAACATAGGCTACCAGTTCTGATTCACCTGAACTATATTAAAGGAGTGGCCAGGTGTGTATAAACTCATCTTCTGTTCTGTGTTTGAAACATGAGTGTGAGATGATGACAGGCTTTTCATTCTCAGGGGAACGTTTCTTACATCAAGTTCTTACATTTTTCTGCGCTCATACAATAAGGTTTGATGTACAGGAACTACAGCAGAATATAAGTGGTCACGTGCACACTCACAGTGCCGACCGGAAACGCCAGAGCGGTGAAGTAAAAGTCCCGCGCTTTAGCGAGGATCAGAGGAGTCCCGCCGCGGCTCTGTTTGACGGACACCGCGCTGTGAACCGCGTCCACCAGCACACACAGGCCAAAAAACACCGCATGCGACACCTGCAGAGAAACACACACACACACACACATGAGACTCGAGCACGAGCACGTCCTCACTCACTGACAGCACGGACACGGACGGACTCGCTCACCAGATTAATAAACGTCAGGTATTTCCAGCGTCCTCCGTATGATCGCACGCCAGGGTGTCTGTCTGAGGTTTGCAGGGTACAGTTACTCCAGATTGTGAAAACATACCAGCTAAAAACAAGCAGATGAACCAGCAGGCTCACCTTTGGTCCGAGTCTCGTGGAGGCAGCCATGTTTATCGGCTCTGACGTCACCGGAAACGAAACCTCTCCAGTGACAGTTTTGATGGTGTGCTTTTTGCCCGTCGACATTTATGAATGTGATATTTCCCAAACATAATAAACACATTTTCTTCTCTGAAGGCTTATCAAAAAAATAAAATAAAAATATTCCTGTCTTCTAATGTAATATAAATTCCAGAAATCTCCTTAAAGAAGACTTTAAAATCAATTTAGTACAAATGCAATCAACAAAAAGATGGTTAATACTTTCATCAAAAAGTGCACCTAGTTTTGTGCATTTGAAGTTCGAGCTTTGTCAGTATTTTAAAGCATTGGAGGATGCAAGGAATGCTAAGGATTGTTGTAAAGCCTTGAAATGTTATCCTTTTTGTAATTAGAGATATGGATTTGTTTTCAATACCCCTCTGTATATAGTTCTTCATTTTTGTGTTGTTTATTAAGCAGTTTTTTATTATTATTACTGTATCTGTAATATTTTTATTGATTTCTTGCTGTTATTCTTTTTACACGTGTGAGTTGTTACTAAAAGTATTTTTTTTCAAGTTTTCATGGTTAGAGTTGATCCTGTTAAGCATGTTTTGGAAAGATTTAAGCTTAATATTTCGTATACTTGTGAATTTTGTGGTCAAGAAAAAGAAACTATTTTGCATCTTTTTTTCATTGTATTTACTCAAGATTTGGAAGGAAATGCAGTGTATGATAGAAATTTGTATATTTGATGTACTTTTTTTTCATACAGAAAACGAAAATTTGAATCATAAAGAACAACATATTATACACTTGTTTATTTTCTTAGGAAAATTCCATATATACATATAAGAAGAAGTGGGCTCAATGTAGACCAAATTTTTTTGTGCCCTCAAGAAACTATTCAAATGAGCATGGGAATGTTTTGCATGCTAGAACATTACAATTTCTAGTTTTATATAACCTATTTCCTTCATGCATCACTGCCATCTTACTATGAATAAAACGATAGATGCACATGAATTAACAGAGATCTACCTGCTCAAAATGTTGCTTTTCTTTACAGTAGTACCCCTAATATCAAGGTTTAATGTCCAATTTAACACATCCAATGTGGCGATGGAGAAACTGACACGAAATGGGCTGATGGCATAAAATTTGCCAAGTTCAAGGGTCTATAAAAAGACTGTAAAAAGAGTGTTTAAGATTTGGCTTTCACGGTGTAATATGCTATATTTCAAGGCCTTGGGTCTTAGTCTGTGGCAGCCAAGAAACCACACCGTGAAATGGGCTGATGGCACAATAGTTGGCTCTGTGTGCATTGTCCTATATGCCAAGTTTTTTTTGCAAAGATCCTCGAGGCAATGCAATATGGTGCTAAACCCAAAATGCTTACAACCTGCATTTTGCATAATGAAAAAGTGCACAATAAATTAATTCATTTGACGATCACTAAAGAATCACTAAACAGCTGCCATGAAACCTCACTTCTTGTACGATAAATTTATTTTCATTAAATTCTTAATTTTCTCTTATTAAAAGACTAAAAAGGGGCAAAAGTCTGGAAACACAAATATTTCTCCATGCTTTCTTTTTCCATACTTCTCCAAACCCCGTAGGAACCCTGTGAAAGCATTGCAATTGATTTTCTTCCTTTCTCTTTTCTCTGGCAGCTAATGTTAATTTGATGATGTGAATGTGTAATACCTCTTGATCTTGTGGCATTGAATAAATAAAGCATTAAAAAGAGTTTTCATGGTGATTTCGAAATCATAATTTTTTTATTTTGAAGAATGGCATCCTTTGTATATTCATTTGTTTGACATATGCAATAATAATAAGTTTACTTGTAATGTGTTTAATAGCTATTTTTAATATACTTTTTCCATTCACTTTTTAGTTTGTTGTTGCAAGTTATACCTTCCCAATTAAAAACTGTCGTGTCTTTTTAAATATTTTTTGACAGTTGTTTCACATTTGTTCAAAACAAGCTGCCAATTCCTATATCTTTTTTATAAACTTTATTTGCATTAGTAGAAGCATAAAAAATGTAAAAACTAAATATTTACATTTAATCATTTTAGCAGACACTTATCCAAAGTGACTTACAAATGAGCAAAATAGAAGCAATCGAACCAACAAAAGAGCAATGATATACAAGTGCTGTGACAAATACAAATAGATTTTTCTTCCAGAACCAACATAATTTGTGTTTAGATGATCAAAATGTGAATTGGTGATTGAGTAATACAGCTCGTCTGTCAGCAAGGCCTAACATTTTTGTCATTATGGAGCTTGATGGCCTCAGTCTGCATTCACTTTCATTATATGGAGGAATATTATATTAAAAAAAAAAAAAAAAATTCACAATACGAGTTTCACAGAAGCATGTATGGGTTTGGAATGATGACATTTGGGTGAGAAAATTATGCAGAATTGTAATGTATGGGTGAACAAACAAATCATTTAAAAATTCTAAAGTGCTCAGCCAGTTCAGACCGACTGGTTGTGTCTTTGAACCCAGTACAAATTCTGGTTGAAATGACCACAACACACCCTTCAGTGGTTAATGTTGGCATAAAAAAAACCAAGACCAAATTTTCTTCCCTAATGTGACGTATATGTGAAGGAAATGGCTTATCATACAAGTAAAAAACGCAGGACAGAACTCCAGTCTATCAGGAATTGATTGGATTGTAGAAAGTAGGTGTTGCAAAACTAAACGAGCCGTCACAACATTATTGCCCAGCCAGCCTCACACCTACATACACGTGATCAGAGATGTTGTGAAGGGTCAGGCTCAATGTTTTTGACTAAAGATTACGAGGGCTCATGTTTTTCACAACCAAACCTTCTTTTTCAAAGTCACAGACCGATACAGCAGAGTGAAGGGAGAAGCACACAGTGTGGCAGAGGTGAAAGTGTTAGATACATCCGAGTCTGATTGGCAGGTCATATAAGCAGGTTCTCTCTTATTCAAATTTGACTACAATCAATTTAAGATATCAAGACTTTTGTACATTTGTCATGACGTTTATTATCAGGTGACATTCTAATGAAGTCACTCAGTAAACAAAAACAAACATACACACACTTTATATCATGTATTTACCACAAAGCTCAGTGTTTAGTCCATCGCATTTTTGCCATTGGTTTTCCGATTCTCTCGGTACAGCAGAAGTCGCTCTGTCGTGTGTTGTGGCAGTCTGTTTCTCTGGGCCCGTACAATACAGGAGGCTAAAGGAAACAGTCTTTTAAACCCCCCCGAAGATGCTGGGACGGCCAACAGTTTGCGGCTGATGCTCTGCAGGCGAGGGAAGCGGGTAGCTTCTTTCCAGTAGGCCTGGACAGAAACCTCTCCGTCAGACAAGGGCTCTGATAAATACTGACGCAGCTCAGGCACATTCATCAGCTTCTGCATATCAACATCTGCTTTATCACAGCTCATTTCTGCTGCGGTACAAGTTTCGCTTAATGCCGACTCTACAACTGAAGAGGCACGCTGTTTGGAGGGTGTAAACAGCGTGGTACTCTTGAACTTCTCTTTTCCGCCGTCAAAGGGTTGCAGCTTGATTCGTGGGTCCAGAACTGTGGCTAGTATAAAATCTCTTCGCAAAATCAGAGGCTGGAAGTAAGAACGCAGACCAGAGCGCAGGGCTGAGCAGAAAAGGCTGAAGCTCGTGGCCTTGGTCTCGAGAGTTTTATCGAGTCCAATGATGGACGGAATGACGAGGGACAAGGTGAAAGCGTCTTCCTGAAGCACCTGGACCACCTCTTCGAAAGGCTCCACCAAGCCAACAAAGTCCACTACCTGCTCGCGTGCAACATGAACCGCCGGTGGACAAACGTGGCAGCTGTTTGCCTCGGTGCGAGCTTGATTGAGAAGGGTCATCACCAAGTCCCATACCGACTCCTGCATTATTTCACGGATGATGGTGATGGTGGAGTTCCAGGCGAAGCTGCTTGTGCTGCAAGAAACAGAGAGCGAGAGCTTGCATTTCCGTGCAAGAACCTCAAGCCAGTAGGCACTGCGGCGAAAAAAAGACACCACACTTTGTATCTCGAGAAGTATACGCTCAACAACTCTGGACTTCTTCAGTGCCTCCTTCATTACACAATGCAGTAGTGTTGTAATACAATCCAGATGTTTGCTGCACGAGATTTCAGCTATAGAGTACTCATCTATGGCGAACTGGTCATCAAGAAAACGCAATAACTCATCTTCGTCTGCATCATTCTTTTGTGCAGAATACATGATCTTGTAGTCACAGAAAACATCATGTGTAGCAATAGTGTTCTTGGCCTCGTGGATAATGCTGTAACCAATGTTATGTGGGAAAAGCCCATAGCTTAGAAGAACTGATTCGAGCTCTCCTCCAATCTTTGCCGTAAACTGTTTACACTGCAATTGGCGAAAAGCCACAGTCGGTCTGTGAAAGTTCCAGTCGTCATCAAGAAAGTGCATCTGAACGGCAAGAAGTGGTTCTGCATGTTCACTAGCCCAAATATCAGCGGTGAGGTGTACAACATTACGGCCTGCACTCAAAGATACACAGTTCATGAGCTGCTGGATCAGCCGCGGCTTGATGGTTTTCTCCACAGCGTTATAGAGCTCTAAAGCTATGGTGCGCTGTGAGAGTTGCGGATGTTGAGGACCAATTGAGGACATGAACTTACGAAACCCAGAGCCTTCAGTGAAGTTCAAGGGCAGCATTTCCTCAGCAAGCATTTGCAAAACATCATCAACAAAAGCTTTATGCTGCCGTGGCACAGCAGAAGGACTTCTGGAGCTGGAGGGTGAAGAGGAACATGGGTAGAGGGGAGGACTGTTCGCGTCCAGCGTTTTTTCTAAAGTCGTCCTCTTCATCTCCTTCACCTTGGGTAATGGCTCTGCTGTGCTCTTTGACTGTGGATTAAAATCAAATATTTAAAAAAAGAGACAAGCGTAGGCAAACACATTTATTTCTAAATTGTCCCAAGTAGGCTGATCATACTTGTCTCCTCAGGCTCTCCACTATCATGTGTAAATGGCATTAAAATCTCAAAGTCAAACAGACTCAAATGACGTCAATATTTTATTTTAACTTGACACAAATGCTAAATCTTAGTTTGGGGACGGAATGTACAAATTGTATTCTGGTGTAAAATTAGGTGTTTGAAAAAACTTATACCACTGCTAGAGGAAACACACCTTTGTTCATGTGTGATATATATATATATATTTGTGACAAACTAGCCCCATGGTCTTGAGGTAATCAGCAGTCAGATTATGTTACGTCATGTTGTGATATTAAAAGCTGCACTCTGTAGCTTTTTTTGGTTAAAAATTCTCCGAAATCAATATTTTAGCAAGTACATAACCAGCCAGTGTTCAAAACTATCACCTTACTTTAGCCCGATTCACAACGGTAAGCTTATAATAATGTTTTCTAATTCGAGTGGTACAGGTAGGAATTTGCGGGAAATTCGAGCATGCTGCCGCGCGTCATTACGTCACGTCTGTAATAGGGATGCAACGATACCATTTTTTCAGATCCGATCCAGAAAATTCTGAGTATCAGCTGATTCCAATCCGATCCGAGCAGTTTTTTTTTTTTTTAAATCAATGTAGAATTTCTATACTTCTGTGTGTTGACCCGATCGTCACTCTTTTGTGTCTTAAACACAATCTATATAGACAACTTCATTTTAACAAATGAAAAAAATATATACAACCATAATCTATGACAAAAATACTATTATAAACTAGGTTAGTGGATAATTTAACAGAAAAAGTTATTCTAGAAAAATCATGAGTGCACAATTTTATAAAATCTAAACAAATAAAGAGGAACAAAATAAACAACAAATAAATGGGGAACAAATAAAAGTGAATATGTGAAGGACTAAATCTGGTCAAATATTAAATTTTTCACTCTTTGTTATATTGCAGCCATTTGCTAAAATCATTTAAGTTCTTTTTTTTCCCTCAATGTACACACAGCACCCCATACTGACAGAAAAACACAGAATTGTTGACATTTTTGCAGATTTATTAAAAAAGAAAAACTGAAACATCACATGGTCCTAAGTATTCAGACCCTTTGCTGTGACACTCATATATTTAACATATATTACATTAATGAGGAAAAAAAATGAACTTAAATAATTTTAGCAAATGGCTGCAATATAACAAAGAGTGAAAAATTTAAGGGGGTCTGAATACTTTCCGTACCCACTGTAAATAGGAGTCCTTTCTATTATATGTTGCTGCCTCCTCCATTACTGTGCTATACATTATGGTATATAGGGTTATTCCGATTCTGATACTAGTATCGGAAATCCCACCGATACCACAAAAAATTCTGGCATCGGTATCGGCGAGTACTTGAACCCATGTACCGATCCGATACCATTTTCTTAAACAAGACCTATAGTTATGCGCGCTACCCTTGCTTAACGCTGCAAAACAGAAATCAATTCTTCTTCGCTGCTCAGAGTGCAAACACAGGAAGTTGTGCTGTGTTGCCCCAAGCAACCACTATTTAGAGCAGCGAAGAAGTACAAACGTGCTAGCCTAGCACATTGCCAGTAAATCACTTCACCCTGGACGACTAACTGATGTCTAATACTAGCCACTGGCTAATAAATAATCAGATTTTACTCGCCAGTGTGTGAGTTGGAGGCTATGTATAAGTTTAGCACAGATATATTGTCATTCTCCGAACACTGTGACTGAGCGCTTCAGAGTTTCTCTCTCCGTCAAGCAATCTATTTTTCAGATCATCTGAATGAATGCACAGCGCACCTGTATTTGACGTACCGTAAGCTCTAGTGTGAAGCGCACGACTCACCGTCGCTTTGCTTTTTTCTCACACACAAAGAGAGAGCGCGAGAGAGTCTTATGCCTGTTTCACACATGCTCCGTCTGCAGTGCGTATGCGTTACGTATGTGGTGCAGAAGCAGCACGGACTCATTGTGCTTTCACACAGAACGCGTTTGCAGTCCGCTCCTGATCTGAGGCTGTTTACCACAGACACAACATTTAGCCATTATTTTGATTTAAAATCCAAACGTTGTTAGCCTATACTGAAAGTGCTTTTTCAGCATTGTGATCCTCTTTTATCACAGTACAGTTACACAATCTTTCATAGACATATTCACGTTTAAACTCAATTAATATAAACAACGTATTAAATGCATTTGGCTTCTAGATTTGTATATTAGGTTGCTCAAGCAAGTGAAACACATTTAAACGCAGCATATAGCCTACTTTTCACAAATATTTTTAATTAAAACTTACCACTGACAGAAACAGTCAGCTCTAGTGCCCTTTACATTTAAATCTTTATTACAAACAGTCCCGCGGGTCTTAAAGAACTTTGTTTTTCTACCTCCACAGGACAAGTGCATATGTTGCCTTGTTTATCTAAAAGTGCACTTTGATTTGTTTTAAACCTTGCCAAAAAGCCTGTGAAACATAGTAGACTATAATTATATCTATTTATTGTGAAATTACTACATTTCCATGTCAATCCATGTTAATTTTTACCGCGAATAAAGCGCTGTCACTTTAATTCAGCGTGTGCTGCACAGCAAAAATAGACTCGGTGCGGAAACGATTTCTGCACTGCTGCAGACGCACCGCTCCTGGAGCGCACTGCTGGACCACAACCGTGTGCAGTGTGAACGCTCTGATCCATTAACATGGGTGCGGAAAAAAATACGCACCGCAAACGGAGTATGTGTGAAACAGGCGTTACATGTAGCGCGTCAATTCCGAATGGTATGTAAACGATATTCTTTGTTTTATTTTTCTGTCAAACTGCCGGGTAGGCGGAGCTAATGCGCAAACGACAATCTCATTGGCTGGCGCTCACCTATGATCGTCCCTGTTTTGATTTCAGCAAATCAGTTCGAGCCAATGCAGACAACGTGATTAATATTCTTGAATCCAGCAGTTTGTTAATCCTTAGTGCGTTTATATTGTTTTTAGTAGAATTCATAGTATGATTATTATTATCTTATCAGTATTATTGATAGTTTTCCCCCCATTTTTACAGAAACACTGAATGACCAAAAAAGCACCACCACCAGTCCTAAGTTCAGTTAAAATGACTAATATGCATTCATACATGGTTACCAAGTTTTAATTCTAATTGCTAAAGCTCTATCATTAAATAATACTTTATCATAATATATTTATAATGCTTGACTGACTGATGTTAAGAGTGTACTTTTAGATATTTAAAAAGATGTGCCATTTTCCAAACATTATATATTATATTTTTTGTTTACTAGCCAGACTATCTATCTATCTATCTATCTATGGTGAAGCATAAAATAATTGTATCAATTCATACAGGGCTAGTAAGTAGTACATACAGCTGTATAACCAGATACACACCCAGGTATCGGATCAGTACTCGGTATCGGCCGATATCCTGAGCCTAGGTATCGGAATCGGTATCGGGAAGAGAAAAAGAAAGGCTATTAGTGCTGGGCGGTATACCGGTTCATACTGTTTATTTTTCTTATGTGTCATTTAAATAACGTTCGGAACTCGACACTGTTAGAAAAGGGTCTCTTTTCACTATTGCATTGTGGCGAGGACACAGCTGTATGTGTTAGAAAGCGTGAAAGTTCTGAAGCTGTAGAACTAGTAGAACGTGATGACACAGAAGAACTCATCCACAATATCCACCGCCCGCTGCCACCAGCTCCCGCGTCTCACACACACACACACACAAGCGCGACTTTAACACTATATTTAGCAACTTTCAGACCCTTTTAGCGGCTTTTTTTCCATAGAATATACAAACTGACAAACCTAGCGACATTTTTGGATAAACCTTAGCTATGGTTCAGTTGGAAGAGGTCACCAGTGCTGCCCCGCGAGCGCGAGATCTGACTCCCGGCGCAGTGTCGCCTCTCTCTGCGTCTGTTCTGTGCAGCGAGCGGCAGAGAAGCACTGCATTCAGCTGGCCGTAACGCAGCAGATTCCTCAATAAATGAGTTTCAAAACAGCGTTTCCAAGCACCTGCCGCTAACTGACTGTTTGGAATTACAAATATGAGCATAGTTCGTCTGTTAATATTATGCACTTTTTTGTTTGTCGTTTTTTTTTTTTTAAGTTTGTTACTCAGACGCAGGCAGTGCGCTACATGAGACAAAAAAGTAATATAGCCAAAACCCCCACATAGCCACTCTTTAGTGTAACGTTAGATGCATGTTGATTTTATCAGACGATGTCGCGATCATAAATGAGAGTGACTCCTGGTTAACATGTATTAATGAGTCGTGTTTAGTCACTATTTAGTGTGGAATATTCGCTCATCATGACAGTAAAATAGGGCAAAATAGTCAATCTACTGCAGTTTTTCCTCTCTCAATCAGTAGAAAATGTGATTAACACCCGGTCATGCATTAAAAATAAATAAATACAGTCATATACCGTGAAACTGGTATCATTTTGAAAAATACCGTGATATAAATTTTTGGTCATACCGCCCAGCACTAAAGGCTATTAATAATCTTTTATTGCGCAAAAGTATTATGAAACGAAAGGCTCCAAAACAGAGCGGCACAAAGCGCTTATGTGCATCCCGTGAGCAGAATGAAGCAGCATAGAGTCACAGCGTACAGCTCCGTGTAGAGAAGTTCAAACACAAAGGAAAGAGACATTGATGCGTAGTTTATTAAATCTGTGCAATAGTTTATTGAGCTTATTGGGGGAGTTGGAGAATGAGCCTATTTCCAAAAAAAGTGGAGTGTTCCTTTAATACTGTAAAGCTGCTTTGACACAATTTGCATTGTAATAAGCGCTATATAAATAATGATGACTTGACTCAGTTGGTCAGAACAAACATGGCAGAATTGTTACTTGCTCAGATGACAATATCCGGTGAAAATTCTTATTTGGGTCATATTTCCAAGACATAGGCTAGAATCTGTGATTCCTAAGTACAGGATTCACAGCGGCGCGGTGACTGACAGCCACACAGACTCCTAAAAACATTAGATTCATCCGCGCTGGAGCCGTGCACAACCCACACAAGCAAGATAATTCTGCAAATTACTGCAATTGCAGGTTTTCAAACAGAGATGGCGACAAAGAGGCAAAACATAGGGACTGCAGCTTTAACTTAGGTCATCTAGGAAACTCATTTTTATGTTGTGTGTTGCTGTGTCTCACACTGATGATAGACCAATGTGTGACCACAGTAAGATCAATAAATTCAGCTAATAAAAAGAGTAAATTTAAATTAAATTAACAAAAATGAACAAGAATTTTGCAAGGTCAAGTGCTAAACAAAAATGAATATACACACACAACACTAAAAAAATGAAATACCTTTTCATGACTTGTGGAATTAGAGGTTTCTTTTTGTGACAAGTAGAGTCCAAGATCACTCAAGTCAACATCCTCCATCTTGTAGGTGCCCTTGTCCATTTTACGCTTTAAGGTTGAATACCAGTGGTTCTTTATGGAATTATCAGTCCTACCAAACATTACCAAACGCTGATCAGTTTCATTGCCTTACTGTAACAGTTTACAATCTTACCATTCACAAACTAAACTGAAAGAACAGCCTTAATTATATAATAAATGGCAACACTATAAGACTGTTTAAGACAGATCGTAGATGATCCTTGATCCGTACGGACCAGTCCCCATGGTTCGGCACGCATGTGATTCGCGGATTAACTGTTAAGTTCAACCAGTATAGACTGAAAGTTATCATTTGCGCGTGTTTACCCATTTACACATTCAAGCAATTTCAGACCATTCAGATGAAGGAGAAATTGAATTTCTCTCCACATCCGAAGCACGCAGATACAGAGAGAGCAGCGCGATTAAGACAACGCCTCAACGGATGGATACATACACACAAAGTTATGTGAAAATACCCGTTTTGGCAAGTATTCTGGTAAACACAGTAGGTTATGTCCATGTCTTAAGTTAACGTATACAGCTGACTAAGAAAAAAACGAATGTGTGTCAGTATTTAGGTCCGTGCATTTGGTCTTAAGGAGACAGCAGCCTAGAAATACCTACTTCTGTCTTGTCTGCTAATCAAACAACACCACAGCTTTAACAAAGATTAATCTGTATTTAACTTATGCAGTAAGCATTATTGTGTTAAATTATAAAATTTCTGCACCTGAATAATACTGTTACTGTCTTTATATAGCCTATAATTTTATGTTGTAGGCTGTAAATCTATGCTTGGAATTTGTGCAATTGTAATATTTTACAAACAAGACTATTTAAAAAAGATTACTTAATTTATTTAAATTCTAAATTACCTTCCAGGGAGAAACTTTGCAATTTGTGCCCAACGAGATCCCAGCACACAATGGCATTTTATGATCATAAGATCCTCCTCTTCTGTCCAGGGGGTCTTAATCACAGAAGGGTCGAGGTGATTATGCCATCGCTCGCGGCACTGTTTGCCCCTTCTGCCTTTTAGGTGCTTTGCAATTGTGCTCCACTTCTTGTCACCATACAAAGACACCAGCTGAATGAGCTACAGAGAGAGGAGACATCACAGTTAGATCCCGTCTCAATATATGAGGATAGTCCACATAAACTTCATCTCAAGAGCTGCTCTGAGCGTTCACTTCAGGAGCTTTTCACCATTTCATTACAGAAACCTATGCTATTACTACTGTATACTAAAATATACTTTTTAAAGTCATAATAATAATAATACATTGATCTTTTAGGAATAACATATAAGATATTTTTCATCCATGTTTTAATGTATACAGTTCTGTTTGTGCAGCATCTTATTTGACTAAAAAATTTAAATACAGTGTTTTGAAAAATAAAACGTCCAGCCCTGATCCTTCATTAAGATTGAATAAATACGCCAAACATTGCTCACCCTTTCATCTTCTTCTTTGGTCCAGGTTCCCTTCACGAGCTCTGGGTCTAAGACAACCGTGAATCTGTATTTACATTCCTGTGCAGAGCGTCCCTGCAAACGCAATTCCAGACTTCAGATCTCAAATACGTACAACCACAAATGTCCAATTAAACACTTTAATATTTATGATTAAACGTTTTAAATTAAATCACTCACAGGTAGGAAGCCTGCAATCACTTCCCACTCATCCTTTCCAAACCTCCCGACGAGGGACGCAAGACTTTCATCCTAAAAGTTAGCAAAACAAACCACCCAAAATAGTTTATTTCCCTTAAAACTAAGCATGTATGTATACAATGTTGATTCTTAAGAAATATATCAATAACATGTCATATTTTGATCAAATTATACAAAAAAAAAAAAAACTATATTTATATTATTAAATAATATTTTGCTTATAAGACAACTACCATTTTTTTTTCATTTTCACAAACGTCTAATAAATATATATACTATAAATACCTAGGATTGTTAGAAGTGGAGAATAAAATCCCTTCTCCAATATTTATGTTAATAATTGTACTATATCATGTACATTCAAGTAAGTGATGCATTGATTTATTATTAGCAATGATTTAAATGCACCTCAGTGCTTCAGCTCACCTCTTTTGAAGTCCATTTGCTCTTCAGTTTCTCAATATCTTCGTCAATATCAGACTCGGGATCAGCCACACCCTTAGGTTTAAGACTTACCATAGCTTCTCTTACACTAGAAACACAGAAATGAGAATCAAACAGGATTCAGAACTGCGATTAAATATTCCTACATGCAACCGTTGAGCTGAATCAGGTCCTAATCAGACGTACAGAACCTGCTGTGAACTTCTACACACAAAACACCTCCAATGAGAAGCAGCAGCCAGGTGCAGAAAACAGAGCGATGGTCAAAGGAAGTGTTTGCAAAATTGAATGAAGTATGGTTTCAATGAGATGTAATCACTCATTAGAGTAAAGGCACAGAAAGGAAGATATTACGGCAACAGAGACAGAAATTAAACAAAGAGAATATGCAACATACCTTACTTTCCCTTTCAAGCAGCTGCGCTTTCAAAAGGTGACTGTTGAGACTGTTGACTGATGAATCACTGGATAAGCATACTGAACCTAAAATTTTGAAAGACTCACATTAGTTAAAAAATAAAACTTTGCATTATTCAGTTAACACCAAATTTGTTTTTCCTGGACAGCTACACACAGCTGTGATTTTTAAATAAAATACAGACGTGGTGATTTTTGGGATTTTGTGTATGGGTGCGTTTAGCTAGAAAGGCTGGAATACCAAACACCGGTTTTAAACACCATGCATCATATATTTGCCAATTTTGTTTGATAGAGAAAAACTGGCCATCATACTGTAAATGACTGAGGATCACTAACTACCAGATTTTCAGACTGGCAGTTTGGTCGTGTATGATCCTCAGTCGTTAGTGTATGAAGGCCAGTTTGCATAGTGTTTTAAAATCTGCTCAAATTTTAGAAATCATGTAGCGTATTCCAGCTTCAACTCAATGTGTGCTCTAAAATCAGTCCAAAGCATGTTTAAACACAGCATGAAGCTAAACAGTCTGTGCCCATCATACGCTACATGATTTTCTTTGAAAAACTCTGAATGACCAAAATCTGTAGATTGGCTCTGACTGATCAACTTTGAGCAAAAGTGGCAGTGTACTCCTCTTAAAGAGACAGTTCACCCAAAATGAAAATTCTGTCATCGTTTACTCCACCTCGAGTTGTTCCAAAACTGTAGAGTTTCTTTCTTCTGCTGAACACAAGATAGTTGAAGAATGTAGGTAACCAAACAACTGATGATCCTCATCGACTTCCACAGATCCAAAATATCTTTAGTATTCAGCAGCAAAAGAGAAACACAAACAGGTTTGTAACAGCTTCAGAGTGTGTACATGATGACTGACTTTTCATTTTTGGGTTATCCCTTTAACCTTTCTTTGCATCTTTATAGTGTGCTTTCGTTTGTTTTTACAAAACTGTATGGAAGACATGATGTCAATCATAAGCGAGAATTTCAATATTACCGAATCCAAGAGAATTGATGCAATTTATTTCGATGGAAATCAATTATCCTAAAACAGAGCTGTTGTAAATGTCTTGTCTTACATGTCTTGTAACGTAAATGATGTTAATTTGTACCCAGAAGGCTAACTCAGTTCTAACCGCATTGCACATTATACATATGATAATAAAATGTAAACTAAATTGTTCTAGGACACCACTTTAAAACATCTTGTGCACTAGATAGAGGAGAGTGAGCGATTTCAGACAATAAACTTCATGATTAGCATTCCCGGCTAGTTCAGAGGCAAACTAACCAACATTTCCTCTGAAAAAAACAAACGTTAAACTGTTAAACTCGCTCTGTAGTAGATGTTTTCAGTGTATAATAGCGAATACTTCAATATTAGTCTAATAACAAGAACTCCTCACTAAAACTGAAGCGGTTTTCCTATATTTCAGACACTGAAGTAACAGGACGAAACTTCGACAGTTAGCGCAACGGCCGCTCACATCCCTAACGTTAAATCTGCCGGTAGATTAGCGGCTTTGAGCGCCAGAATGTTAACGGAAATAACTGTCACAACTTTATTCAGTGGAGAATATTTTCAGCAATTAATGTAAACGGCACACTTTTAAACTGTTGTTTTTCTTTCTTACCCACACACTTGCCCGGGCATATCTTCGCTTGTCCTGCAGGAGTTTCTCAAATGTCAACGATAATTCAAGATGTAAACTCGCTGTTATGGTGTAAAATATGTGTTACTGTAGTGAAAGCTGACGGTGTGTGTGTCGTTTTGTTTGCCTCGCACGCGCCTAACCTCCAACTGCTGAGTCCTGAGCCCGCGCGCACAGCTTCTGTACTCGACTGCGTCACATCTGCGCTCAGTTTGCGCAGCACAGCCGCAGCTTTCCTCCCGCTGCAGCGCGACGGGTCTGCGCAGAAATACGCAGCACAAACCGCTCACGAACTTTACAGGTACATTTAATGACACACAGAATGTAATTTAGATTTAAGTGTTTGTATGAGGCACTGCTAGTATATTAAAACGTGTTTATTTAGTCATACCAGATTTCATTGTCATCTCTTTTGTCCCGACAGAAAGTTATGTTATCAGTATAACAGTGATTCTAGAGATATATATATATGGAGAATGGAAGTGTATTTTTATATAATTTAAATCAAATGTCTTCTTCACTGTATTAAACCTTTCAAATAACAAACAAGAATTGTCATCTTTCAGTTGTTAAACACACCAGCAATAAATCCGTTCAGCATATCATAAACACAAGAACAACAATAATAAAATAAATGAATTAAAATACATTTATTGCCAGTAGTTTGGAGAGTTTCAATGCACTCTTCGTTTTTTAATTGTTTTAGGATTGAAATAAAATTCTTAAATAATTTTTAAATGCCTCAAAACAAGGAGAAACTTTAACAAATCTACATTATCATTTTCCAGAGTTATTGTACAGTGTGGAAAGCACACACTTGCATAAATTCATCTTTGCTGATTGCACATATTGCATTTCTAATCAGCCAAAATGAATTTACGCCAGTGTGTTCAGGACTCTATCCAGAGAGACAAAGACTGCTTATCCTCCATTGCACCTCCCACATAGTACACTAACTTTATAGAAAATGCTTGGAAAATCAGTACGGTCCATTTTTAGATTACATTTTGAACAATATCTAGGCTACACACAGCCTTTGAGCTCCTAGGCCATAAATGATCAGAGTGAATCTAATCCTAAAACACTCGTAATGTCCTCATAATGTGCATTTGACCTCATATCAGTGACAGGCCAGCACTCTATGTGATATACAAAGACGCTCTTAAAGCTCTGTACAAATGTAACTAATTTGAACACAAGTTTTATATTAAAAAATGTCATGTGAATTTAATTCTACTCTAGAATGTGTTGATTTTGTTTTGTTTTTGGTCACCAAATGAGCTTATCTGCAGTCACCTGATGAGACTAAAATTAGCAAGATTAACCTTTTGCTTATAATTTATCTAAAAACAGTAATCGTAAAGTCAACATGGAATTTGCTATACCTGTTTCTGGTATTTCTGTTTCATCTACAGTCTACATGTCTTGTAAATGGTTCATTGTAAAAATCATGAAATGGTTTGTTTTTTATGTTTATTTAATGGAAGTGAACATCAATGTTATAAATGTTACTATTATAATAGATGGATATGCTCTGCGTGAATGTAATGTCTTGCATGAATGCATTGCTGCTTTGTCATATGGAAACAAAAAGTGCCTCATCAGAGGAAAATTAAATAAAATCTCAGCACATTTTTCCCAAGGTGAATTCTGACATGTCACACAGATTAAGGGAACCTTTAGCAAAGATTTTACAACACCCTAAACAAAAACATGTAACGTTATGAGCAGTATATCTGTATAGCTTCAATAAGAAAAAAAAAAAACATATACATTTATCAATGGTTTTTCACATATCTGAAGACTTTCTGAGCATTAATACATGATTTCATAAAGCACAGTCAGATTAACTTCACATTCACGGATCATACATAAAATAGATTTGATTGTGACTTTTTAATAACAGAAGAAATGCTTTTACAGGACGTTTTGCACAAAACGTTACAAAGCAAAGGTGTAATTTTTCATGTTTTTCAGTAATCAGTTGAAGAACATTAGATGAGGATGTTGCCAAGAGTAAGGCACGCAGATCCACAATCCCCAAAAGACGAGCAAGATCAGAAATCTAGACTTTTACAGATTTTGCAACTATAGCTGCTTAGCCAGTGGTGCAATCAGCAAATCCGTCTCCTGCAATGTCCTTTAGTCTTACACAACGAACACGAGTGCATACTGATGAAATATCTTATTATGAATGCAAAATGAGCACAACAACTTAAAACTCGTCATCCGACAGTTGCGTTTACTGTGTCACAGCTGTTACCCTCATTGCAGTCCAGTGTTTTTCCATCGCCCAGAAACGTCTCAGTGACCTGAAGGTGAGAGAGCGCGCCTCAGAGGAAGCCGTCTTCTCCAGAGATGTATGAGAAGCCGTTGAAGGCGTTGGAGCTGCTGGTGGCGAGGCTGGGGGTGGGATCTGGAGTGCGGCCCACAGAGTTGGGCACCATCTCTCTGGTGAACTCTGGGTCAATGTGCTGAAGGTCTGCTGGGCCTCTCTGGAGACACACGGCAGAACTCTTATTACACAAATCGCTTTCGGTCTAACTGAACCAGAAATGTATGAGTGCATGCATTAAAGAGGTGCATACAGTAATAATCTGTATTTGCTTCCTAATAAATCACCAACAGTGTTTGGGAAAGTTACTTTTAAAAGTAATGCGTTACAATATTGCGTTACTCCCTAAAAAAAGTAACTAATTATGTTACTTAGTTACTTTTTATGGAAAGTAATGCGATACAATATTGCGTTACTCCCTAAAAAAAGTAACTAATTATGTTACTTAGTTACTTTTTATGGAAAGTAATGCGATACAATATTGCGTTACTCCCTAAAAAAGTAACTAATTATGTTACTTAGTTACTTTTTATGGAAAGTAATGCGATACAATATTGCGTTACTCCCTAAAAAAGTAACTAATTATGTTACTTAGTTACTTTTTATGGAAAGTAATGCGATACAATATTGCGTTACTCCCTAAAAAAGTAACTAATTATGTTAGTTACTTTTTATGGAAAGTAATGTGTTACGTTACTTTTTAAATCTAGGCAGGGCTTGCTTGTTTGTTTTTAATATAAAAAGTTATATTTTTTGGCAAATGTAAAAGCCCTTTCACACCAAAAGTGAAATGAATACGCCTCAGGCTGAAGGAAACATACAGTAGAGGGCGCTGCTCAAACTAATCACATGAGGAATATGATGCAGGAGAAGAAGGATCAACACTATTCAGCAATAACAAAAATTAAAAACAAATGTGTAATTTTTGCTTATTACTATGGTTGAATTGGATCATCGAAGGTCAGCTGCAAAGACATCGGTTAATAAAATGGGATTAAATACATAAATTACATCTGTCTTATTTAACATTTGATTATTGCAGGTTTGTATAATATTCTGAGTTTGCATTTAACTGTTTTTATTAATTTTGAGGAATACTGAATGTGTTTTTGTGCAGGTGAGAAGAGTAAATAAATGTTGATATTTAGTCTAGAACTACAGTAAGATCATGTTCTTACTCCTGATTTCTCTCAACATGGCAACACAAGAGCTGTCAGTCAATGCATGAGAAATAAAGTAACTGGCGTGACTTATTTGAAAAAGTGACTCAGATATTTCCTTCTAAATTAAAAAGTAATGCGTTACTTTACTAGATACTTAAAAAAAACAATCTGATTACGTAACTTGCGTCACTTGTAATGCATTACCCCAAACACTGATGACCAAAGGCCTGTAGGGAGTTTGTAGTAACCTACCACATTTGGGTTATATGGAGGCGTGATTCGCTTGTGGTAGAGGTCATCCCAGTTAATGGGGGCAAAGAACATATGATTTTTAATCTCCAACTGCAAAACCAGAACAGTTGACACATTAACAGTGGCCTGATAAACAGTTTCACAATGACAAAGACCTCCAGAGGGTCACTCACAAAATCAGCAATGGCTCCTATCCGGCGACGCTGATCTTTCTGCAGGAGTCCGCAGAGCAGGTGACTCGAGGCCTCAGACTTCCCCGGCGGCAGCTGCAGAGGTTTATGCAGGATCGCGTCGTACATCTCAGACACGTCCCGGCTGTAGAACGGAGGCTGTTTGCCACAGTCATCCCAAATTAAATGTGATTATGTTCCATTAAGTTTGGGCCAAGAAGATTAAAATATATACAGTGAATCGGTGAACTTACTAAGCTGTAAAGCATCTCATAGAGCACAGCTCCAAGACACCACCAGTCCACAGTGCGGTCGTACGGCTCTTTCCGTAGGATCTCAGGGGCCAGATACTAAGAGTGAGAGAAAATCACATGACTTTGTCAACCCAGATACATATAATACACTCACATGAAACAGTATGCGCTATATAGCAAATCTCAACTGCTGTAATTTGTTTATATTATCGAAAAATGTAAACTATATTATAGCCCAGTGATATATTAACAGTTGAACATATGGTACATCGTACTTTACCTGCGTGCAGTACACTCACGTAAAGATATATATATATATACAGGTGCTGGTCATATAATTAGAATATCATCAAAATACATGTTCATACTTTTCAGTTGGCCAAGATTTCTAAAAATCCTTTCTTTGTATTGGTCTTAAGTAATATTCTAATATTTTGAGATACTGATTTTTGACTTTCATGATCTGTAAGCTCTAATCATCAAAATTAAAAGAAATAAACATTTGAAATATATCAGTCTGTGTGTAATGAATGAATATAATATACAAGTTTCACTTTTTGAATGGAATTAGTGAAATAAATCAACTTTTTGATGATATTCTAATTATATGACCAGCACCTGTATATATATATATATTAGAGATGTAATGGTATGAAAATTTCTTCGTTATCAGTATTATCACGGTATTGTTAAAATGTGCTGGAAATGTTCAAAAAGTACTGACACATAAATAATTTCAACAAGTTTTGTATTTAAAATCAACAAACAATAAATAAAATTACTTTTTGCTGCATAAACACTAAAACTATAACATTACCAAAGATGTCTGGATCATAAAATGGTAAACCTCACATTTCAGCCTTTAAATAAATAAAAGGGTTAAGTCAAAATGATAATTGATTAATAAATAATTATATTTATTTTATCTGCTCCATAAATAATTCCAGATACCTTATCCGAATTGTTTGAATGTGTAGAATCCACATAAATAGTTTTTCATCAACAGACCGAATTTGCATGCCCTGCTGTACATTTTGACCTGTTTTTTAGCCAGATAAACACTGTACACAGGCTGAATGTAAATGTAAGGCTAATGATACATGGGGCAACTTTCTGAGCAATTTTGCTTAGGCACTTTCCCACTGAGAATGCGTAACAAATCTCTATCTGGATATCTTAGATCGGTCGTGGGCCCTGTGTCTCACCTGGATGCCTGCTGAGGGCAAAATTAACCAAAGTTGCCCCGTGTATCATCAGCCTAAGTCTCTGTAAATCCAGTCTCTGACAGCAGGTGGCGCTTATGGAGCAGCAGAAATACAGCTGTTTACCGCTGTTTGCGATTAAAACACTACTTCATTAGCATATAACATGGAGTGAAGATGAAAACAAAATTCCATCGAATCTTTTCTGAAGACAGCCAGAACCTTCAGAGCTAGATTAATATAATTCATTCATCCATATATTAATTCCTTTAGCACTCTTTTAAAACCTCCCGTTTTTTTATTTTATTTATTCAGTTATTTATTTATAGCAAATCTCAGCTGCTTACTTGTTTATATCATCACGTAAATGTAGCTATATTATTATCCAGCTCTTTATATAAAGTTGGATGTATACTGTAAACATGTCCATCTTCATTCACACATATTTTCCTGTAGTTGTAGAATGCCGAAGTCATGGGTTCATTATATATTATAAACGTTAACATTATGATTTTCTGTAAAGCTGCTTTGAAACAATGTGTAATTGTAAAAAGTACATTTGACTCGACTCAGTATTCGTACCTCTGGAGTGCCACAGAAGGTTGTGGTGGTTCCTTCTGCTTCTATGCCTTCTTTACACAAGCCAAAATCTGTTAACACCACGTGACCCTGAAAGAGATCAGAAACAAACTTATATGCACTGTCATCACAATGCATTTATTAGTACTATTGCATGCACTGGTCCTCAACAGCTGTTTTACCTGGTGGTCTAGCAGAATGTTTTCTGGCTTGAGGTCTCTAGATGGGAACATGAAGACATGGAAGTGAGATCAGGCCAGCTGTGATATGACAGGAAAGCGTTGCAGTTACTGACCTGTAAACTATGTTGAGAGAATGAAGGTATCCGATGGCACTGGCCACCTCGGCCGAGTAGAAGCGAGCTCGTGCCTCGGAGAAACACCGCTCTCTCTGCAGGTGATAAAACAACTGCAGAGGGAAGAAAAAGGAGCACTTAGACCCGTTTTTAACACTTTCCATTGATTGTGATTCAAAATCTGTTTAAAACTATGCTTTAACTTGTGTGAACTGATATAGTACATGACATAAGCATACATATATTCAATATAAATGTATAATCAGAAGTATGGTTATTAATAGTACTGTAGAATGGTGTCTGTTTGTAATTCCTAACCAAAAACACTTTGGTGTGTGAATGTACATGTTGAACAGTGCTTCAGTCTGGGTTATATATGAAGTCTTATGTACTTGATAAGTATATAAAAGTTTGGAATATGTAAGAATTTTTATTGTTTCTCAAGTAGCCTCCTCTGCTCACCAAGGCTGCATTTATTTGATCAAAAATACAGTAAAACAGCAATGTTGTGAAACACTATTACAATTTAAAAGAAATGCATTTTTAAAAAACAAATCTAATTTATTTATGTAATTAAAGCTGAATTTTCAGCATCATTAATCCAGTCTTCAGTGTCACATGATCCTTCAGAAATCATAATAATATGCTGATTTACTTAAAGGATTATGGATTCTTTAATAAATCAAAAGTGCAAAAGAAAAGCATTTATTTGAAATGCAAATCTTTTATAACATTACAAATGTCACTTTTCATCAATGCAATGCATCCTTGCCGAACAGAAATATATAAATGCATAATAAATAAATACACAATGTTTCAAGTTTCAAACTTAAACCCGTGTTCATTTTGATTGGCCACGCCCACATCTCAACATCCAATCAGCAACAGACAGAACGTTTGTTTTCTGATGATCTGTCACATTTGTATGCAGCTGAACTCAGTGGTTTTTGAAACAATTTCTGAACATGCCTGTTGTACTGATAAGTGCCATACCTCTCCACCGTTGACGTAATCCAGGACAAAATACAGCTTCTCCGGGGTCTGAAAGGAGTAGTGCAGCCCGACCAGAAAAGGGTGCTTCAGGCTCTTGAGCAGCACGTTCCTCTCTGCCATTATATTCTTTTGCTGTTGCACACAAACGCAGCATTGACGGAGGTGAACAAGAGAATACAGATATGAGCTGACACCATCCAGGACAGGCCATAAGAACAAGACAAGCGACAATGCTACAGCTTCAAGAGGAGCTTTTCAGTGATAAAACAATGAAACTCTTTGCACACTGCTTGTGTATTACACACTGGGATGGTTTTCAGCAATCAAAACATGCGCTAAATATTAGTTACTGTAGTAAATCAAAAGCCTGTCTTTTGGCCAGCAAGCTTGGCAAGGTACAAAGGACAGAGTGAAAGTCAGATTAGATTAGATTCTATCATTATCAGAGCAATGAGGTGTTTTGATCTTTCATATATGGAAAAACCAGCTGGTTGCAATATGTAAAAATAAATCAATGAACACCAACCTCTTTTTTTTTCAATATAACTTTCTTTTGCAAAACTTTCACGGCATAGAATTTTCCATCAGCTTTCAGTTTTGCTAAGAGCACCTGCAATCGACATGATACAGTATCTCACACATTGTTTTGGATGAAACAGCATTTCTGTATTTTTTTGTGTTGGTCACTTATGCACTTATGCCCAAAGGGAAAAAACAAACAAAAAAACATTTCTTTCATCAAGGTAACCTTAGCAGACTTCCGTCTGAAGTGTTAATGATTGCTGAAGTCATACGGGACACAGTTAATCAGATAGTGGCATCAGACGCGCCTCACCTTCCCAAATGTTCCTTTACCAATCACAGCCAGAAAGTCAAAGTCAGTGGGTTTGGCACTGAAGCACACAAGACAATACAAATGAACAGTCTAGCATAGCAAGTCTTTATAATATACTGTATATAATAGCCACTGCACCACAGTCACTATCTATGAACATAAATCCATCGTGTTGAAAGGTTTACAAGATTCTTCTGACAAATGACTAATAAAAGCGTGATCTTACTGAGGATTGACCGACACACCCAGATTGACCTCGTCTGATGGAGACGATAAGGACTGAAGAGGACAGTGAAATATATTAAACATATGCATCCCAGCAAAGCCTGGCTAATCTACAGTGTAACAGAGAAGAATAAAAGTTCTTACTGGATTATAATGAGCCATCTTGTGTTTCTCAGCAGTCAGATCTGTGGAGATCTGAAGTGTCCAGCAGCACTGAGCTCTTACGCTGGTCTGACTGTAGATGTGCCGCTCACAAACTGGATCTTCAGGTTTTCGTGACACAACAGACCCATGAAGGACGTTTGGTAATTCAACATGAACACGTTTACACGGTAAATACAGTTTTGTATTTCTCCTGCAAATTAGGACTACAAATAAACACTTTGTTCCTAAAGGTTATGTCTGCTGGTGTGAGGTTCGACTAAAATGTGCTGTTTGTTTGATAGACACAGTGGAGGAAAACAAAACCATCACAGTATCGTGATAATTATTAGTATCCTTATGTTTTTAATAAAAAAAAACAAAAAAAAAACTTCAGAGGAGATAATTATGAATCTAAATAAATAAATGGTTGCACTTTATTTTAAGGTGTCCTTGTTACAGCGTAATTATACATTTAAGGACTGAGTAATATTAATTAACTACACGTACTTGCTATGTGGTTAGGGTTTGTTTTAGGGTTACTTGCATGTAATTGTGCATCATTTATTGTTATTATAATAGTAAGTACATGTAAGGTGTAACAAGGATACCTTAAATAAAGTGTTACCAAATAATTAATAAATAAAAGCTGTGTAATATATCAGTTGGAAGTAGATTAGTGTACACACTGTCAGGCAGTTTGTTATATTGTAGTTTCTGATCAAATAAAACAAACAAAGAGTGTAAACATGTTGTCATAACAGATGCAGACAAAAATACGCTCTTGAGATCAGTTAAAAACGAAAGGGTTCTCTGAAAAACAACTCACCCGTCGGTTTGGAGTCAGGGTTAAATATATAGTTCATGAAGTGTTGTTGAAGTGCATCATTTTCTGTGCGTGTCTCAGAAACGTCTGGTTATGCAGCTGCTTTGGCTGAAGGCCCGGGTGAATGATCAACCCATGTGTACCAGAGATATGAGAGCCTGTGTGTGTGTGTGTGTGTGTGTGAGAGCCAGAGAGACGCACTGTAGTGTGTGTGTGTGTGTGTGTGTGTGTGAATACTTCACTGTGCGCTGGAGACAAAAGTGTCCCCAGAAATGAATGACATAACTCCCATTTGGGGACATTTTCTTTGTAAAAATGGTACATAAATAAAGCAGGTCTAAATAATCTTTAGTCTTTATTTTGGAAATGCAGAGCTGGGTGTGGATTTGGGTCAGTATTTATTAGCTGCATAGAAAAACTACAGAAGTCTATTGCATTCCCTACACTGGTAAAACTGATGTGTTAGATTTACTTAAAATATATATGCACCATTTTTGCATCACACTTTTTAAGTAAACCCAACTTGGAACAATTTTACTTCAAATAAACAAGATAATCTTTGTTATATGAACTTAAATATTTGAGTTCACTCAACATTCTTTACTTAAAACATGCAACATGATATAATCTACTAAGTAATTTCAAGTTGTGTTAACTTAACATTTAAACTCATTTATATTAAAAATATAATTAATTGAGTTGAACCAAAATAACTTATTTTAGATCTTCAGTTATTGGTCTGCTTACTGCACTGCCACGTCTCACTCAGTCATGGTTTATAAAATATATTTAATGCAGCACTGGGGATAAAAGCATGCTATTAAAGCATGTGGTTCACTTACAAAGATGTAAGCAAATAGCATGTTATCTTTTTAAGATAATATGTCCACTCAATATAATTATTACCCAAAATGAACACACAGACCTCAATACTTGGGACACAACACACAATGACGGTAACGATCAGTGGATAGTGTCTGAGTATGAATGAGTCATTTTTCAGTAGAAAATATACTCCAGATGTCTCAAAACAGTAAGTTAACTAAACCTAACAACACAAGCAACCATAAAATAGTGTAAATACAACTCGAAAACAGTGAAAATTTAACCTTTTTAATTATTCATGCCCCAGTGCATGATGGGAAAAATGGGATCATAACTTAAATCTTTGTAAACATAGCAAACAATTCTAAGTAAAATATACAGTACATATAAATTCAAACTTTAATTTCTACAAGCTTAAATTGAGTAATAACATAGAATTTACTTTTTTAAAATTTTATTATTGCCTGAACTAAATTATTTAATATAGAAATTACATGTATTTTTATGTAGAATTTACTTCAGCACAAAATCAGCGTAATTTAGATAAAGTGTTTGTACATAATAACTGAATTTTGAGTCCATTTTATGTGCCCTCACAAGTTAAAAATGCTCATAAATTGGCCAAATTATATTTGTATTTAAAACTTCACTATTCTGATTCCACCGTACTTCAAACTCAGCTACACACTATCAAAACTAATATATAACAGCGCTGGGAAGATTATTTACAAACTGCAGTCTTTTACTGATTACAAACAATGATGATAATTGTAGTCTAAATTACTCATTTAAGTAATGTATTCTGATTACTTTGGGATTACTTTTGACCTAACGTGTTTATAGATTTTAATGGGTTATTGTAGTAAAAATAATAATAGAGATATTAAATGTCTTCCATTCTTTATCAACATCAGTACATACATTACTTCAAGGTTTCCTAAACTGGGTTAAATGAAAGAATTGCAGGGGGTTTATTTTGATCGATTAATTAAATCATAAAAATGTAAAATTGGACATAGAGGGAGAAACTAGGGCAAGGAAGGCACATGGGCACCCGGAAGGCGCGTCCCGCGCCGTACAACATCCAACGGGGAGGGGGGGGGGCGCTCTGGAGGCCTCAAGGGACAGGGTGACCGGACGGAAGGCCTTCAGGGCGGGAGCAGGGAGCTCGGATGAAAGATCAGCCTCCGAGGCTGCAGCCCCAGCCCCGGCCTCTACGGCTGGAGCCCTACTACCCCCCAAAAATACTTGGGGAAACTTACAGGGATTAACTGGGGATCAGGAGCCCTCCATGGGCTGGACTCGGGAACTGGGATGCGCTTACATGGAGCCGGCACAGCAAATCGCTTTCGAGGAGCTGGCACTGGAGCGAGCTCTGGGGCTGGAGCTGACACTGACCCGGACACTCCCCAGACACCGGAAGACCCCTTCCCTCCAACTCAGTCCAGTGGTGTCTGGGAGGTCCACGGGGCAATGGTAGTTGGCCCAGAGCCAGAACAGAGAATTTAGGGTGGCGTCATCCCACGCCGTTGCCGCGTGAATTCCCCGGTGTACTCATGGAAGGGGAGATCTCGAGATAGGGCGGCGAATCGTGCGGCGGTTTCCATGCCGCAGGAGAACAACAAGGAAAACAAAAGACTTGCAAAAACCAAAAACAAAAGGGGAGAAGGGGCGCCGCTTACTGTTTGTTTAGGTCCGCTGTTCTGTCACGATTCACTGGAACGGGGAGACGCAGGTTGAACTCAAAACAGATTTTAATAACTCAAAAGGGCAGACATCAACAGACACAACGTGGAGACTTGAAGACATATAACAGTGAACTAAGAAATCAGAGAAACACAGGGCTTATAAACGGAGAAAACTAGATGGAGACTAAATGAGCACAAGAACAGGAAAAACCAAATATGGACATAGAGGGAGAAACTAGGGCAAGGAAGGCACATGGGGAGCAAAACAAAACACAAAACAGGACAGAAGTCTGACAAAAACTGGTGTTGTGCTCCAGGGTCACATATTTTATTTGTTTACCTGCATGTCATGTGACCATTACCCAACATCAGATAACTGTAACATGCAAATGTGATACTTCATTATTAAAATATTTATTTAAAATCTCAGGGGTACTTCATATATTAAGTGAAAGAGGTTCAGGTGACAAAAACGTTGGTGAATTTGTACAATTTAATGTGTTTGAAAGACTAACAAAAGTAATACATGTCAAAGTAACCGACTGAGTGATAATTCAAATAAAAATGAACGTGTTTATCAGCAGTTATTGCAATGTTCTTAAACCGGAAATGATTTTTGTAAATGCAGTGCTCAAATGCTGTGTATCCACCTGAATAATGACTGATCTCTGTGTGAACATCCACAAAACTGAATGTATGTAAGCGCTGGGCTACTTAAGAAAGGAACATTTAAAAGATGAAAAAGAGGAATTAGGGAGAATCAATAAATTATGAATAAATGATTGCTATTGTGTAAATAATATGTAATCATGTAATCCATAAAAATGCACCAAAAGTGTGGTTGCCAGGGCACTGTTATGTTGTTGCTATCTTAGCATTTATTTATCACATTTTATGCCCGTTTTATTGTCTGCCAGATGAAAATTGTGAATCTAGTGGCTTAGAAATAGCATTCAGCATAGTTTTCATATTCAGGGGATTGTCAGACTCCACTGAACACAAGCAGACACCAGTGCTTGAATTAAACATTTATTCATGTTGATGAACTGAACGACACAGTTACTCAACTGTACATTATTAAAATTTTTCCCATCAGAGAGAGAAACACAGATGACCTAAAAACCTGACCTCGGTTACTACTACTCACCCCTCATTCACACAGTTGAAAAATAACAACACTGATATGACAATCCAAACTATCTCGGTAAAATAGCTCATGTTTTTAAACTATAATCTCTTTGAACACCACAATGTCAGGAGCACTTTGTTACTGAGGGCAAATATTGTTAACGGTCCCCAAACAATGGAGAGCAGCGCTCTCGAGTGGCTCCTCATGTAAAGTGCATAAACATCATCAGGGGTCGAATAAAGGGTCCAGTAGCACCAATCGACTGAAATCTGCCCTGATATTTCCACACAACATACTGAGGACAAATGTAGATTTCAGTTAGCTCTCCAGATACAAAAAACACTGTCTGTAAAAGCCTGCATGCTGGGTTCAGATCAAGTTGTTCTTTATCAGAACGCGTCGTTTCGCTTTTGAAATAAAGCAACGTCAAAGCTCAGCTGGGCTGCTCTGTCACTTATGGTTCGTCCTGGATTTCTCTCTCTCTCTCTCTCTCTGGTGGGTTCAGACGTTAAACACCAAACACGTGATAGATGTCGGATTCTGATTGGATCGTTACAGCACGAGGAGTCTGAGGATGAGCTGCTCACTTCAGGCCTTCATCCGTGCTCTTGAACATTAAAATGGCGTTGTGAATCTTCAACGCTGGTCCTAGCTTGATCTTCATGATCTTCACAATGTCATTTTGAGTCAGGAGGAGGAACGCCTCTCCATCAATCATCTGCAGAGAAAAGCCGTGACGCACACAAGATGTGATCAGCCTTCACTGCTCTAACAACCCTGCTAAAAAAACAATAGAAGCCCAATAGAAACCATCAGTGGTTTCCATTAAAATACCATTATGAGCCATTAGCTTTTTCCAATAAAACCATTGCAAAATTCCTTTTTGTAGTGTGTTTTGGGCATTTTTCCAATAGGATTTAACATCCCACCAACAGAATCCATCACATACCAGTAGACATCATTATAGTTTCCATTAAAACCATTACATTTTCTGTTGTGTTTTGGGCAGGATTCTATTGGTTTTTTCAGCAGGGAAGAAACGAAATGTATCACAACACCACTCAAAATGCCTGTTTTCATACTAAATTCATTCTACAATGCCTGAGATATCATATATAAAGTTATTTAAAGACAGTATTAGTGGTGCAAAACTCACTACCAATATACTGGAGTTATTTATTGTTAATAGTGTAGCAATGCACGACACAACACACACACAATTTCAAACCAAATACCCAATCCTGCGGCTTTCCATTGAGGCGCGTGTATTACCCTCCCAGAAATTAATGTGCAAAGTTAAATGCTTTCATATATACACAATTCCTATATAGAAACTCTTAGAAACTATGAACTACTAAAACATTATGACCAGAGGCGTCATGCCCGTCATGCACGTGCCCCCTCAGATGTTTGATTTTGAATTCAGCTTCCAAAAGACAAAAATCGGCTGCTAAATTCAAATCGGCTAAATTTTTACAGCTGCACATTATAACCAATCACACACGATTCTGTTGAGCTTATGAATGCAATGACCAATCAGAGGCGTTCAGATGAGTCAATGTTTTGTTCAATGCGCTCGTTCGCTGAAGGAATTCTGCTCTCTGACGATTCTCTCACCAGAAACAACAAAGTGCAGATGTACATACGATGCAAGTAAGATATTTATTTCACAGTGTAAACCGCTTCAGTGATTATAATGAGAGTTTTTGAGAGTGCTTAAAATGTTCTTTGCTTTCACGCAATGAAAGAGTTACAATTAGTAAATTACAATGTTTCTATTAAATTCACATTAAATACAAAGTCAGTCGTATTAAAATATTTTATGGCATGACACCCATATCTGGTACTTAAGTAAAAAGACGGGTTTTTATGTGTATTTAATAGATTACACTATTAGGCTACTTTGCCCATCACCCATTAGCCCATAGATCAACTAACATACTATATCTACTTACACATATTTGAGAATCGAGATATTTCATGTTATAGTTAACACGTTGGGGAATATTTAGAATAAAAAGGGAAAAATTAATAAAACATACGCCTATTTCAGTTATATATATATATATATATATATATATATATTAGTGCTGTCAAACGATTAATCGTGATTAATCACATCCAAAATAATAGTTTTGTTTACATAATATATGTGTGTGTACTGTGTATATTTATTACGTATATATAAATAGACACACATGCATGTATATATATATATATATATATATATATATATATATATAAGAAAAATGTGTTATATTTATATATTAAATATATTTATATTAAATTATATGAATATAAATACATACATGTAAATATTTTCTAAATATATACTGTATGTGTGTGTATTTATATCCTATCCATAATAAATATACACAGTACACACACATATATTATGTAAACAAGAACTATTATTTTGGATGTGATTAATCACGATTAATCGTTTGACAGCACTAATATATATATATGACAAGCATGACGAGCACCCCCGCATCCAGACGCCGCCCGGCCCGCCTTCACTCGTGCCCCCTCAAAAAAAACAAACAGTGTACGACGCCCCTGATTATGACTCAACGGTCACTCTATTAATACTTGCACAATAATACTTGTGATGCTTTCTTCAGCAAGTACCATTAATAATTCTAATTTAATGAGGCTAATTACTTACTTCATCTTTGAAAATTTGGGCCTGCTCCTCACAACCAATTAGATTATTGACAAATCCAAAGACCTGCAAATAAAACAGGGATATAAATGAACAGAGCCATCACACTGACTGCTGTTTGTTTGCTGTGTCTGTAGATTATTTTATAACCCAGAAATTCAGAACTGTGCACCTGTACTCTTATTGTATTACCCTGAAATAAACTGATTTAATGCTAAGTATGCTACAAATACATTTATGTATTTATGTACTTAATAAAAATACTCTACAATTCTACTTTTACTATACTAAACCAGTAGCCTATACTTAAAGTCTGCTAAATTGGAAGAACTAATTTTGTGCTTAATACACTTTAATTGTACAGAAAAGGTCTATACTAAAGATATACTGAAGTATATTTGATTGTGCTAAAGTGAGACTATTGCAAGTATGCTTCAGGTACAATATCTTGCATTTAATGACTGATATTATTCAAAGATCATACAATCCTCATCAACAGTGACATCAAAACACATTTTGGGCTTAATATTAAGAAATGTACATTGTGCACAAGTACTCCAAATACAGTTTAATTATAATGTTTATATGAGTCTCAAGTGTTATGTCAATAAATATAGATTTGAACTATACTTAGTATGAAATAGATGCATTTGAAATATATAAATTATTTTATTTAAAATAAAAGTGATACAGTACATGTGCAAATAATGGCCTGTGCATGCCGTACTATATAACTGCATGTGATCTTTTACACTAAAATTAATGAATGTATTTATTTTACTCAAGAAAACTGCAAACGGCTGAATGAAGCCATTACCTCCTCTATAGTCCATGTGGATACTTGACCTGCATGAATTCCTGCGACGCCGGGCAGTAACTTACAGTGCTGCTCCCAGCAGAGAGACAGAGTCCGGTCAGAGTTCGCTGTGAATGCTGTCATGAACAGAGACGAGTACATTCCCTCCGACGCCATATCTGAAACACACACACACACACCAGCTTCTGATTAAGCTCTTTCTGATTATTTACATCATTTTTAATCTAAAAAAAAGGTTTACATGCTTCTTTTTTGTGCTTAATCCACATCCTCTGAATGAGACTCTTCTGGAAGTGCGTGAGATGCTTGTCGTTTACCATGCTGTCAATTTCATAATTCCACACAGTAATTTAATCAACTATTAACTATTAGTGTCTTTAATAAAACCATGCAGTAGTGCAATGAATTGCAAAATCCCATGATATAGACTTCACTTTCTGAGTAAGTCTTTGCATAACAGAATATTACCTTACAGGGTTATGGTAATCTGGCTAACATGTTCACATGACACATATACCTTTACACATGTAGCAGATGCTTTCATCTAAAGCGACTTACAAATGATGTCAATAGAAGCAATCAAAACCAACAAAAGAGCAATGATATGCAAGTGCTGTAACAAGTCTCATTTAGTCTAAAGCAGCACACAAGGGTTTTTTATATAATAAATAAGAAGAAAACAAGTCAAAAGAATAGAAAAATAATAGGGAACGCTAGTGTTAGAGGGTCTTTAAAAAAATAATAAAACAAGTCAAAAGAATAGAATAAGAAAATATAAATTAAATAAAAAATATAATTAGAATAGACAGTGCTAGAGTTAGATATGATTACATTAATTACATATAATTTAGTCACATATAATTGGAATAATTCTTGCTCATTCAAACACAGTCACTGATACAATTTTATTGACAATTTTCAACTTTCAAATATAGAAAATGTAGTAAATCAAAACTCACTCTGACAATTTCTTTGCTGACTTTTGCGATATTTAGGAGGGCGACCGATCCTGGTGACAGCAAACACAGGTGATTTTTATATATATATAATATACACATACTCAATTATACTTGATTAACACAACAATCGTAAATATTGTTGTACCTGCCATGGTAGCGTGATTTTTTTGACCTCTGGCCGAAGACCAGCAGGTTACGCCTGGATCCTTCTGTATCAGAGAGATCCGCTTTAAGCCGGCCCTGGTTCCTCTCAGCCAATGGGCAGCCAGATAAACAGTGATGCGCCGTGAAGCGCCCGGTCACATGACCGGACCCATCACATCCCGGAGTAGGGCACTTTCTGAGTGACAGAAAACACATCCGTACGGTATTCTGCGTTGTTCTGTTGTCTGACCGTTTCAACACGTTCATTTTTAAGCCAGTGCATTAAAGCAGCGGTGTTGCACTTTCTGTCAAGCTGCTCTGAAACCACGAGTGTTGTGAAAAGCACTAAAGGCACGCTAAAGACTGACCTGTGGTGGAAGCTGTATTTGGAGGCGCTGCGTGGCTGAGGCAGACTTTTACAAGACATGGAGGTGAAGCTGGGCTGCCGGGCTGCCAGGGTCTCCCGGGGACCTAAACGACACAGGGGACTCTGAGCTAGGGTTGCCAGCCGGGACGTCCCGTATATGGGGCTTCATTTCTGTGTCCTGTTTCTTGACAGCTTGAGAATGATCACCTGTCATCATCCAGTCACGCCACCCTCATGCAGTAAACGTTAAGTAAATCAGAAATCGTGAACATAACCGTTCGAGGAAGGCTGCGTAATCCTCTGCGGCTCGTGTTTTGACTTCAGTAAATCAGTTTTGGTGAATACAAACAACATCCAGCCGCGCAGGAAAACATGCGATCTACTCGAGACGTGATCAATAAGAGAAGTCGTCTTTCACTTTTGTAATGATGTAAAATAGAGAAAAAAACATTTTTCATTTAAGTAACTAATAGCTTATTCTTAACCTTAGACCTTATTCTTGAAACACAAAATGACCAATAAAAAAGTGTCAAGCAACAAAAGCAGCCCATATTAAATCTATAAGTTGTCTTTAATTGAAAAATACACATTTTCATATACTAATGTATGTGTAATACTGTGTGTGTGTGTGTGTGTGTGTGTATGTATATAAATGTATATATATATCACTTCCATTTGGAATTTGCCCCGTGAACTGTTCGGTACGAAAACATGTACCGTTACACCCCTAATATATATATACTGCACATATATATATATATAAATACACACACATTCAGTATATATTTTGAAAATATTTACATGTATATACATTTATATATTTATATTCTTATAGTTTATATTATATATGAATATATTTAATATATACACATATTTTTCTTAAATATATACATGCATTGCTTTTTGTATTTATATATACATAATAAATATACACAGTATACACACATATATTATGTAAACAAAAACTTGTTTATGTGATTAATCGTTTGACAGCACTAATATATATATATATATATATATATATATATATATACAGTGCCCTCCACTAATATTGGCACCCTTGATAAATATGAGCAAAGGCGGCTGTGAAAATAAATCTGCATTGTTTCTCCTTTTTATCTTTCACTCAAAAAATTCACAAAATTCTAACCATTCATTGAAGTAAAACAACTGAAAGGGAGAAATCTCATGATGAAATAAATGTACTTCTCCAATGAATGTTGGCCACAATTATTGGCACCCCTAGACATTCTTATGAGTAAAATATCTCTATTCATATTTAACATTTTTTTTAGCACACCAGGGTGATTATGAGCATGAAATTGTCCAGCCATGACCTCTGTTCCACAGGATTATAAATATGAGGAACACAAAGCCCAAATTCCCTTAATCATCCATCACAAGGAGAAAAACCCAAGAATATAGTTCTGATGTACAGAACAAGTTTGTTGAGCATCATAAAATAGAAAGTGGCTGTAAGAAAAGAGTTAAAGCGTTGAAAATCCCCATTTCCCCCATCAGGGCAATAATTAAGAGGCTCCAATCAACTAAAGATGTTACAAATCTGCCTGGAAGAGGACGTGTGTCTATATCGTCCTAATGCACGGTGAGGAGAAGAGTTTGAGCGGCTAAAGACTCTCCGAGGATCACAGCTGGAGAACTGTAGAGATTAGTTGAGTCTCGGGGTCAGAAAGCCTAAACAAATATATATCAAACAGTCCCTACATCACCACATGTTGTTCGGGAGGGTTTCAAGGAAAAGTCTCCTCACTCGTCCAAAAACAATCTCCAGCATATTCAGTTATCAGACACGACAGGAACTTCAAATGTGACTGGCTTCTATGGTCAGATGAAACTGAAAAAAGCGCTTTCTGGCAGCAAACCCACCAGATGAGTTTAGTACAAACAGGGATAAAAAGTACCCCATGTCCACGGTTAAATATACTGCTGGATCTTTAATGTTGTGGCCTGTTTTTCTGCCGGAGGTCCTGCACATCTTGTTCAGATGCATGGCATCATGGATTCAATCAAATACCAACAGATAAAAAATCTAAACCTGACTGCCTCTGTTAGAAATCTTATAATGGGCCGTGTTTGGATCTTCCACCAGGACAACAATCCAAAACAAACATCAAAATAAACTCAAAAATGTGTCACTGAGCACAAAACCAAGCTTCTGCCATGGCCTTCCAGTCCTCTGACCTGAACCCAACAGAAAATGAGTGGTGAACTGAAGAGAAGAAGCTGTGAATCTGAAGGATCTGGAGTGATTCTGGATGAAGGAATGGTCTCTGATCTCTTATCAGGTGTTCTCCAAACTCTTCAGGCATTATAGGAGAAAACTCAGAGCTGTCATCTTCGGAAAAGGAAGTTTCAATAATTGGGTGCCAATAATTGTGGCCAACATGAACTAGAGAAAGCATTTATTTCATAATGTGAGTTTCCCCCACTTTCAATTGTTTTCCTTCAATGAATGGTTAGATGGTTTCACAGCCACCTTTTCTCATATTTACCAAGGGTGCCAATATTAGCGGAGGGCACTGTATATATATATTAGGGCTGTGCGATTAATCAAAATCGTCATAAAATCACAATTTGAGCTTGCGCGATTTCTAATTCACTTTATAGCACGATTTTATAGCGTCCTGACCTCCCGCAGAATGCTATCCGAACCAATTAGAATGTAGTGCGAGAACAGAACAGACAGACAGACTGGGCATACAGACAGACGTAAATGCCATACTCCATATGTGGTGCAAAATCGAAATCACGATAGGTTTTTTTGTCCATATCGCACAGCCCTAATATACACACACTCACACACACACACATATATATATTAGGGTGACCATACGTGCCATTTTTCCCGGACACGTCCTTGCCAGGATTTCTATATTGCCTAAATTATCTAGGTTAAGTTGAATTAAATATGTTCGCGTAATTGCATCGCTTTGAGCATAGATCCCACCTTCTCACACACCATGATTGGTCCATTATGTACAATGCCTGCATGTTATTGGTCGAACTACTTTTCTATCATTACCTTCAGCAAGCATGAAAACAGGAAAACAAAGCCAAAACAAGGATGTGTCCGGGAAAAATGGCACGTATGGTCACCCTAATATATATATACGTGATTGTCCCGTATTTCGGTTTTCTGAAGTTGGCAGCGCTGCTCTGAGCTGACAGAGTGTTTGGTGCATGAGCAGGTGAGGGTCAGGGGGTTTCTCACCGGGTTTCTGGGCGGTGGGCTGGCAGGGTGGAGGTTTGAGGGGGTGTCCTGTGCTTTCACACCAGCCCGCAGGGTGGATGTCCGGATGGTCTGAATCCATCCACTCATCATACAAATGACTCCAGCCATCAAAATGAATCTAAGGAGATATCAGACTGATTCATTGTAATCAAAAAATTTGCCTTGTTTTCCTGTAAAATGAAAGTGAAAAAAAAAACCTGAAAGTGGTTTTATCTCAGCTGAGCTCTCAGCTGGCTAATAATGATGTGCTTGATGCTTTTCAGTCTGGTTTTAGGGCAGGACACAGCACTGAATCAGCTTTATTGCAAGTGTCCAATGATTTGTTACTCATTGCAGATTCGGGTAGTCGAGGAGCTTTAATTATGCTCGACCTTAGTGCAGCTTTTGATCTAATAGATCATGTAATTCTTATTAATCGTTTAGAACATGTAGTGGGGCTGAGAGGGACTGTTTTAAAATGGTTTTCTTCTTATTTGAAGGGACGATCTTTTTCAGTGAGGGTTGAGGAATTTTCATCCTCTTCAGTTTCTCTTGAGTGTGGGGTACCTCAGGGCTCCATTTTGGGGCCTATTCTGTTTTCACTTTTTCTGTTGCCTTTAGGCTTTATTTTTAAAAAACACAGTATGTCTTATCTTTATGCTGATGATATTCAGATTTACTTGCCTATTAGATCTGGAGGATCAAGTTCTCATTCATCTTTGTTATTATGTCTTGAGGAAGTGAAGTGCTGGTTAGAGCAAAATTACCTACAGCTAAATGCGAGTAAATCTGAAGTAATCATGTTTGGCCCAAATAAGGTTGACAGTGACATAAACGACGTGTTGGATACATGGGCAGCAAATGTGCAGTCCCAAATAAGAAATCTGGGTGTAATTTTTGACTCATCTCTAATGTTTGATCACCAAATTAAATGTGTGGTGAAAAGTTGTTTTTTTTCAGCTGAGGACTATTGCAAAAATGAAGTCCTTTTTGTCTGTTCTTGACCTTGAGATAGTAATTCATGCATTCAACTCCTCCCGTTTGGATTACTGTAATGCTCTTTATTTGGGAGTAAGCCAATCTCTTATTTCAAAATTGCAGTTGGTCCAGAACGCAGCGGCGAGGCTCCTTACTAGCACAAAGAAAAGGGAGCATATTACTCCAGTTTTGGAAAAGCTGCATTGGCTTCCGGTTAAATATCGGATTCAGTATAAGGTGTTGCTGTATGTTTTTAAGCTGTCCATGATATGGCCCCAGAATATATTAAGGACCTGATTCATATGAACTCTTGTAGACCTCATAGATCATTCAATTGCTTACTGCTCTCAATTCCGTAAACTCGTCTGAAAACTAAAGGGGATCGTGCATTTTCGGTTGCTGGCCCAAGACTATGGAATACTCTTCCACCTGACATCAGATCTGCACCCTCAGTTGATGTTTTTAAATCCCGTGTGAAAACATATTTGTTTTCTATGGCTTTTTTTTTTTTTTTTTGATGATGATGATGTTACTTGTTTTAATTATTTTTTTGTTATTGTTGATAATTATTGTAGTTTTGTTGTGTTGCTGTACAGTCCTTTGGTCTACTTTGTAGTGGAAAGGGCTTTATAAATAAAGTAGACGAGACTTAAAATAGTCATAGACAAGCCAAATTTACTTGGAAAAATTACAAAGTTCCAATTAAAAAATTACAAATTTTTATATAAATGTAGTAACACACTGTAGTGAAAAGCTTTTAGGCAGTTTGTTAAGAGAAATAAGTTCAATATATATTCTATTAAAAAAATTCCTAAAATTGTACACAATTTTCCTTCTCAAAAATCTTGTCAAGAGGATGTTTAATATTCTTTACTTCTATTTGCTATGCTAAATTATATTTTTCTTACTTAAAATAGTCATTCGCTTTACATACGTTACCTTTTTAAAAGTTTGGGGTCAGCAAGATTTTTTTTTTATTTTTTGGGAAAGAAATTAATTATTTTATTTAGCAAGAACACAATGACAGTAATGACATTTAACATTTAGCTTTTATAATGTTTTCACAAAAATATTCAGCAGCACAGTTGTTTTCAACATTGATAATAATCAGAAATGTTCCTTGAGCAGCAAATCAGCATATTATTATGATTTCTGAAGGATCATGTGACACCGAAGACTGGAGTAATGATGCTGAAAATACAGCACTGCGTCACAGAAATAAATTACATTTTAAAACATATTCAAATAGAAAACTGTAATAATATTTTACAATATTACTTTTTTACTGTATGGTTGATCAAATAAATGCAGCCTTGGTGAGCAGAAGACTCGTCTTTCAAAAAACATTTAAAAAATCATACCTACCCCAGACTTTTCATCTCAGTGTATATTATTATTATGAGCCATTAAAGGAATACATTTAATATGCTGTCTTGATTTTGTTATTTGTGACCCTGGAGCACAAAACCAGTCATAAGCAGCACAGGTATATTTGTAGCAATAGCCAACAATACATTGTATGGATCAAAATTATTGATTTTTCCTTCAAGTCAAAGATCATTAGGATATTAAGTAAAGATCATGTTCCATGAAGATATTTTGTAAATTTCCTACCGTAAATACATCAAAACTTGATTTTAATATGCATTGCTAAGAACTTCATTAGGACAGCTTTAAAGGTGATTTTCTCAATATTTTGATTTTTTTGCACCCTCAGATTCCAGATTTTCAAACAGTTGCATCTCAGCCAAATATTGTCCGATCCTAACAAACCATGCATCAATGGAAAGCTCATTTATTCAAAAATTTGACCGTTATGACTGGTTTTGTGGTCCAGGGTCACATTTGATCAAACTGGCACAGCAGTAAGCTACAGAAGCAGAAGCGGTTTTTCTCACCTTGATTCTGTAGGTGTCGATCTCCTGCACCGTAGCCACGCGGATCAGCCCCGGACACCTCTTATCCACCGCCTCCAGCTTCATCTGCACCTGGAAGCTGTGCGAGGGGCGCTGCGCAAACACAAGAACAGTCACTTTCCTTATTTTGACCAAGGAAGTGGTTTTAATAGAGTTGTGCGTGTATTTGCACAGGACTGAGAGATCTGACACACCACTCTGAAGGCTTCGGGAGCGACCGCCGTTGAGCCCGTCTCCTCCAGATACCTCTCCCACGAGAAGCGGTCAGGGTCCGGATAGTCTGCGGGACAAGATCACATCCAGCCAGTCTGTTATAAAAGCAGGCCACCCAAACAGAGTACAGTACACTAGCCTTCAAACGTCTGGGGTCAGTAAGATGCTTTCATGACATGACGCTTCATCACCAATGCTGCATTTGTCAATTTTAAATTAGTATTTTTTATTTAAATATATATATATATATTTTAATGTAATTTATTTCTGTGATGCGCAGCTGTATTTTCAGCATCATTACTCAAGTCTTCAGTGTCATATGATCTTCAGAAATCATAATAATATGCTGATTTTCTGCTCAAGAAACATTTCTGATTATTATCAATGTTGAAAACAGTTGTGCTGCACAATATATTTTGTGTAAATGGTGGTATATTTTATTTTTTCAGGATTCACAGATGAACAGAAAGTTCCAAAGAACAGTATTTATTTTAAATATTTTGTAACATTTAATGTGTCCTTGCTGACTATTTTTTTTACTTTCCTCTAAACTTTTTGTGTAGTGTATACGTGTGTGTATATATGTGTGTGTGTTTCGTCATATATAATCATTCCAAACGTTTAACTGGTACTGTATAAATATATTATATGAACGTCACAAGTCTGCTTTTCTACAGTATCACAAATGAACTACATTACTTGGCTTAAAAGGTTTTCTGTGAATAATATTAATAATAAATGTTATTATATATTGAATATCGCTGTCTTTTTTCATAGCTCTGTGGCCAGAGTACAGTGATTTTACCATGGTATTTCTTATTTTTATCAATTTTGAAAACAATTGTGCTACTTGATATTTTTATTGCATATACTTTCACGACATTATACTGTCACATTATTCACTGTAACTTCTGATCAGTTTAATACATCCCTGCTGAAAAAAAAGTCAAAATTTAAAAAATAAACAAAATAAAAAAGACATCAAACTTTTGAAAGGGAACAACTTTGAAAGAAACAACTCAAGTAAAATCCATGTTAATAACAACACTTAAATTTCAAAATAACAATTTGGTCACAAATTCTGGAACAAAGTAATAGTATCTGTGTGCTTTTCGCACCATTTAGAAACATTTATATCAGAGTAAAGAAGCTAAAGCGTAGTGAGGAGGTGTGTTACCCTGAGGGGGCGTCAGCGGGAGACCTCTCTCCTGACACCAGCCGGTGGGATGAATGTACGGGCAGTGAGCATCACACCTGCGGGAACACATTACCACTTCATCTTCAATAATAAACCCATTCATTTCACACTGGACTATATGCAGCGGGTAATATAAGTATTGAACACGTCACCGTTTT
Organism: Onychostoma macrolepis; assembly: GCF_012432095.1. NCBI lineage: Eukaryota > Metazoa > Chordata > Actinopteri > Cypriniformes > Cyprinidae > Onychostoma > Onychostoma macrolepis. The sequence continues at coordinate 28,951,522 of NC_081177.1, read as the reverse complement.
TCTCAGTAAATATATTTCTAAAGGTGCTGTTGACATGAAATTTTCACCAGATGTCAGTAATAACCCAAGTAATCCATACATACAAAGAAAACAATACAAATAAGTTCAGAAATGAAGTTATGTGTAATAAAATGGAATGACAGGGATGACTACTGAAATGTATTTAATACTTTGTACAAAAGCCTTAATTTCTGAACGTATTTGTTTTGTTTTCTGTGTATGTATGGATTGCTTGGGTTATTACTGACATCTGGTGAAAATTTCATGTCAACAGCACCTTTAGAAATATATTTACTGAGAAAAATGGTGACGTGGTCAATACTTATATTACCCGCTGCATATATGGTCAGTGTTGGGGGTAACATTACAAATAACGTGAGTCACGCAGATTACTTTTTTTAAGTAACTGGCAAAGTAACGCATTACTTTTTTAATTTACAAGAAAATATACTTTTTCAAATAAGTAATGCCAGTTCCTTTTTTTCCCCATTTATTGATTGAAATATAACTTTTTATATTAAAAACAAACAAACAAGCCCTGCTCAGATTTAAAAAGTAACGCAAAAGTAATGCAACGCATTACTTTCCATAAAAAGTAACTAAGTAACATAATTAGTTACTTTTTTAGGGAGTAGCGCAATATTGTAACGCATTATTTCCCAAACACTGTATACAGCATCATTTAAACAAGCGTGGCCAGCAGCTGTAACTCACCAGTAGTCATACGTGTCGTCCCAGTTATCAAAGTGAACCAGGAAGCGGTTGCCCACTTTGTCCGTTACCGTGGCAACACAGATGAGAGACGGGTTCATGCGGTCCACGGCCTCCAGCTTCATCCCCACCTCAAACCCACAGTCTGTCTCCGGCTGCACAGTCAGAAAAGCAGCTCTGTGTTCACACTGAGTCCTTTAGTGGGACGCGGCAGCACAGCTTTAGTGTTTGACTCACTTTGACCGAGCTGGAGAACAGTTCCTTCGGGGCGGCTTGTGATCGGGTGATTTTTAGGTAGTTGGACCAAGAAAACTCTTCTTCTTTACATCCTGCAAGGGAAGAGTGTTGAACTGCTGAAATATGAATTTACAATATAACTGTATATTAGCACATCTATAACAGCTGTGATATATAATAGATCCTAGTACATGTTTTTGAACTATGTTAAAGCAATAAGCCATAATAGTGAAATGGGATTGTAATATACTTCAAACGAGCAATGGCTAGACTTGAGTTCTTGTAAAATCTCATGTAACTGTTGTTCATTTTTGTTAATTTTTTATTTTATTATTATACAGCGGGTAATATAAGTATTGAACACGTCACCATTTTCTCAGTAAATATATTTCTAAAGGTGCTGTTGACATGAAATTTTCACCAGACGTCAGTAACAACCCAAGTAATCCATACATGCAAAGAAAACAAATAGTTCAGAAATGAAGCTCTGTGTAATAAAATGTAATGACAGCGAACACATGAAGACAGTGAGGCTCAAAAAGGCATGAAAGCCAAGACTCCAGCTGAAATCTATCAGTAATTAGAAAGCAATCCTGCCCCTCGTCAGTGGAAATTAATATTATCTGCTTCAGTCTAGATTCAAGATTTGAAGACAAAACCACACCTGAGTGATGCATGGCACTAGTTTCTCCTGCAGGAGCGTCTTAAAGCTGTCATTACCAACTAAGCCTTTTATAAGAAGTATTAAATACATTTCAGTAGTTCAGTACTTTTTCCCTGTCATTACATTTATTACACAGAACTTAATTTCTTAATTTCTATTTGTATTGTTTTCTGTGTATGTATGGATTGCTTGGGTTGTTACTGACGTCTGGTGAAAATTTCATGTCAACAGCACCTTTAGAAATATATTTACTGAGAAGAAAAAAAAAATCTGTATATGAGTGTCTTGTATATATTTTTGTTTATGTTCTCTCTCTGTGTGTGTAAAATAAATATATGTGTAAAAATGTGTGTGTGTGTATACAGTTATATAATTGTATATAACAGTTTTTTCTTTTTAATCTTTTTGTAGAAACTGATACACTACCACTATTCAAAAGTGAAGGGGAAAGAAATAAAGAAAGAAAGAAAAAAGAAATTAACACTTTTATTCAGCAAAGTCATGTTAAATTGATCAAAAGTAACAGTAAAGACATTTACATGTTACAAAAGATTTATATTTCAGCTAAATGTTGTTCTTTTGAACTTAAAAGTCCTAAAAAAAATCAAATTTATCACCGTTTCCACAAAAATATTGTGCAGCACAACTGTTTTCAACATGTTTCTTGAGCAGTAAATCAGCGTATTATTATGATTTCTGAAGATCATGTGACACTGAAGACTGCAGTAATGATGCTGAAAATACAGCACTGCGTCACAGAAATAAATTACATATCAAAATAGAAAACAGTTATTTTAAATTGTAAAAATATTGAACAATATTACAGTTCTTACTGTATTTTTGATCAAATAAATGCAGTCTTGGTGTGCAGAAGAGGCGTCTTATTCCAAACTTCTGTTGTGTGTATATAATTCATCCTAAAATTGTATGTATGTCTATCACATTGTATGGTTATCCCCCATTTGACTTATTTTTCATCTAAACAGATTTGTAATTCACCTTTTGGGGTGTACAGCTTGTGCCCTGTGCCCTCACACCATCCAGCGGGGTGAATATCAGGGCAGCTGGCGTTGACCCAGAAGTCATGGCAGTCAGAATAGCCATCAAAATGAAGGCGTAATCTGAAGCCGCAGACCTAGAGACGAGCATGTCCAGAGAATGAGAGACAGACCCCTCTGCACTGATTACAATCATAACAAACGTCAATGTACCTCAGCGACGGTCAGGACGAAATACATCGAGGGGTGCTGGGGGTCGATGCCTTCTAACTTCATCCCCTGTCTGTAGCTGTTCTTAATCAGGGGAACCCTCTGGGTCTAGACATGGATAAACGTTAATCCATAACTGAACAAGTTAATGTGTACAACACATCACAGCTGCATCAGTGGCGTTATTCACTTCCTAGAGTGAAACACAGAAGTCAAACCTCCTGGAAGAGTCTGGCTGGAGCGGCCACAGCTTTCTGCTGCTCTAGATACTGCGGCCAGGACCACATCTCCAGCTTACTCTCTGCTGAGCCTACAGAGAGAGCGCTTACACAGTTACACGTGTGTGAAAACATTATTAGCAAAAACTGATTCATCAATATACATGTAGATCCATTCATATACTACTTACATGAGACATCTTTTCAAATGCTCTGTTTAGGTTCATAGAGTGCTGAATTCACAAAACTCATAGATTTCATTATATTTATTATCAGCACCATTAATGTTCAAAAGAAGAATGTGCTCCATTACCACAGAAAATATTTTAGACTCGTCCCATAGTTTGTAAAAGCACAGAAATGGACTTCCGTTGTAAGTTCATAGTGGTCATAGTGGTATTTTTTACTTTTACATTTAATTTTTGTTAAAGTTTCAGTTATTTTTTGTGTGTTTTTGATGTGTCTGTATACTTTATATTAGTTTTAAATTTTTGTGATGTTTGTAAATCAAGTTAAACTAAACACAAATTTGAAATGTTTTGGCAACTGGCTGAAAAAAAATTATTTTACAATTTTGTGTAATATATATTTTATTTCAGTTAATGTAATTTTTTTTTAAAGTAACCATTTTTCTTTTATGGGGTTTTGGGTTTAGATTTAGTTGCAGTTAACTATAATAACATTTGCACATATATATATATATATATATATAGTGCTGTCAAACGATTAATCGCGATTAATTGCATCCAAAATAAGTTTTTATTTATGTTGTTATTTATGTGTGTACTGTGTATATTTATTATGTATATATAAATACACACTCATACAGTATATATTTTGAAAATATTTACATGCATTTACATGTATATATTTTATTTATATAATTTATATTATATATAAATATATTTAATATGCAAATTTAACATATTTTTCTTAAATATATACATGCATGTGTGTGTATTTATATATTCATAATAAATATACACAGTACACACACATATATTATGTAAACAAGAACTATTATTTTGGATGCGATTAATTGCGATTAATTGTTTGACAGCACTAACACACACACACACACACACACACACACACACACACAGTGTCACTTTACATTAGAATACCTGCAAATACTAATGAAATCACATTGGTAAGGACTAGGGTTGCAAAATTCCGGGAATTTTCAAGACTGGAAACTTTCCATGGGAATTAATGGGAATTAATGGAAATAAACTGGAAATTTGCTAAATTGCAGGAACTGGGAACTTAAATGTGGTTGAGAACAAAAACTTGCAGCATAATCTTGGTTAAAACAACCAGATTTAATGCAATTTCAGTTTAATTTCTACTCTACACGTTGCTCAATCGCACACAGCACACTGCTTACTGCGGGGCTATCGAGGCCACGCCCCCTACATGCACTGTGCTTATCTACCATTACATGCACATATCATTTCTTAAATCCTGCACACAAAATATCAAAATGTCCATCTTGGCAAGTATTCATATAAATTACATGAATATTACAAAAATTTTGTAAAACTTCCTTGTGCTGTGTGTAATATACTGTGCAACTAAATTAGGCTATACCATAGTAAAAACACATACACTGACTGAACAAACATTCAGGTGAGATAATAATAAAACAAAAGTCTAAAAATGACCCTCCCCCACACACAATCCTCTCTAGTCACCTAAGAGGGGGATTCCCCTCCATTTTCTCTGAAGCCGCACTTTCTGCATTTGAGCCCAAAGACTACATCTGAGTTTTGATACTCTAAATATATTTGATCTATGGGATTCACGTTTAACTAGTAAATACCAAAAAGTGTTTATACAGTAGCTAGACAGTTTATGAGGTAGGCTGTGTGCTATATAGCTCAAGCTGTGATGCTCCTTCTGCTAGCAAGTTTTCTGTTATCATTACCATTTTTAATGTTTTTAAACATTGCATATCTTTTGCTCATCAAGCCTTCATTTATTTGATCAAAAATACAGAAAAAAAACAAAACAAAAAACAGTGATATTGTGCAGTATTGCCGGTATTCCAATTTAAAATAATGGTTTTCTGTTGTAATATACTTTAAAATATAATGTATTTCTGTGATCAAAGCTACAGTCTTCAGTGTCACATGATTCTTCAGACATCATTCTAATATGCTTATTTATTATCAATTTTGGAAAGAGTTGTGCTGCTTAATATTTTATTATTATTATTATTACTACCTGTGATTCTTTTTTCAGGATTCCTTGATGAATTGAGTTAAAAAAAAACACACACATTTATTTAAAATAGAAATCCTTTTTTAACAATACACTACCATTCAAAAGTTTGGGGTCAGTATCTTTTCTCTTTTTTGAAATTAATTAATACTTTTATTCAACAAGGATGTGTTAAATTAATTTTTAAAAAGTAGTAGCAAAGACTTATATTGTTAGACAATATAAAACTGTTTTAAAATATATATAAAATATATAAACTGTTCATACGTTTTTATTCATCAATAAATCCTGAAAAAAGCATCACAGATTCCCCCCCAAAAATGTCATTTTTAAAATTTGTATTAGTTTGCATGCAAGTGAGCCTATGATCAAAAAATATATATATATATATTTATGTTTGTATATGATTCAGTTTTATAAATTTTCAATTAATTCCCATAAATTCCCAAAAATTCCCGTAAATTCCCATAAATTCCTGGTAAGTTTCAAATTTGGAATATTTCCAAAGTTCCCCAGACGAAGTTCCCATGGAAATTTACTGGAAATTTTCCGCCTTTGCAACCCTAGTAAGGACAACAAGCCTGCATTTCGACAGTCAATGGAACACAATTTTCAAGTAATGCAGTGATTGATAATTGTGAGGGTGCAGAGTGCAAGCATATGAAATCTAACTTTAGTTCATTAGTGATGGTTTCGTAAAAATATTACTGTGTATCATGGGGGTGTGATGACGTACCTGCTTTGTTCTGTCTGCCATCCATTTTTAAATCCTCCACTTTCTCCTCCTTTAATCACACAAGTTCATTTAATTGCATTAAAAACCTTAAAGCACCATATGAAATGCACAATAGTGTAAAAATAGACATCAAGCACAGCAATGGCATTCATTTAAAAGAACTGCACCATTGGCTCAGCATCAGACTCTTCCTCTGATGGGCTGTTGTATTCTCTCCTCTTCCTCTTCTTCATGGGCTTCAGCATTTCATGCTCATGATAGATCACCTGTGCTTCAGCAATCCCTGCAGGACTAAAGCATCCATACAGAACACCATACTGATAGAATAACCTCAATATCCTTAATCTGACTGTAATATGCACATGATTTTTACCAGAAATCTGTCTCATACATATTTATATATTGCATGAGTTAGATGTGTAAGTCTGGTAGTTAATTTACTTTTCAGACATCGTCTCTCCGTAGCTCTGTCAGGTAAGTCTGTTTGGCCGAGGTCTCAGTGCACTTGCTATGAGCTGGATTGTCCTGAGCCTCCATACGTGCTCTCTGAAGTCTGCCGGCCTCCACAAAGGCAGCAGAGCGGACATTCCCCCCTGCTGAGACGTCTGCAAGCAAACATTCCCGTTTGTGATGGTGCTATTGGAAAGACAAATGCTAATAGCTTTAAGATTTAATGCATGTTCTCAATGGTTACTGAACTTTTCATTGGACTACTGTTCATCCAGTTTGAGTTAAACTGGAATAAATTAGCTGTTTCCACCTAATTGACATTTTACTGATAAAATGTTGGGTGTAATAAAGTTATTCAAAAAAATAATAAAATATAAAAATTGATATATTACAAATTCTGTATTGTTCATCTTCCTAGATTTACCCAAATCTTTGTAAAATGGAAAGCACAACTGGTAATCTTACTGCTTAGGCTACTAATTTCACACATAATGTAATATTATTAAATTAAGAAATATTAGGAAATATCACAACATGACGTTACTCATATACGAAGACTACGACTGCCTTTATCCGAAGAAGCCAATGGGTCTGGATACAACAGGGCAGCTCAATCTTATTCTGTATGCAAAATATAAGAGTCCATTTAAAGGGGTCGTATGATGCGATTTCTCGTTTTCCTTTTCTTTAGTGTGTTATGTAGCTGTTTGTGCATGTATACGATCTGCAGAGTTACAAAGCTCAGCGTCTCCCACAAAAGGATTTATTCTATCTAACAGAGAAGGCTGATCCAGATTGGGTTAAAACGCCTCATTCAAACACGCCCCCACATGTCTATGTCACGATGTGGAATTATTTGCGTAATGCCGCCCAAATGTTCACGCAAAGAAAGAAGGCATGGTTTCAGTAACTGCAGTAGTGTTGATGCAGCCATGTCAGGGAGACGCTGTGTGTTTCTGTGCGAATGCAAAATCACTTTATTTGGACTTCTGAAAGTAGATGCAATTAGGAATCATTGGTTAAGATTTGTTTACAACAGAACAGCACAACCCAAATGTACGAATTTGTGCAACGCATTTTATAAATGACAGTTTCGTGAACCTAGGAGAGTACGAGGCTGGCTGTGCACAAAGGCTATTTTGTGCTATTTTATTTTATTTTTAAAAATGGGACAATTCAGACTTCGCTACGACAATGTGGTGCTTCTGAATCAGCGACTGTAAGTATGTTTTATTATTATTTTAAGTATTTGCTATTGACTGTTCAAATGCAGAGTTTTGCGCAGTGTGTGTGTGTAACCCATCGTGTGTGTGTGTGTGTGTGTGTGTGTGAGGGGAACATCACAGCGGAGTGTACAGCCCGTCAGAAATCGTCTTAATCGCAGTTTGTGTGCAAATACATACGAGCACGATCACTGTGTCTGTCACGTGACTGTGTTCCCCTCTCGGGCTTGAACTGATGGTGAACTAAGGACATTATTAACTGTCTTTATATTTACCGTATTGACCCGAATATGAAATGTTTTTTTCTTGGAAATACATGCGAAAAAACGCAGTCGTCTTATATTCAGGGTCTAGACTTTGACATGTCAATAATACACCCACAACAATTCACTATGTATGAAGTCCAAATAGATATAACGCATCCCCGAACATTACAGTGAACCAGCACATAAATAGAAGTAACATACAGACGCAGACACATACAGTGAGGAAAATAAGTATTTGAACACCCTGCTATTTTGCAAGTTCTCCCACTTAGAAATCATGGAGGGGTCTGAAATTGTCATCGTAGGTGCATGTCCACTGTGAGAGACATAATCTAAAAAAAAATCCAGAAATCACAATGTATGATTTTTAACTATTTATTTGTATGATACAGCTGCAAATAAGTATTTGAACACCTGAGAAAATCAATGTTAATATTTGGTACAGTAGCCTTTGTTTGCAATTACAGAGGTCAAACGTTTCCTGTAGTTTTTCACCAGGTTTGCACACACTGCAGGAGGGATTTTGGCCCACTCCTCCACACAGATCTTCTCTAGATCAGTCAGGTTTCTGGCCTGTCGCTGAGAAACACGGAGTTTGAGCTCCCTCAAAGATTCTCTATTGGGTTTAGGTCTGGAGACTGGCTAGGCCACGCCAGAACCTTGATATGCTTCTTACAGAGCCACTCCTTGGTTATCCTGGCTGTGTGCTTGGTCATTGTCATGTTGGAAGACCCAGCCTCGACCCATCTTCAATGCTCTAACTGAGGGAAGGAGGTTGTTCCCCAAAATCTCGCAATACATGGCCCCGGTCATCCTCTCCTTAATACAGTGCAGTCGCCCTGTCCCATGTGCAGAAAAACACCCCAAAGCATGATGCTACCACCCCATGCTTCACAGTAGGGATGGTGTTCTTGGGATGGTACTCATCATTCTTCTTCCTCCAAACACGTTTAGTGGAATTATGACCAAAAGTTCTATTTTGGTCTCATCTGACCACATGACTTTCTCCCATGACTCCTCTGGATCATCCAAATGGTCATTGGCAAACTTAAGTCGGGCCTGGACATGTGCTGGTTTAAGCAGGGGAACCTTCCGTGCCATGCATGATTTCAAACCATGACGTCTTAGTGTATTACCAACAGTAACCTTGGAAGCGGTGGTCCCAGCTCTTTTCAGGTCATTGACCAGCTCCTCCCGTGTAGTTCTGGGCTGATTTCTCACCTTTCTTAGGATCATTGAGACCCCACGGTGAGATCTTGCATGGAGCCCCAGTCCGAGGGAGATTGACAGTCATGTTTAGCTTCTTCCATTTTCTAATGATTGCTCCAACAGTGGACCTTTTTCACCAAGCTGCTTGGCAATTTCCCGTAGCCCTTTCCAGCCTTGTGGAGGTGTACAATTTTGTCTCTAGTGTCTTTGGACAGCTCTTTGGTCTTGGCCATGTTAGTAGTTGGATTCTTACTGATTGTATGGGGTGGACAGGTGTCTTTATGCAGCTAACGACCTCAAACAGGTGCATCTAATTTAGGATAATAAATGGAGTGGAGGTGGACATTTTAAAGGCAGACTAACAGGTCTTTGAGGGTCAGAATTCTAGCTGATAGACAGGTGTTCAAATACTTATTTGCAGCTGTATCATACAAATAAATAGTTAAAAAATCATACATTGTGATTTCTGGATTTTTTTTAGATTATGTCTCTCACAGTGGACATGCACCTACGATGACAATTTCAGACCCTCCATGATTTCTAAGTGGGAGAACTTGCAAAATAGCAGGGTGTTCAAATACTTATTTTCCTCACTGTATGTAATTCAGTCATGTGACACCATTTGCATAAAGCCATTTTTCTTCAAACTAGTTTTTCAGGACATAGAATTTATGTGCTAAAAGTCAACAAAAAAGATTTGACTGATAATTAGCATAATGATAAAGAGACTGGCTAACAGTAAAGTAACTCTTTTATGTACTCATCAAAGCCAATTTTTACTCCTGCTTTAGTGTTAATTTTGAGCAATGACTGACAGCCAGACTTCAAAACATCATAAAGCCATGCTTGTAAGAATGATGTAATAATCCAGAGGCATAAAATGAATAATTACCTGGTTTTTCAGCCTGTTTGAGCTCCACATCAGCTGATTTTGTCTGCACTCCTTCAGTCGTCAGGTTAGCAGAGCCTATTTTCCCTTCACTGATCACTTCCAGTGAACCAGTATCACTAACACATAACTGCAGAAAGCAGAGTAGTATTATTGTTATGCAATAATAAAAAGTAATATACAGTGCCTTCAGGAAGCATTCACCACACTATATAATTATTTGTTGTAATGTAAAATGCTTTCTTTTCTCACTCCAGTGATAAGATTGCATCCACTCCCTCAACAGAAATTGCCTTTTGACTGGTGAGAGAGCAAGTTGTCTGCAGTTTTTGACATTTTAAATCACCAGACCTTCCCTCTCTACACTGGTCATCGTGTGAACTGCACTCCACCGGGCTGATATCAGAACAGGCAGATCCTTCAAGGTAACTTGGAGTGGAGCAGTGTCTCAGGGGGTGCCTCAGGGTTTGGTGTTTGGCCCTCTCCTCTTCTCAATATACACAAAATCACTTATTATTCATGCACTTAGATTTCCAAACTATGGTAACAGTAGACTTCTGCCTGCCTTGTAGACACCTTAGCATGGAAGAAAAACATCACCTTCAGCTTAATCTTTTTATAATGCCATCCATTTCAGCCAGGAAGTTGGGGGTAGCATTCGGCAACCATTTTAACTTCTCAAACCACATCACAAAATCACACAGTCATGCAAATTTACACTGTACAACCTCAGGCATTTAAAACTGCTTGAGCATTTGATTTAACATTGGAGATGTTCCTCTGAGCATTTGATTAATTATATGAGTATTATTTATATTTGCATTGTAGTGGATTATGAAAATCAGTTATTAAACACAACATTTGCTTTTGTTAAGAGTTTATGCTTCACCATATGAGGAGATCAAATGGCATTTAACTGATCATTTGACAGGCTTTTTTAAATTTGATTTTTTTTGTTTTGTTATTGTTTTAGCATTGTATTTTCATATCATATGGCAGGTTACTTCAGGTGCAATTTTGGGCATTTGATTTATCATTTGAATTATGTTAGGAAAAAACCTTCCTGATCCCTTAGCGTGAAATGCTTATGTTGCAGAATTCCTCACTTGCATCTTGCTTTGCTAAAGGAATGAATGTATTTAGACATCTTTTATATTTTATTGACTAAAATGATACGCATTCAATCTCTGTTTTCCACTCCCTGAATTTGGTTTCACGGTTATCTTCAGCAATCATACTGAATATGTTAACACGTCATGGTTAAACATTTATTTCAGATAAACTTTGTCACATGTGGCGAAAATGTTGTAATTGATCAAACTAAAGCTCTTCATTCCCAGGTACTGTAACATCACATCTACATGTAGGCACAGAGGCGGCTGTCTTGTGCTTTTTAAACTTGAAGGACTCGAGAGCTTGTTGCCATTAAGGTCAAGACATACGGGGCCGGCCACACAAACACAGACATTTTGCTCACCTTCAGATTGCTTCCAGGGAGGATGGCCATTCCCTCCTTCCAGCCCAGAACATGGACAATCGTCCCTCCAACCTGAGCAGGAAGTGATGCGGCCTCCAGTTCACTGCCTTTAATCACCTTGATTGCATTTGGAGGCAGCTCCACTTTTGGCAATGGATGAGCAGAAGCTTTGGGAAAATAAAAACTTTTTGTTTTGTAAATACTGTTGCATCCACAATATTTAACACCTCTAAATATGGAGTAAACAATTGTTCAGGAGGAGTATGTTCATTTAATCCTGTCAGTCAAACTGCAAGGAAATATAAACAGATGATCGAGTCTCAAGCTCTGTCACCTTGGACAGCAAGCCAAGTTTGTTTACCTTTTTAGTTTTAAAAAGAGAAAAAAAATTATTTACATTCTACACTGATTTCTATTCAACTGTAAGCACCTGGAAAAATGATAGTGGTGGTCTCCTGGGGTTTGAGCCGCTGTGCAGAGCTGTCATTGGGAGCGTGAGAGACGCTGCTTTCAGACGGGACATCTGCATCATGTGGCAGGACATCCAGGTCTGCTTTGGCACTCATAGCAAGGCTCTGCTCAATACCACTAACAACAGAGAAATTGAGGACATTGTGATAGTACAGAAGTCATTTCACTATTCATATGGAACACTGGCAGAGAACCGAATGTTGATGCAGTGCTGCCAACTCATTTTCAGGGGAAGTTGCTAAAGAAAGGCTGATTTGTTGCTAAAAGTTGCTAAATGACGTGATTGTCGCAAAATTGTGTCACGGCATCAAATCTCAGCAAAAACATTTTTTTCTGTATGTTAATTTGGAATTGTTCCATAATGCATAATATAATATTAAAATATAAATAGCTATTTTTAAATACATTGAATTGTTGAAAACTTACACATTTTTGAACGATTATAATTTACGTTTTTTATTTTTTTATTAGCTAGTAAACAAAACTACGCATTCTGAACAATTATAGTTTTAATCGGTGTTTTAGAAGTATGCTACATTCTAAGAAAAGTCTGTAAAATATGGCACAGTCTACCATCTTAATATGAAGGAATTTTCCATAATTATAAGTTTTTACCTGAATTTTTATTTACGCATTGTATTTTGTGTTTTCAGGTTACAGGGCTACATCAGATAACAGATAACAGATAATGTCCTGGAAAATTACTAGTACCTTTTCCATTTTTCTAGCAATTTTTCTTACAGTGTACTAACAATCGCAGGTACAAGCTACTAACAAAGTGTATCACAAATGAACAATTATTACATTATTCAGTTATTAAATGAAACAATTGCAAATAGCAGCTAACTTAATTCATGTGATGTGTGTGTACTACTAGGCATCTTTTTCTTTTTGTAATTTAAATGGTAAATGTGTGCCTTTTTGAGTCTGAGTCACTAAATTTTAAACAGCTAAGTATGTTGCTAGGTGCTTTCAGAAGAAAAAGTTGCTAGGGTAGTCTGAAAAGTTGCTAAATTTAGCAACAAAATTGCAAAGTTGGCAACACTGTTTTGGTGTCTGAAATAAAGGTAACAGCACAGTTAAAATGCTGTAGTTCATCAGATATTTTAAGAGGCTGTTTAGGAGGATATTTTCAGTCATTCCTTTACAAAGAAAAATGAAAGAGAAACAGGATAATGCACAATGATGTTAATGCTCAACCTATCATCTGATAGTGATGACCATTTTAATTGATGGTGATGCATAATCCACAATCCATAAACTCATGGTGATGATCCCATAAACCCATGGTGCTGATGATGGTGATGATTATGCATAATGCATAACTGATGGTGGTGATGTGAGTGAATCTTCAGTTCCATGTCAAAAAGCATCAGTTCCAGCGCATCCTCTCCTCTGCCCAAAATAATCTTTACTCTACCAGTGCAAAATGGCGGAAGTCCATGTTCCTGTGCAGTAAACTGTAAAGTAGGCGAACCATTCATTATTTCATTCCGTTCTTGTCTGAAAGACTGCTTTATGAGGAACATCCGATTCCGATGCATTTGGAAGGAAAAGACAGATGCGCTTTGTTATGATGATCGATATTCAAACATATGCTGTAATTTCAAGGCAACCTCAGTTTAATTGCTAATTATAAGGGTGTTTAATAATTTCATGAAGGAAAAATACGATGGAACGCGCGTCTTCACAAGTATCCAGAAATGCATGCAAAGTCAAATCTATTCATATCGATCGCGTATTAATGGCATGACATGAATTGTGTGTAATGTGAAGGCGATCAGATAATGAATTTATTCTCACCAGTGCTGGTCTTGCTCGGGAGGAGTATGATCTGCGCATGCGCGCATCAGGAGTCCTTTGATGTTTGAAAGTGTGTTGCGTTTACAGCGGTTCACATGTGACAGTGTGCAGCGGTAACACATCTCTGCTGCTGTAAGCATCATTATACAACATAATGACACTGGAGCAAACGAGTAAATAAAAACAAACGAATAAATAAACTGCACTGTCCACATTCAGCTGAGGCTTTGGCATGTGACAGTCATCATTTTTTATCGGGGAATGGAAATGTCATTTTTAAATGAAGCTGAATTGACATTAGTTCTCTTTTATCTGAAGTTCATTTCCGATCCTGCCTTTGAATTCACCTGAACATGAATGTGGAGGTGAACCAGAATACATTTAAACAACTATATTCTATATTTCTACTTCTGTATATAATGCATTATTTAATTTTCTGGTTTTTTTTTTCTCATGTGTTATAATGCCTATGTATGCAAGACAGATTGTTTGTGTGTAAACATAGCCTACTTGGAAATAAAGCTCTTTCCGACTTGAAATATGTTATGCATCACGCTTTGGCATCCTATAAGCCAATATATCTTTGATTTCTTTATTATTATGTAATTCAGACGTTGCTGTTCAAACATAGATAAAGATGCATTTAAAAAAAATCAGAGTACTGGACATAACTGTGTAAACTTAGTTAAATTCTCATTAAACCAGTCAAAGCCATGAGGGAATTTATAGTCACTGAACATCAGTGCATCAGTATTTGGGTCTTGTGTTGTTAGATATGTGTGTCAGCACACAATCACGTCACATTACAGTGCAATGCAAAGCCTGAAGTGAAACTTCCCCACAAAGAGGAATCAACTTTGTTATTGGACTTAATATGCATTACATTTGGCTTTAAATGCATAAGAACACACATTTTGCCTCAGGCTGAAGGAAGGCAATTTCAGGAGAGCTGCCAGTGACTAAAATGGAAAAAGGTAAATTCAATATTTCATCGTAAATGTAAAAGTAATGTGTTATTGACTAGTTACTTGAAAAAAGTCATCTGAATACATAACTAGGGTTTAATTGTAATGACTTTACCTCAACACTGCAGACATAGCACAGCACATGAGCTTTTGCAAACCAACCGTTAACAAATTACAAGCCAAAATAAAGGTTACGTCCAGTGTTTTTATTGAGTGAAGACACAGAAAACGAGAGTGAAGCTCTGAGGGATGTTGAGTCTGTCATTTAAACCACGTCCTCTGCGTCCCTGACCGCTTCCTCAAGCGCGTCGACTCTTTCCGCGTGGACATCTAGGGCACTGTGCAACAGTTCAGGACGCTCCTGAAACAACCACCACATAGATAAGCACTTGTGGACGCAGCGGCTTCTTTTGTGCTTACACAGACACTTCCAGTTGACAGACTTGGTGTCAAACGAGACGCGTGTCCTCCCAAACGGACACCATTTGTCCTCAAGGTCGGTGTACACAGAGAAGAAGACACATCTCTCTGAAAGGTCATGCTCGCCCCAAAAAATAGGGTACACACAATCCACCCCCTGTATGCATGCCCTAGAGTTCATCTCCTGGCACTCGTGTTTCTCGGATGCGGACAGGAGGTGTTTGTGGCTCATCTCCTCCAGAGAGTTAACGCACAGCGGCGGAGGGGGGACGTAGTGCCCTGCGTGATTCGTTCTGACCAGGTGACGGCATTCCTTCCCAGGATTCCCGCTCTGGGCCTGCGCTTTCATGAAATCCCAGCACTCCTCCAGCTCACACAGCAGAATCTGCAGGGTGAAGGACTTGCGGATATGAATGGGCACTCTCGGTCCGTGCAGATATTTGGGCGTAACATAAATTGCATTTTTGGCATCTATGCATAAAATGGGCTGTTGGTCTTGGCCGTGCTGTAGTCTCTCATGCCGCCTCAAATTTGAGGTTGTGGTAAAGAGGATCCCACACTTTTGGCACGCTGCCTTGCCTGCTGTCTTGTCTTCGCTGTCCGCTCGTAGGCTCTCTAGCAGCACTGTTGTAGGCTGTAGCTCAACTGGAAGAGGAGAAAACTTTGAGATGAATCTCAGTTTGGGATATATTTCTGAAACTGAATGATCAGCCACTGTGTGACCAGAGCTGGACGAAGTACACAAATCAAGTACATATTATTTCAGTAATAATAAGTGGGTAACACTTTATTTTAAGGTGTCCTTGTCACACATGTACTTACTATTATAATAACAATAACTTAATTACATGCAAGTGACCCTAATCCTAACCGTATAGTAAGTACATGCAGTTAATTAATACTACTGTATAATTACACTGTAACAAGGACACCTTAAAATAAAGTGTAACCGATAAGTGTACTCCTCCTTTTCAATTTCACTTGGGTAAAAGCACAAAAGTACTTGGTTTTTAATGCACTACTTAAGTATTAAAAGTAAAAAGTACTGATTGATGAATGTTTATTTATTTAGCAATTTTATATACTCTATCCTCCTGTTAAAAATACATGTCGTACACTTGATTACTACTGATATTTGTGACCCTGGAGCACAAAAGCAGTCATAAGCAGCACGGGTATATTTGTAGCAATAGCTAACAATACATTGTATGAGTCAAAATTATCCTTTTTTTTATGCCAAAAATCATTAGGATATTAAGTAAAGATCATGTTCCATGAAGATATTTTGTAAATTTCCAACCTGTTTCAACATGTTCTTATGAAATAGTAGTAAAAGTAAAAATAAAAGTTTCCCAAAATAAAAATACTAGTTACTGTCCACCACTGTATGTGACTCAATCAAATACAACGTCGTCTACCATGATGTCTCCATCTGGTCTGTGAACCAAAACCATTTTTTTTTGTGATTTAATATTCTCTTGGATATATCTCCAGAGAATTTGTTACACATCCAAAGTCAGGGGTGTCCAAAACCTATCCTGCAGAGTTTAGCTACAACCTCAATCAAACACATCAGAACCAGCTAATCAGGCTCTTCACTGGAATCACTAGAAACAAACACAACAAGCCAGGTGAGCTGAAGCAGGCCGGAAATAGGAGCATATTATGTGTATATTATGATGCCTTGGAAGCTGGTCTAAAATTATACCCTTAAAGAATAGTCGCATTAGCAAAATTTCAGAGGCAAAAAGGTCCTCTGTTTGTTATCGATGTATGAGGCACAGCTCACACGTCACTTGCAATCAGTGTTTGGGAAAGTTACTTTTAAACGTAATGCATTAAAATATTGCGTTACTTCCTAAAAACGTAACTAATTACGTTACTTAGTTACTTTTTATGGAAAGTACTGTGTTACGTTACTTTTTAAATATGAGCAGGGCTTGATTGTTTGTTTTTAATATAAGAAGTTCTATTTATAGCAAATGTAAAAGCCCTTTCATACCAAAAAGTGTAATGAATAAACCTCAGGCTGAAGGAAAAGTGAATTCACGTCTGTACAGTAGAACGCACGAGAAGAAGGTTCAACACTCTTCAGCAATAAAAAAAAAGAAAGAAGCACAGATGTTTATTTAGAGTCATGTTTGCTTATTAGTATGGTTGAACTGGATCATCGAAGGGCAGCAGCAAAGACATCGGTTAATAAAATGGGATTAAATACATAAAGGATATTTGTGCTATTTAACATTTAATTATTGCAGGTTTGCGTCATATTCGGAGTTGAATTTTATTCATTTTGAGGAATACTCAATCTGTTTTTTTTTTTTGCAAGTGAGATGAATTAATGCATGTTCACATTTACTCTAGAACTACAATAACATCTTACTCTTGATTTCTCTCAACATGGGGACAGCAGAGCTGTCAGTCAATCAATGGGAAAAACATAACTGGCGTGACTTATTTGAAAAAGTAACTCAGATATTTTCTTGTAAATTAAAAATTAATGTGTTACTTTGCTAGTTACTTGAAAAAAGTAATCTGCGTGACTCGCGTTACTTGTAATGCGTTGCCCCCAACACTGTTTTCTGTTGTAACACTGAAATCTGCATGAAGAAATCCTTCGCCCTCACGAGAAATCCCAGACTGTGTGTACTCCTACTGCAGCTACTGCATTTCATCTGTGAAAATGGTAAGTGTGTCTACATCTTTACGAGGTACTGTCACACAAAGCAGTCTGTTAAGTCAGCTGCTGTGGTGTTGGATTTGATCAATGGATGAGTGCTATTGAAAAATGATTAAATGCCATTGCTCACCTGTGGATTTGTCTGTCATCTCAACACCTGCAGTCACATGAAACAGATCAGAATTGAAGGACGAGCTCAAATAAACATGGTTTACAATATAGACAAGCATGTGTATACTGTGTACATTTTTGACTGGTAGTGTAGTGTGTATGTACAAATTGCACAACAATGAAAAATTACTAGCTATACAGCCCCGATACAGATTTGATATTAAATTTTCCTTAAATGACCACTCAATAAGAAATGTATTGTAATAGACACAAACCGTGGTTGGTTATATGGATTTTGTAATTCTGTGTCCTATGCAATATTTTTGAGCACATCGGGCAATGCCAGTGGCTCCTGCCATGGCCTCCGTCAGAACAATAACAGGGGATAGAAAACTTCCCTGTCAAGAACAGACAACATTGAAGTCGAGAATGGGCGTAAAACACTATTTGTGTGTATTGTAGAAACAGTTACTGGTCAATTACCAATGCCAGAGTCTTTATAATATATAGCGAATCTGAGATGTTTCTTTTTGAGGTGATGTTTAGACGCAGTGACTGGAATCCTGCAGTAGAGACAGTCGAGGTCCTTCATCACGCTGAACAGCTCCTCTTCATCAACAAACACAAACACTCGCTCTGCAAAACAGTCGGGGAAATACGTGAAATACAAGCTTTATTATGGAACCATTTACACTGCATGCGGATCACCTGAGATATGCAACTTCTAGTGAAATATGTTTTGATATTTATGACGGTGTTTAACTGATGTAGAACAGTAAAGTGATGTTACTTTACCCATAAATCAAACCCATAGGAAATTCTTACTGTAATAATATAAAGCATTATACTCACCACCAGTCATGACTATTCACTTCCAGAGCCTAAAAATACATTTAAAAGACAAATTCAATGAAGTACCAAATACTATTGTATTAAAATGTGATCTGAAATCTCCATTACAACAATATACTACTATTGTTACTACAGTAAAACTATGGGAATTTGGTTTTTAACACCACAGTCTATGCAAAAATAAATCAAGACATTACACAGAATAACAGATTGTGAAAGCTATTGATGCATTATTTACAGTAGGCACAATAACTGTGGCATTTTGTTGTAGACTATGGTTACCCTGGTGGTTTTGGTAATAGTAATATCCTTTAAACCGTTTACTAGAACCATAATAAACAAAGACATGTCTACTAACCTCCCACAAGCAGATGTGTGGATGTAAATCAGTCAGATTTTCTGTCAAATCTCTCGATGCAGATTCTCTAAAGATGACATCTCAATTTTAAGAGCATCGTTCAACTGCGGTTTTAATATATATATATATATATATACATTATATAAGAAATAAAAACACGCGACTGAGCTGCTATGCGACGCCGAGTCTGACGCACAATCACGTGACTGTCGCCTTTTAAAAGACGTGCTGCTGTAAACTACACCATTAGCGACTGCTGCTGCCTAAAAAACATGGTTCCCATTTAAAAATAACAATGTATTCTGTCGATTATATATATATATGTGTGTGTGTGTGTATATATATATATATATAGGTCGCACGCACATCAACAGATGCACGTGCACGATGTGACAATGTTTCAGGGTTACTAGATTTAACGATGCAACTGTGTTGGATGCTTCTGTTTTGCAGACTGTAATTTAGTTTTTATCTGTTATATGGCACACTTTGTTACATTTTGAGTATGATTTGTTAAATAGTTTGTGTTTTGGATGGTTCACCACCCTGAGTGCGAGCACATATACTGTTACACAGAGTAGAATAGCTTTTTTTTGTCATTGTACAGCTGTACAACGATATTTTTCCTCTCACATTGAAAGTACACACATACAGGTGCTGGTCATATAATTAGAATATCATCAAAAAGTTGATTTATTTCACAAATTCCATTCAAAAAGTGAAACTTGTATATTATATTCATTCATTACACACAGACTGATATATTTCAAATGTTTATTTCTTTTAATTTTGATGATTAGAGCTTACAGCTCATGAAAGTCAAAAATCAGTATCTCAAAATATTAGAATATTACTTAAGACCAATACAAAGAAAGGATTTTTAGAAATCTTGGCCAACTGAAAAGTATGAAAATGAAAAGTATGAGCATGTACAGCACTCAATACTTAGTTGGGGCTCCTTTTGCCTGAATTACTGCAGCAATGCGGCGTGGCATGGAGTCGATCAGTCTGTGGCACTGCTCAGGTGTTATGAGAACCCAGGTTGCTCTGATAGTGGCCTTCAGCTCATCTGCATTGTTGGGTCTGGTGTCTCTCATCTTCCTCTTGACAATACCCCACAGATTCTCTATGGGGTTCAGGTCAGGCGAGTTTGCTGGCCAATCAAGCACAGTAACACTATGGTCATTGAACCAGCTTTTGGTACCTTTGGCAGTGTGGGCAGGTGCCAAGTCCTGCTGGAAAATGAAATCAGCATCTCCATAAAGCTTGTCAACAGAAGGAAGCATGAAGTGCTCTAAAATTTCCTGGTAGATGGCTGTGTTGACTGGACATCAGAAAACACAGTGGACCAACACCAGCAGATGACATGGCAGCCCAAATCATCACAGACTGTGGAAACTTCACACTGGACTTCAAGCAACATGGATTCTGTGCCTCCACTCTTCCTTCAGACTCTGGGACCTTGATTTCCAAATGAAATGTAAAATTTACTTTCATCTGAAAAGAGGACTTTGGACCACTGAGCAACAGTCCAGTTCTTTTTCTCCACAGCCCAGTTAAGATGCTTCTGACGTTGTCTCTGGTTCAGAAGTGGCTTGGTAGCCCTTTTCCTGAAGACGCCTGAGCGTGGTGACTCTTGATGCACTGACTCCAGCTTCAGTTCTCTCCTTGTGAAGCTCTCACAAGTGTTTGAATCGGCTTTGCTTGACTGTATTCTCAAGCTTGCGGTCATCCCTGTTGCTTGTGCGCCTTTTCCTACCCAAATTCTTCCTTCCAGTCAACTTTGCATTTAATATGCTTTGATACAGCACTCTGTAAACAGCCACACCTTTCAGTAATGACCTTCTGTGACTTACCCTCTTTGTGGAGGGTGTCAATGTTCGTCTTCTGGATCATTGCCAAGTCAGCAGTCTTCCCCATTATTGTGGTTTCAAAGAACAAGAGATACCCAGAATTTATACTGTAGGGATGGTCATTTATTCAAACTCAAATGTAAATATTCTAATATTTTGAGATACTGATTTTTGACTTTCATGAGCTGTAAGAAATAAACATTTGAAATATATCAGTCTGTGTGTAATGAATGAATATAATATACAAGTTTCACTTTTTGAATGGAATTAGTGAAATAAATCAACTTTTTGATGATATTCTAATTATATGACCAGCAGCTGTAGATACAAAGTGCACATTTAACAAAGTGTAAACAATGATTCAGAAAAGTTATACAGTTATACTGTATATACCAAAAGTGCAAAATAGGTATAGTGCAAATGTAGCAAATATACAGTATACAAAGTGAATGAAATATTAATAAATACAAGAGATTAAGGATTAAATATATAAATATAAGAACAGTATACTGCACAGCTACATCAGTAGCTGTATGAGTAGTAAGTGTCTGCATTTGCTCATCTGCAATATGTCTCTTTCCTATCAGATCTGAAATAGATGTGTAGAAAATGTCTTTAAGATGTTTATGATTTAGAATATCTGCCAAGACGTTTATCAGATGTTTTTACACCGCAGATGTTTCCCAGATCAAGCACTCTTTATAGAGGCCTACCTGTGCAATAACAATCTGTAATGTTTTTACATAAATTAGGTTTTTACACCAAAAATTATGTAAAATTATGGTATTTTGGAAAGGTTTGTTATAATATAACATACAGGTTTATGTTAAGTTATAGAAATATGACAAAATGATTTGAAGTGTGTAAATAGTGCGATTTAACAAATCTGAATATTACGTATTGTGTAATTTAGATTTTTAAGTGGTTTAGTTGAATTACTTTGAATAATTTCATTACATTTGTGAACACATAGATCAAAACATTGACAAATGTGTCTGAATTATAAAAGCCAGAAGCGGTAAGCTACTAAAGAAAGAGCCGGATCTGTTTGCGGAGCTGAGCCGAATGATCCGGATCCCTAAGAGGCAGAAATCACCGTCCGTCACACAGCAAGACACGTATTCAGGTCAACCACACATCATGTGCATTTTTATACATTTAACAGCCCAGGATAATAATAAACAATCGATAACTCTTGATTTTTCAACCATGTGTCATGTTTATATTAAACAGAGTAATACTGATGTTTTTAAAACATACAGTAATTTTACTTGTGATTAATAATTCCCACCATAGTGCCATTTTAAAACTGAGCTGCTTTTTTAAAATATATACACAAATAAGAAAATGGCAGTTTGTGAATGTTTTGTGAATCCGGCCAGATATCTGCATCTCCTGCGCTCCAAGCCAGTCCCATAATAACCGTCACCACTCAAATTAATGCATGGCTCCGATCAACTGTATAGCATGCGTGTAAGACACCAATGCAATTATAAAGTAATTATTTTATCATGAATAAATCTTTCAGTGAGTAAAACTGGCTGCATTATAGACTACACAACATCATGTTATTTTCAAATTATTATTTTAAATTATTGTCCCTGGATCAGTAGGGTACTCTTAGGGTAATAAAGTAGCTGTAGCAGGAACAGATTTTAAGTATCAATTCCACCTAAAAAAAGATGCAATCTAATCCGGTCTACATGAAATAAGCTGCTCCTGAGCAGGTTTAAGCTTACGGACCTGTTGCTGTGACAGCAACTCCGGGATCAGCGTCGAAGAACCAAATGATCCAAGATCATGCCAAATCGTCAACAATCAAATCCAGCTAACAGAGTTAGCGACGTATGAAGAACAGGCCCCAGAACTGTAAAATAAAGTGCTACTATTATAGTTGTTGGTGTGAATAGGCCTTAAAGTACCACTTTTATCTGCTAAGGAAGAAAAAAAAAAAAAAGTATAGCTCTTTACAAATCAATGATTTTTGGTGAAAAAGGCATTAAATAGAACACACAACAATAAAATAAATAGACTGGATTTTAATAAAACAAAATCAGACAGCTTTCAATGAACTATTACATGAAGAAACTGAAGCCTAGATTTTTCCGATAATAGTTTTACAAGCCACTAGATGCAGTGACTTTTCGTTTCCTTGCCAAGAAGCCTCTTCCAGCCACACACAGCACATAGGATCATGGTTTATAAAAAGGACTGACATGCAGCACACTAAATTAAATCACTTATTTCCATGCTATTGTTATGAATATAAAATATCAAAGCGGTGATTCATTTTTACTATAGAAGAGTAAAATAAAACAAAACAAATGCCTTGGACCTAGATCCCATCATGACCATTAGAAAACTATCCTGGACAACTGGACTCGTAAGGAGGTGGGGGAAAAAACCCAAAACAAAAATCAGACCACACTTAATACTAATCTTGGGATGCAGATCTGGAACGGGAGCGGGATTTAGAGCGCGAGCCAGACTTCGAGCGAGAGCGTGAATGCTTATCTGGAGACTTGTATTGGCTCTTCTCAGCCTGAGGTGATGGAGAGCGAGAAGCAGACTTGGCACGACCTCCGTCGCCATTCTCCATCGGTGAAGCAGATCTACTTCTGGATTTCTTGCTGACCGATTTCTCCTTGGAGCGTCCACGATCCGACTTCACTTTAGAAGTGCTCTTAGAGCGGGACTTGCGCTCATCCGAGCGGGAGCGAGACTTGCGACTGGTTGATCGACTGCGAGATTTGTGTGTGCGGGAGCGAGAACGAGATTTACGGTTGCGTGAGTGAGACTTGCTTGATGGGGATTTGGAGCGAGACCTGTTTCCCGACCTGGAACGGGAGCGGTGTCGGCGAGAGCGAGACCTACAAGAGACAAACAGCAGCTGAAAGAAGAGATACAAACAGACATATTTACATTCAATCAATTTTTGTTATTTTAATACCTTGAGCGAGATCTTGAGTTGCTCCGAGAATGGCTGCTACGGCGACTCCTACTACGAGAACGACGCCGGCTACGAGAACTGGGGAAAAAAAAAAAAAATATATATATATTTTTTTTTGTTGAACATACTTCTATCCCAGCCTAATATGCAAAGTCAACTGTAAACATGAACACCGAGGCTCTGATCAGAGCAGCGCTCTTGAGCATTCAGTTTGGCATTGGACTGTTTGTCCAAACAAAGATGGGAGTGTTTGAAAACAGCCTTTAAACATTGAAGCAATTAAATATGACCCAGGATAGAACCTTGTGGCACACCAGAGGTGAAAATTGCCCAGCAAGATCCCAATCCTATAAGATTTGAAATGTCTTGAATATTAAGTCAAAATCCAAGCCAATTTAGGGGCACGACACTACCAGGAAACTGGTGTTTTGCACTTGTTGGTGATAAGTTAACACTCACCGAGACCGGCTACCAGAGTAGGAGCGCCGCCGGCGCTGCTTGTCTTCAACCAGACGAATCTTCCTGCCATTGATGTCTGTTCCATCCAGTTTGTCCAGAGCTCTCTGCATGTCAGAGTAAGAGCGGAACTCAATGACTCCCTCATTGGCACGCTCCTTATGGGCATCTGCATAGGTCACCTCACCTGCCTGTCGCATAAAATCCTGCAAAGGGAACCCAAACTTCACCTCTGAGCACAACACTGCTGGCGATGGCAAGGTACTTTTTCAGTCATAAATGGCGATGCTGAGAGAAGATTTTTATTTTATTTTATTTTTTTTAAACAAACCGAAATTCAGCAACCGTTACCTTGAGGTCTTGCCAACTGCAGCGACTAGACAGATTCTCCACAATGAGGCGGTACTCGGTGCGAACAGGAGGGCCATACTTGTCCCTTCCGGTGCGACTCCTGCTGCTGTAACCACCTTTATAAGAAAAGGGAAGGGAACATAAAAAGATCTTCTTACGACAGAGAAATCAGGGAAAGACAAGCGCCATTGTCTTAACATTAGAACCTAAGAGAAGATACAAGTCATATATTTGCCCTCTGTTGCTTATTGCCAACCTGTTCAGACTCAAGAGCAGTTTGCTGCCTCCCAGAAAAGGCATTACTATTTGGATAAAAGAGAAACTGATAAGACACAAATAAGGCTGACAAGACCATTCTGGCCTTTCAGGGCAAAAATGATATTTCGATAGGCAGCATGAAACATTTAAATGTTTTACTATTTAGGCTCACAAATCCTTCGCTTGAACATCTTGACTTGCCCGTACAGAAATGCTAGTGTAACCCAATGTCTCCATTTTAGGTATTTCTATTACATCCTGGATAGAGGCTTTCCATATGGACAACATAGCAATAACTAGTGTCATTCCTCACCATCACCCCTGGTCTATTGGCAAAAGGCTGCTGTCATCTTGGCTTCCGGTTAGGTCAGCCAAAGCATCAAGGGGCAAAGGTCACACACACATTGTAAGGTGAAGAGGCCAAGGCCAAACCGGTCAGGTAGTCATCTTAGCCACAACGACACTTGGACTCAGCCTCAGCCCCCACTGGACTCTTTCAAATTGAAACAATCAAGGACTTTGTTATTGTGAAAATCAAATTGGAAATAAAATTAGATTTAAACATGGACGTTGATGCTTACTTTCCACTGGGCTAGAACACAAGCTTAAACTCAAAAACAAAAGAAATGGTATATTGGGAAAAGAAACACGATCATAAAATAGGGCTGGGTGATATCAAACACGATGATCATGCGCATCTCGTCAGTAAAGCCAGTTCCGTGATTAGTGGTAAATCGCCATCACCTGCTTTCAAATGGAGCGGCATTTAATACACAGAGCCGTAGTTCACTGACAAGCTATGCAATATCACGTTCATTATCGAAGGTGATCCATCTGTGATATTGCATAGCTTGTCAGTGATCTACGGCTCTGTGTATTAAATGCCGCTCCATTTGAAAGCAGGTGATGGAGATTTAATGCTAATCACGGAACCGGCTTTACTGACGAGATGCACATGATCATCGTGTTCGATATAATCGCCCAGCCCTAATATAAAACACCCTCTCAAAAAAAACAACAAAAAAAGAACTGTAGAAGCATGTAAGCTAAAAAGTAACATGTTTCAAGTCATTAGTGAAACTAAAGTGTGAAAAAACACTTGAGAAAGAACTGGCAATGACTTGCACCGATATGACTGGGCTAAAGGCTTAATGTTCATTTTTAACATTTCACTAGCATTATATGAACATCGTAACGAAGACATAAGGAATCCAGAAAGCTGTGCAGCAGATTTGGCTTTCTTTACTAAAAATGAAGAAAGGAAGAGGAAACAAAACATCTTTGCTTTTTAAGAGCATTTTCATCAGCAGTTGAAAGGTGTTTCTGCCAGCATGATGTTTTGATAAATCAAAAATTGCTTGAATTAACAGCAAAAGAGATAGAGAAGAGGAAAAAAAAAAAAAAAAAAAAAACCACTTGTAAGCAACATTACACCTGGAGGAACATAAAATTGGGTAGCAAGTTGTTACATGCTTGCTTACACTCATAATATCCTCTTAAAAATGATCTGATTTACAGAAATTTAAAAACAAGTACTCAATGCAATGCATTACTTACTGCGTCCTCCTCCTCCTCCACCACCTCCTCCACCACCACCACCTCCTCCTCCTCCTCCTCCTCCACCTCCTCCTCCTCCTCCACCACCATGATAGCCCCCTCCATAGCTGTCCCGGTCCCGGCGCGGACCCCTGGCGTGCTCCACCATGACCCGCTCTCCACACAGCTCTTTACCGTTCAGCTCATAGACGGCGTCATCAGCATCACGGGTGTCCTCAAACTCAACAAAGCCGTACCTACAAGCACAGCACTGATTAGGCCAGGAATCACAGAGCAGTGTACAAATGTAATGGGGTTAAATCCAAAAGTTATTGAACCCCAACATGCCCGTGTGTCATAGATTAAAGCTGCTCCTGGAGGAGACTCATGATCTTAGGCTCTCCACTTCTCAAGTGTTGGTCATTTGATAATGTTGCTGAAAGCATTACAAGTGCCTATTCTTAATCAGATCAGATCTACTTTTGAAGATCCACTGTGAAGAAAATTCATGTTTTTTCACAATGTATTTGCATTGCATGGGTTTTTACACTTTCAGTTCTCTAAATCCTTCTGAGACAAAGTCAAGCCTCAGCTTGTAATTGAAGACACTCAGTACACAAAGTATAAACTTGCAAATTTACTAAATTGATGCAACAGCAACTGAGATACAAATGAAAATATGGTGCAGTAATTATCTTAAATTGCATAATGAACGTGATTAACTGTAATTACAACCAGACCAGGAACGAAAGTAACGACCTAAAAAGGTTTGTCAAAAACTCTGATACTGGCTTGAGAAAGTTTGTAGTTTAAAAAAAAAAAAAACAACCTTTAAGGTTTCTAGTTTGAATTGTTATAAGCGGTTTTAATAAGCTTTATAAGCCAAGGCCATGACATCTGTCAGATGTGGTTACTAGGGTGTCTTATTGTGCCTGCCAGGGATTTTTAGCTAACATGTTTTAGTTCTTTACTAGTGTATGGCCCGGATTAGTTAGTATGGTTCAGCATGTAGTTAGCAAGTCCAAAGCTGTTAGGCTTCACTAGAAAAACAGAGGCTTAAAGCAGTAGAATGAATCAGAAATGTCAAGTTTCAAAAGAGTAAGTGAAAATCAAAGAACAGCACGTTGGCTTTCTGAAGCCAAGATACCACGTGAAGTGTGAGTGAGAATTTTACACGAAAGGCAGTGATAATTATAACGTGGAAACATAACTAACAGAGCATTAATAAGTGAACGCGTTATAGTAGTTGTAGCGCGCGTGCTCCGCCCATCTCAGCTCCAGCCGCTGCTTCGGTTTAAGGGTCGAGAAAATGGAGGCGCTTCAGCCGTAAACGTGGCGAGAGCATCAGACTCTCTCTGCAACAATCACCTGCTTCAACCAGCAACCCAAACAAAACATTTCCCGCCGAATATTGCTCAGCATCACCTCATAATCAACCACCGATAACAAACAAACTCGCATTCGTTTTAAAAGTGGCTTTTCATTTTGTCTATTATTATATAACTTGCAAAAAAAAAACAACAACAACAACGTTTAGACTTAACACTAACCTAAATTTGAGTAAAAGTTGCAGCTGAACACCAAACAGACGTCTAGCATCGCGGATGGGTTTAATGGCGGTTTCGCCGCGCGCTGATTCTAGCGTTAGCTTCCTCGTGCCGCGCTTTATTATTTTGTCGCGCGCAGACGAATGAACTCACCCGTTTTTCAGATCGACCTCCAGAAGCTTCCCGTAGCCGCCGAAGAACCGCTGGATGTCTTTCTCGCGGACATGATAGCTCAGCCTGCCGATATACACACGAGGCATCTTGATTTCGCTCGAGCTCAGCAGCAGCAGATTATCTCCAGCACTGAAATCAGCCGCAACAGGCTTTTGTCCGTTTGTCAACCGGAAGTTCTTCGATCTAGAGCGTCCCTTCTAAAATAAGAGTCGTCGTCTTCTTCTTGTTGTTTAATGGCGACTAACCCTTTAGCAGCATTATCGCGACAAAATAAGAGTCCTTTACCTATACTTGTTTAAAAGTGCTACGTCTAAAATGCCTTTACGGTATTCATATATGGATGACAGTCCCGTTTCTATTCATATTTTATTTCACTTTAATGTTAGTTTTATTTCGGGTTCACCCAAGCTGTTCCCCTATTCCTTTGAGTTATTTATTTATTTCTCTATTCAAATTCCTTTGTTTAATCCTGTTTCTAATCTCCCATTACTATTCTTTGATTAATACCCTCTTTTAATCCTTTTCCAATTTATCTTCTTTTTTCTTTATTATTATCTTTTATTATTACCTTATTATATTTCAGACATTTTAGTAGCCTATTACCTGTTCAACGGTTTATTACCCCACAAAAAGCACATTTACCTGTAATAAGTTTATATTTTGTATAGTGATGCATTTAGTCCTGTGTGTCCAAACTGTAATCTATTTAAAATCACCTCATCTTTCCTACATCTTCCAAAACTGTATACTTCTTTAACTGATGAATTAATTTTATAATAAAATCTTCCTGTATCAGCTGTGTCCCACTTCTTCTGCCACTCTTTTTGAGTATTTGATTTAATAGGCTTTACTATTGGAAGTACTGGTGCACTTTTCCAGTTTTTTGGTATTTTCCCTTCTTTCCAGATTCTATTATATAATTTAAGTATGTTTCCACGTGTTTCTATTGGAATATGTTTGAACATGATATAACATATTTGGTCTTCTCTCAGTGCTGTATTGTTTTTTTTTAACATTCATTAATTGCTCTATTTAGTTCATTTATGTCGAACTCAACATCTAGTGTGTTTTCCATAGGTTTCTTTGGTGTATTAATATCTGGATACTTCTCTAAAATTTCTTGTCTTTTTAAAAAATAATATTTCTTAATTTTAAAATTAAGACATAAATAAGTCAGTTGATTGAATGAAAGGTATTTTCTTCATAATGAAACCATATTAAACATATCAAAAAATGTTCTTGAGTTTAAAAAAAAAACTCTTTTGTATACTCATTGTGCTTTTAACTTTACCCACTCACGTTATATTAATTAACAGACTCAGCTCAGCATGCTGCACACACACACACACACACACACACACAGACAATACTTAAAAAGGACTTAATAAGAAGCTAATGGGAAGAACCTGACAGAGAGTGAATGATTTTCAGAAAGATTGCTTTTTAAGGGAAGATATAAGAACAGTGTAAAAATAAATAAATAAATTAGTCGGGCTGATGAATCCTGGATGCCTTAATTTTTAGT
Source organism: Onychostoma macrolepis (assembly GCF_012432095.1). NCBI lineage: Eukaryota > Metazoa > Chordata > Actinopteri > Cypriniformes > Cyprinidae > Onychostoma > Onychostoma macrolepis. The sequence continues at coordinate 28,921,701 of NC_081177.1, read as the reverse complement.
CACAGTGGCTTTATTTGTGACTTAAAAACGTTTAATAAAGTTACCTTTTTAAAATAATGGGGGAAAACGAGTTGTCAGTGTAGAAAAACCAATGTAGTTTATCTGATGACATTACCTGCTGTAGGATCACTGTTCTGAAAGGTGGAGGGGTTTAGGGATGCCTAGCCTCCAAATGTTTAGAATGAATGTGAATAATAACATGTGAAGCATTTGCATTAAAGCACAGCTGATTATTTGGAACTAATTATAAAAACTAATAGATTATTTGGATTGACTTCGATGTAACACCCACTTTATTGTAAGGCTGTTAGGTGATGATGAAGCCGTTTAATTCGTGAACGACCCTGTTCCACATGCACATAAGACGTTTGCAGACCAAAAGAATATCACAACACTATGCTAATGTGTAACTTCATAAACACAAATGCCTGGTGGACTGGATTCATTAATATGCGTATTGAAGACTGTTGGACCAGTTTAAGCAAACTGATTTTGAGGGGCATTTTCACCTTAATAAGGGCAACTTTTCCAGTCTTCTTAAATGTATGCATTCCCTTTCATGCACAAATGAATTTAATTAATGCAATTAGAATAATGAGACACTAGTATGGCTGTTATCAGTCATATTAAATCAACTTTGCACTGCAAAAGTGGCACAGAAGCTGCATTTAGACGTATTTACAGTGTTTAATGCAGCTCAGAGATGGCATGAATGCATTTATACTGCAATGTGTCAGCTGCATACATAATGCTATTAGCTTAATGTTTTAAATATCAAACCTTTTTAATATAAAAATCTGAATAGTTGGAGGAAATATATACTTTAAAATATACAAGTCATTGATTGATTCACTCAACCAATTCTTTCTAAACGGCTGATTTGTTAGGTGTCTGTCTTAATGAACGGGTCATTGAATCGTTCACTCAGTTCTTGCTGTGCTGATTTGTGACACAACAGTTCTGCTGTGACTCTGTTTGGAAATATTTTCATTGACATCTGACAATCTGACAATATCGCATCTAAAATGTACATCACAATATTAACTCGAACAGTCTATTTTTAAAATGCAGTTATTTATGTTTAACCATGCTTTGCTCTGGATGTAAGAGGAAAAGGAAACTGTTGATATAGAAAGATTTTTACCTTCAAACAGTAAGAGGTCCAGCCTTACGTACATTGCTAGATTCAGTACCACGAAATGTATCAAAATACCATAGTATTACTAAATGAAATCATTGTTGTACCATAGTACTGCCATGGTAGGCTACATTTGCTTTTTGGATAAAAGTGTCTGCCAAATGCACAATCTGCCATTTGTTTTAAGCACAACAAATGATATATTTCTCTGTGAAAAATAAGGCTTTATTTTAAAACTAGCACTTGGCTACAAAGACCGCTCTGCAGCCGATCGCAGGAAACAAACTAAAAAGAAAGTGTTTTAGCAGTCCACTCTCTATTATCATGCATTATCAGCAATTATCAAATGTAATTCTTTAAAACCAAATATACGATCAATCTAGAAGTCCTCTATGAGGTAAAACAAATAAAACAATCTCCTATCACTGCATAAAGGGAGCTGAAGGAAGGTTTTTGAAGAAAATATAATCCGAGAGGTGCACTAACTTTAATCCCAAACATACTGTACCTAAATTCATTACTTCAAATGAAGTGTCATGGACAGTCTGATTTCTGCCAAAGGAGGCGTTTACTTTGTACTGACTCATATCATGCCCACACCTTTCCACATTCCACCTTTATTCAAAACAGCAAACAAACAGTATTGTGTGCATTGATTTCAGAAGCATGTAAATGTTTGTTCACTGCAGAGCTTGCGTTAGCCAAAAAACGTTACAAAACATGCAATTTAGATGCAATAAATACACACTCCTCTATCATATGTCATTTCAGCTCAAATGGAAACATTTCATTACTATTACAAATGTGCAATAGAAGAACGATGATCATTTCGCCATAGGGGAAGGTATAACCAAATCTACAATATTTCAAAGTGCTTTCAGTGACTCTGTCTGTAGAAATCTATTCAAGCTTTACAAAGCATACACTTTTATGCTAATTCATCATGTATAAAAACAAAAACAGAGACAAAACGTCAATGGGTGCTGCATACACATTGGGAATGAGTTTAGGGCGTCTGGCTGGGACAAGAGTTTGACAGACTCATGCTAGCAAGAACTAAAAACAGCATTGTCATCAGTTCCAGTCATACTTCCTTGTGACGTGACAAACATGTATACGATTGGAACTTATTCATACTTTGGTATTTAAAAGATATTTCCATTTCGGTGTTCGGCTGTCAAACCAAAACCAAAACAAACAAAACAACTCAAGAAGAAAGAGTGGCTGGATGTAGTGGACACCGAGGTGTTTCATGCTCAATCTTTCAGCTTACTCTCCAGGAAATCCTGGATTTTGTTGATTTTCTCTTCTTGTTGATCCAGGAGATCCAATATGAACCCCATGGGCGTCTTCTTCAGGCCAACGCCCTCGATCTTGTTCTCCAACTTGTTCTTCATGTTGCGAAGTCTCAGAGAAGCGTGGATGAGGATCACTGCAGGGCAAAACACAAGACTTCAGCAACAAAAACCCTCTTGATGAACCGCGACAGAACCGTGCGCTCAAAAAGATGACAGAGAAGGCCATCTATTCAGTATTTAAAGCTCAGTTGCTCTATTAGTGTTTCTAGTGAACATGCATCTTTCCCATTAAGCCCAGTGGATGCAATCTTTCCGTATTGCAGTGTATTACTTTATTCAAATGTCCATTTATACATATCTACACATATACAGTGCCCTCCACTAATATTGGCACCCTTGATAAATATGAGCAAAGGCGGCTGTGAAAATAAATCTGCATTGTTTCTCCTTTTTATCTTTCACTCAAAAAATTCACAAAACTCTAACCATTCATTGAAGTAAAACAACTGAAAGTGGGGAGAAATCTCATGATGAAATAAATGTACTTCTCCAATGAATGTTGGCCACAATTATTGGCACCCCTAGACATTCTTATGAGTAAAATATCTCTATTCATATTTAACATTTTTTTTAGCACACCAGGGTGATTATGAGCATGAAATTGTCCAGCCATGACTTCTGTTCCACAGGATTATAAATATGAGGAACACAAAGCCCAAATTCCCTTAATCATCCATCACAAGGAGAAAAACCCAAGAATATAGTTCTGATGTACAGAACAAGTTTGTTGAGCATCATAAAATAGAAAGTGGCTGTAAGAAAAGAGTTAAAGCGTTGAAAATCCCCATTTCCCCCATCAGGGCAATAATTAAGAGGCTCCAATCAACTAAAGATGTTACAAATCTGCCTGGAAGAGGACGTGTGTCTATATCGTCCTAATGCACGGTGAGGAGGAGAGTTTGAGCGGCTAAAGACTCTCCGAGGATCACAGCTGGAGAACTGTAGAGATTAGTTGAGTCTCGGGGTCAGAAAGCCTAAACAATGGCCATGGCCTTCCCGTCCTCTGACCTGAACCCAACAGAAAATGAGTGGTGAACTGAAGAGAAGAAGCTGTGAATCTGAAGGATCTGGAGTGATTCTGGATGAAGGAATGGTCTCTGATCTCTTATCAGGTGTTCTCCAAACTCTTCAGGCATTATAGGAGAAAACTCAGAGCTGTTATCTTCGGAAAAGGAAGTTGCAATAATTGGGTGCCAATAATTGTGGCCAACATGAACTAGAGAAAGCATTTATTTCATAATGTGAGTTTCCCCCACTTTCAATTGTTTTCCTTCAATGAAAGATTGGAATTTTGTGAATTCTTTGAAAGAAAGATCAAAAGGATAAACAATGCAGATTTATTTTCACAGCCAGCTTTGCTCATATTATATTATATACCAAGGGTGCCAATATTAGTGGAGGGCACTGTATATACACATGTAGTGATAAACTGGAAACAGCTTAACTTGACATGAAATTCATTTTATAAATGAATAAATAAATACAATTAAAAAATTTAATTCAAACAATTCAAATATTTATTTATTCAGTCTTTATAGTGCACAGAATGCAAAGTTATTTTAAGACCACATTACAATTGTTCAGTGTTGGGAAGGTTACTTTGGAAATGCAATAGGTTACAGATTACATGATTAACATGTAATAAGTAGTGTAACTTATTACATTTGATTGCTTTTGAAAATGTATAATATTTTCAACTGTTAATCATTTTGAAACATTTAAAGCAGGCAGGTTAACCTTCATCACTTGAATTAAGATTATAATAAGTAAGGGATAATGTACATCTTTATTTTGCGATAACTGGCTGGATGTACATTATCCCACTAAGTAAATAATTAGACATGAAACACTGATCCGAGTTGAAATATTTAAACGCAAAGCTTCCATGAAGTTCAAACTAGACGGACATTTAAGGGATACGGTGCAGTCACTTTTATTACACCACATTTAACTACGTTTACTAGTACTTACAGTAGTAGTTTGTTAGTTATCTAATTATCCATTACTGTGTACAAAATGGCAGCAGCTGCGTTTGTATGAAACGAGAGAGCGAGTCCACGATACCAGGATGACAGAATTTAAGAAATTGTATACATAATATTGAATTGAGTTTTAATATTTAATTAGCTAACCAAATGTAAAGCTTCCACCAAGAGAAACTGTTCCTAGCAAGCGTATAGCACCGGCTTAAGTTACCCGGATGAGTCTGTGTTATTAGGTCTGTTATCGAGGAATATCGATAGGTTATCGACTGACCAATCAGAATCAAGCATTCCACAGAGCCGTGTAATAACTTAATCTAAAGCACAGCCATTATTTACTTTAAGATCGTTCTGAGGTTAAATACAGATTTAAAATCATAACAAGAAATAGTTTAATAGCTATGATACTGGTTTTGAAATCAAATGTTTGCATAGTTATGACAAGAAACACTTGCATCTAACAATGCCTTGGGAAAAAACAAATAATCTTAAAAAATAAAGCATATGCATAAACCAAATAAGAAATAAAACAGTTATCCAATAAACATGTGTCCTATTCTGTTCTATTTTAGAGTCAATGCAATTTATGAAAGAAGTCAATTAAATCATTATGTGTGTGTGTGAAAATATTAATTTGTAATCTCCTTTGTAATTATTAACATTTTCAAAAGTAACTGTAATTTAATTACACATTTTTTCTCAGTAACTGTAACTGATTACAATTACATTTATCCATTACATGTAACTAGTTACTCCCCAGCACTGCAACCGTAGTAACAGGGCAGACTGCTGTAAAAGGCTCACGCTGTGGTTTTAGGCAGAGACGTTTCCAAGAATCTGATCTGCTACTGTCAGGAAGTGCTAAAACTGAATATAGCACAATTAGATAATGCTGTTTTGTGTTGCTATAACTACAAGCAAAACACGCTGCTAGAGCTCTGCCTGTTTTCCGCAGTAGCTTGAAATACCCATGCAGTCTGACTCTGAGCGAGGAACTGAGGAGAGATGTGTGGATTATGAACGTCTCTGCGACTGATATACTGTAGAAGCTCAAATCCTCCAACATTAAAGCGCTGGTTTACACACAGATGAGCCTCTGAGCATTTACTCACCTTCATGTCATTACAAACTTTCTGTGGAACACAAAAGATGTTTTAAAAAAAAGTCTAAGTGTATTTTTTATGTCCATACAACCAACTGTCCAATGTTTAAAATATCTTCTGTCATGTTCCACAGAAGAAATAAAGTCATGCAGGTTGAGAAATGACAGAATTTACAGTTTTGTTATTATTTATATACTACTACAGTTTTTAATCAATATTGAGCTTTTATTAGTAATTCTGTTATGTGCTTGTGTCATTTTTATCAGTTTTGTTCTTTTTAAACATTTTTTGTTTTTTTATTATTTCAGGTTTAGTTTTTATTCATTTCCAGTTAGTAATATTAGTGCTTATTTCAGGTAGTCAAAGCTAAATTTTCATCTAATGTTCAAATTTTATTTTATGTGGGCTTTTTTTTAGTTAGCAAAAATGTTTTAATGATTTAATGCTTTTTTCAGTGAAAAACTGAACCCAGGAAGTGTTGTCTTTTTGCCACAGGATGATTGACAGAAAGGATTTTTACACTTAAAGTAATAAAAGGCATGTGTCAAACATGACATACATTAAAATGAGACATCATCAGTCGTTACTGCTGTATTATTATACACAAATACTTTCACTTTTCAATTTGCAAAAAGTAAGCAATCCTGCACTCTTAAAAATAAATGTTCAATTAGAAAACTTTAACGATCACTGAAGCTTTCTAAGGTTGCTTATAGTGAAACATCTTTCAATTTTTAAGAAAAGTGGTTCTTTTAAAGAACGGTTCACTGAAAGCTTTTTGTCATTAATGGCATCGCTGTGAAAACCCGCTTCTGAAGCCTTTATTTCTAAGAGTGTGGGTGACAAATATGACTGTGAACGGAGTATTTCTGCAATGGCACTGGAGACCAAATATAGTGTTTGTTTTGGGGTGATGCTGCATCCACAGCAGTTAATGTCAGTATAATGTCCTAGAAAACACATTAAAAATGACACAGCGCAGCCGTAATAAGGCAGGTGCGAGTACTCACGGAGCATGGGGAATGTGATACCAAAGAGAAGCACCATCACTCCTCCACACAAGGACAACAGGAAGTAGCTGATTCCCAAAACACCCACAACAAACAGGGTGGGGTTCCTCTTCTTGAAGTTCTTGATCACAGCTTTGTTCTCTCCGGCCCACACGGAGCCCATGAAGACCAGAGCCACGACCGCCCCACCGACAAACATGCCCAGCGGGTTCATAAAGCTACAAAAACCACACCAGACATTCAATGCACATCAATGAATCACTGTTACTATAACATATATATATATATATATAAGAGCTGCATCAAACGGGTGATAAAACAGGGCTCCTAATGTCAGTGTGAACGACAGGAAGTACTCAGCTGGGACACTCTGTTAAGGGTCATTCACATCAAGGAAGATAACAATACTAAAGTTATCGGTATTGCTATCTTAAGTTATCGGTACAGATGTCTTAAGTTGGTATAGCTAATTATCTTATACTTATCTGCATATTTATTTGACGTTATCGGTATATTTATGTTAGTTAGTTATCAATATACTTATCTCAAGTTATCGGTATAGTCTAACTTCGGTATGTGCTTATAATAAATATAATGTTATTGTCCGTTGGTGTGGATGCTAATATAATTGTCGTTCTTGGTGTGAACTGGTCTTTTCAACCATTGTTTTAACATAAAGAAATAAATATGGCTTTTAAATAAAGAATTGTAAAACTTTGTAAATAAAGAAAGCCTTAGCGTGAATGTTTTTTTTAGCTCACACCCAAAAGAGTAAGATAGATGCAGGGCAGATGATTAATAATATATACACTAGTGCTGTCAAACGATTAATCACATCCAAAATAAAAGTTTTCATTTACATAACATATGTGTGTGTACTGTGCATATTTATTATGTATATATAAATACACACACATACAGTATATATTTTGAAAATATTTACATGTATATATTTATATAATATATAAATAAATTTAATATACAAATATAACATTTTTCTTGAATATATACATGCATGTGAGTGTATTTATATATACATAATAAATATACACATATATTATGTAAACACAAACTTATTTTGGATGTGATTATTTGCGATTAATCGTTTGACAGCAAATATATATATATATATATTGCAATACATTTTTTGTTTGATTTTAAAATGGTAATGTTTGTTTACAACTCAGTTTTTAGAGTTTTATTTGCATGTTATTATATTTAATAATATTTTATTTATTTATGAAGGACTTTTAAACATGTTAGGCTACATGTCATGGTTTTAGCCAGATCCATGTTTGAGTCTGCTTTTGGTCTGTCACTCAGGTTAAACACATTTCTGGAGCAGGCAGTGACTCACTGATTCCAGGCCTGCGAGCTTGACAACACTAACACAGCCAAGGAAGGGTGGGTCCACCTTCAACACATTCCTCACAGCAACAAAACACTGCTCACGACTCGATAACAAGCACACAGCATGTTTCTGATCTCTCACTGTGTTTAATGCTCTGGATTGAAATAATGCAGTGTAAAGTATACAGTCTCCGCATTAAACGGAGGATGAGTTTGCTCTATCCAAGCTGGGTGCGACATTTATTCAGCTTTACTACAAATAATTAACACGCACAGCACTGTGGACCACGCTTTGATAACAGACTGAATGAGGTTATAGTGTACACTAATAGATATAAATACATTTAAGACCTTCACATACCCGACAATCAGAATTACGACGATAGCGGCAGCAAAGTAGTTGGTCTGATAATAAAGCAGATTGCTGATCACTCTGTTATTCCATCTGCTTAAATCAGACACCTCTGGTTTAGAGAAGCGGTCAACACCAGGGAAGAAGTCATCCCACGGCCTGAAGGGCGCCAGCTCCATCCCTGCCATGATGCTCTGCGATCACGAGACGGGGCTAGCTGCTACACACACTAGCCCTAGCCCTACCCCCCACACCCTGACAGACAGCTCTGTCGACCAATCGTTAAGACCTTTCGCCACGCCCCTACCTTTCGCCACGCCCATTGCTCCAGCCTGCTGTTATACTTGGCGATCACTGACAGCAGAGCGATGATGAAGCACGTGGACTGAGAGGCGCTCACGTGACACAGAGCACGAGTGGGCGGAGCTCGAGGCCCAAACCTGCTCTGATTGGTCAAAAACGATGAATCAAATTAATAATAATCCTTTACTAGCTATTTTTAACTGCCAGTGATGGGAATAACGGCGTTATAAATAAACGGCGTTATTTTTTTCACTGAGTAATCAAACGAATTACTATTTCCCCGTTACAATGCTGTTACTGACAATAAAATGCAGCGTTACTATAATTTATTATAATTTTATTTTTACCATTAACTGCCAGTGATGGGAATAACGGCGTTGTAAATAAATGGCGTTACTGGCGTTATTTTTTTCAGTGAGTAATCAAACGAATTACTGTTTTACAATGCCATTACTGACAATAAAATGAAGCGTTACTATAATTTATTATAATATTATTATAATTTTATTTTTCATTTCATGAATGGATGCGCAGTGTAGGCTACCTGTATTTGACGTGCCGTAATCTCGAGTGTGAAGGCGCACGCCTCGGCTCGCTTTGTCTCGCACGCGCAAACAGATACAGAGCGAGAGAGTCGTTCATAACATGCAGAATTGACGCGCTACATGTAAACGATATTCTTTGTTGTATTTTTCTGTCAAAATAACGGAGTTCCTTTGGAATTCTTCAGCTTTTAAGAACGCCGGGTTCTCCGGTAGTGGGCGGAGCTAATGCGCAAACGGCAATCTCATTGGCTGGCGCTCACCTATAATCGTCCCTGTTTTGATTTCAGCAAATCAATTCAAGCGAACGCAGACTACGTGATTAATATTCATGAACCCAGCAGCTCGTTAATCCTTAGTGCGTTTTATATTGTTAGTAGCATTCGTAGTAGTTTTGTTATTTTATCAGTGTTATTTTAGTCCACCCCCCCTTTGTTATAGAAACACTAAATGACAAAATCACCAGTCCTAAATTCAGTCAACATGACAGATGCATTCATACATGGTTATTCTAATTACTAAAGTTATATCATCATAAAGTGCTAAATTATCATATTATTATGATTGACTGACTGATGCTAAGTGTCAGATATTTAAAAAAAACTGTGCCATTTTACAAACATAAGCTTTATATATAAAAAATAAAATTACACAGAGGGTAGATAATATTTACAATAATCAATTGAATTTGATAGGTGTCTCTCACATTGTCCCACAGAAACATTACAATAGTGTAGATTAGTGTACAATGTTTTATAATAATAATTTATGCTATTTAGTGTCCATTTCACTCATTTAACATATTTAATATTGGCATTTTTGAGCATTTATTGTTTTAGAGTAACGTGCCCAACACTAGTTTGGTCGCCACGTGGTACGTGTTTCTTTTCTTCACGCTGTCAGAATAGACCAATCACAGTCGTTTGTGATTAGTAACATGTTTAATAATTTCTATAATAATTTTATTTTAATTAATATATTTATATTATATTGTACATTTTTTAAATAATTGATTTTTATTAATTTTTAATAAGATTATTTAAAAAAAAAATCGGATTTTTTTTTTTTCAGATACAAACCGTCATAATCTGAAAACCTCGCCCAGCTCTCCATTGACTTTGTATTGCGGGAAGCTGCCTCCTTGTCATTTCTGACTTATAACAAAAAACAGAACAACGCCTAAAAGCTGCTATATGACAAGGTGTACAACAAACAAGCTAAAAAACCCAGAACTATGTTTTTATAAGCTTTTGACCCCCAAAAACGAGCGTTTAAGGACGCAAAAGTAGAAGCGTGACCACCATGTCAAATGATTATTTCACCACCCTGTGTGAACCTGAGAGGAGGAGATATGTCGAGAAACTACATTTTATTCGTCTATGTCAGTGCCCCTTTTCCTTAACTTTCTTTTGTTTGGAAAATGATCCAACTGGATGAACATTGAATGGCCCAATGTGAAATACACCGACAACTACAACTATTAGTGTCTGAAACGCTTGTTGTTTGGGGTCGACAGCTTATAAAAACATAGCTCTGGGTTTCAAAGTCAGAGAGCGTTTTTAATGATCTGCTATTACAACATTTTTGCTTTTATTTTATTAATATTATTTTTGCTATTATTTAAAAGGATGAGGTATTATTTTAAAGAAATATCAACATGGTAAAATTAATATTTGTATTGCAATTTTAAGACTACACATTTATTTTGAGATTTGAACCATTTTATAAATCTGTATGAAACTGTAAAGACTGTACTGAAGTGATTATTTTAAGTTTGCTCAATTATAGTGTCCCCACTGTTCATTCAATTGACAGTAAAGATACATTAATATATTATAATTTATACATTTTATATACACTTTAATTTCATACTTTTCATATAAGCTTTTTTTAAATACAAATATATATCATCATCAGTCAAGTGCAGGAATATACTCTGTTCAATGTGTGCAGGGATCATTCAATAATATTCCTACACTTTAACACACAGCAAAGCATTAACACAGCAGTTTTGTTCAGTGCAGTCTGCCCATTGGAATGAATACTGCGATTTGTGCACGGTACTGTGAGAGAAAAAAACAAACAAAAGCAAAATGACTTCTTTTCCAGTATTATGGTATTTCAGACATCAGAATGCAGTCTTTCATCGAGAGGAGTATAAACGTCAGCAGTCAAAATGAACAAAATACATGCTCACACTAGGGTTAAGCAAAAGATTTAATCAAAGGACAAACATACAAAAAGCATCACACAGACTTGCATAAATACATATATTAATAACATTTTATATAAAAACCAATATATCTCAACATACAGGCAAGCATTAGAAAAGTAACAGTGCTTGTACTATGTAAAGCATGGTGAAAATAATTTAGGTTCCGTGTATCTGATATTCCAGAAGGCTTTGGTGCATCTTTTAATTTGACATATCAGAATAATTATGATGGCTGATCACTGCAAACAATATTATAAAAACATGTATTTTGTGAATTAGATTTTTTTTTTTTTCCATTTCCATTTATGTACACAAAATCAAAACAACTAAGCCACATCAAAACAGCACAGTTATTCATTAGTCTCTCACATGACAGAACAATGGGAGCGTGTGAAGTTTATTCTCATTGTCACTTACTTCGTGTTTTTATCCACCAGAATCTCACTACTCAAAAACAAACAAAATATAGACTTGTACAGAGTACAGACTTGTTCATACCCCAAATTAAAATCTCAAACAAAACAAAACACACTGACAGATCAGGGAAAGTGGCAGGAACGTTTGAATCTTTTCACAACATTTAAAGTCACCAAAAGTATTTATCATTTGCAGTGCCACTGAAATGGTAGAAAGCTTCTCCCACACAGTATAAAAATAATAAACCCATAAGCAGTAAAATATTTATATGCTCTAAATAATGTTCATCTCTCAATAGTTCAACGCTATAAAAATAGTTTAAAAATCTGACAATTATTCAGTAGTGAATTACTCTATATAATTATTTTCCTTTCATGTTTAGTTTGCAAAACATCAGTCAGCAAACAAAAAACTAAAAAGAAAAAAAAAAAAGTTTCCTCTTGAAAAAAAAAATTCTACTTTGAAATGGGGGTTAATCAGGTTTGGAACAAAAACAGTATCATTTTTGTGTAAACGTGGGAGATTTTAGTATTTTTCAACTCTACATTACTCCTGCGTTCAGTCCTGCAGACATCTGTTAGAGAAGAACCAGCACCGACTTGAATTTTAAGAATTAGCTTTGCACTGCAAACAAAGCTTTACATTTTGTTTAAAGACGTGCGAGGCGGATCCGTACAGGTGTTATTTCAACAACATTAAAGGGATAGTTCACCCAAAAATTCAAATCTGATGTTCATCTGCTTACCCCCGGGGCATCCCAGATGTAGGGGACTTTGTTTCTTCAGTAGAACACAAAAGAAGATTTTTAACTCAAACCGTTGCAGTCTGTCAGTCATATAATGCCAGTCAATGGGCTCCACGGCTTTGAGAGCCAAAAAAACATGCACAGACAAATCCCAATTAAAATGAAATGATTGGTTTGTGCAAGAAACTGAACAGTATTTATATCATTTTTTACCTCTGATCCACCGCAATGTCCCGAGCGCGTTCACAACATCCGGCGTGTGACGCGTCAACCTGCTCTGGCATAGTAGATATACGTCACTCATTGTTCAGAACTGGTATAGCAAATAGGATGTAGAATACAGTTTTGGAAATCATCATTATTATTAATTAATTAAAGGGGAAGGGTAAGAAGAGAGATGGAAGTCTCCCTTCTAGTTATAGTTGATCTCTGTCTAGCTCCGGTTCACACTCCAGTACAGTAGGTGGCGGTAATGCACCACTGAAGTTGGATGCCAAGAACACGCATGCGTCTACTATGCCGTGTCACGCACCGTTTCGTGTCTTAAGACCTCAATGTATCGTCACGAGCCGCAGGGTTTCATTTGGTTTTGTCTGTGTATGTTTTCTTTGACTCTCAAAGCAGTGGGTCCCATTGACAGACTGCAACGGTTTGAGTTAAAACTCTTCGTTTGTGTTCTACTGAAGAAACAAAGTCCCCTACATCTGGGATGCCCCGGGCGTAAGCAGATAAACATCAGATTTTCATTTCTGGGTGAACTATCCCTTTAACAGTCACTATCAGCAGTTACAGATCCTAGATTTAAAACCCTGAATTGAGAATGACCTCTGTGTGCGTTACGAAGGTCACGGTGAAAGTTTCTATGAAATCTTTGACTCTGCTTTGAATCTGGGCTCTTTCACCGAAATGCACCGAGCTAAAGCAAACCATTGATTCGGACCCAGTTCTGCAGCCAGATTTAGGCACTTGACCTACAAACTGAACCGAGAGCCAAGTATGATTTCTAACTTGTACACACAATACCAAAGTTAACTGGGAGAGAGCAGCACGTCCCTTTCATATAATTTGGCAACTGGTACACAGCACAGCGTGTGTGTGTGTGTTAAGACAGGGTTCACAAAATAAAATGAAACAAACTGGCAGTTTGTGTCTTGCTTTTACACTTGGTTATACAAAAAAACAGTAGTAAAAAAAAAATGTTTAACAGACGGCCACTTTTGATTGCATGCCTACGGTTTTATTTCTGCTTTTAGGCATTAAATGCTTCAGTGAGGCAATTCTTCCACAGATCGCAACATGCACACGTTTACGGCATTTCAACGAGGAAAATAATATCGAACTCTCTCTTCACACTAATAAACACAGACACAAAGAGAACGCAAACCGAGAAAGAACACAACTTCTACTGTTGTCAGCTTAAGGACACTTAAAGAATCGTATGGTTTCATATAAACTACATGCTGACAGACGCGGTCCGTCAGAGAGTTACAGGTGATAGATAACAGAGAGCAGATCACTCAAACGCAAGGAAAAAGGCCACAAAGTGTTGAAAGAGTGATGTTCCAACACTTTTCACATAAAAACAGAGCTTCAGGGCTTCATAAACATCAGTATAACTCGGTGCACCTGCACATTTAACTTCAATCTTTCTCCTGCGCTCAAAACCTCTTCATGGATAAAATCCACACTTACACAATATCATAGTAAAGCCTTTAACGAGCTCCAAGGCTTTTGCAACTGAAACTAAAAGCGATATCACCATGTGTTATGGATTATATCGATAACCGCAAGGTAGCCATGATAAGCACCAAGGCCCCAAACTCGGCCAGTTAGGCTCTTTAATAGTCCTGGGGCAGCATGTGAACCCTTCTGCAAAAAAGGCATATCAATCCTTAAAGAAATAGATCCAAGCCTGCAGGGGGAGCCGTCATCTAATCACCTCAAACACAAAACGCAACTGAAAACCAGATCAACACTGCATCATCCAAGCCTTCAGATGGCACTCTCACAAACAGCTCCGCCTCAAACAATTACAAAACGATTCTCCTCAAACAACGACATTCACACGCAAACGGGACACTAAAATCAGTTGCTCTCAGTATCGACATGTAAAATCACACAGCTCAGGTCATTTAAAAGCTATGTAAAAAGGAGTTGTGTAGCAGTCCTTGGCCACCTCAGCCTCTTCATACTGGGGTTTCTCACTGAGCGTCATAGTAGCGTACAGGACTGAGGGGCTAAAGGTGAACAGTTAACAAAGGACACTTATCAAACGCTTCGGTCCACACCGTGTGTTTCATAAGAAGCGCAGAAATCACGTCGAATAGGGTTTAATCGTGTTCAGGGCCGGATAAACGCTTCATCTTCTGAGCAAGACCGACTTGCAGAAACATTTCTGTCGTGCAGATCCTGGACTTAAGAAACCACACAACTCAACGAGCGAGCCTTCCCTTCACGTCAATCACAAAACCTTCAGAAAACCTCTCAGTCTTGCTAAAAGTCACAAGCATATGGATATAATGATTGATTATAAATCTATATAGTTCATTTTAAAGATGCAGACAGGAAAAACAGGAGACAAATAAAACCTGAACCATGCCGTAGTTCGTTCCTGTGGTTCTTTTCGCAGTTATCAAATCTGTTTCTTTTCTACAGTTCAGAGTGGAAACAGAGCATCACATTTTGGGCACCTGCTCTCGGTTTCCTCTTACGAGGCTTTAGATTTTCTTGCTCTTGGCGACGTCTTGTCATCTGGTTTCATGACTCCATTGACTGAACCCCCTGTCAAGGAGAAATAAAAGATCATTTGGTTAAGTAAATAAGCAATAACAAAGAGATTTCAATGCAACTGCGCATGTCTGGTGCTGAAGCATGGTAGCTGGTAGTATTTTTACAACCCAAAACACAACTAATATAACAAACATTTAGGTGTCTACCATTACCTTGTTGTGCATTTTCCCCAAGACGACAGGTGATGAAAGCACATTTCATAGTTCAGATGCTTATTTTCTCAAAGGAAAGTTTAGGAATATCTAAATTGCTCCCTTATTTAATCTCTCTTATTATAATTAATGAAACTGTTAAAGGTGCACTCATTAGTAACCTCAAAGTTCTTCAATCACAATGGCACTGCCACCTATCAATGTGGATCAGCATGACCGTCTGAGCTTTATGTAAATGACACTGATACTAGTGAGCAAATTTTAATGGTTTCCACTACAAATACCATTACAAACAATCAACTATTAATCTGTAGTGTGTTTTGGGACATATTCCATTAGGATTTATTGGTTTTAACAAGCCACCAATAGAAGGCGACCAATTACCAGCAGAGACCCACAGGGTCCATTACAGTTTCCATTAAAACCAATACAAGTCCCATTATACACCGCGTTACAAATGATTATGCACATGCCATTTTTGTTTGTTTTTCCAAATCAGTCAGTATGATTAAGGACTCATTTTATCCTCAACTATTATTTTACAATGAGAATGTTATTTTATGTGAAAGAACTGATAATATCAACAGTTTTACTGATATTTTGAAGGAAAAAAAAAAAACACAAAATATGTCGTTCCAAATAATTATGCAGAATGCAGTTTGAAAGCATTCAATGGGTTATAATGAACTCAAAACAGAAATCTGTCATATTTGCTGCATGGACAGATCATTTTCCCAAAAATAAACAATTTAAAACTAAAAACCTATTTACAGTTCAAGTTACATATTAATTTATATGCACTCTTCTTGGAGGTGACTTTAACAATTCTCTCATCCATTTAACTTGTAAGTCCATGTATAGTTTCTGGCAGTATTTCATTTGAGGATGCCAGTATTGCCTCCCAGAGCTGTTGTTTGGAGGTATACTGCCGCCCACCTTCATAGATCTTCATTTGAAGGATTTAAGGAGGTCAGGGGATGATGGTGGCCACACCATGATGATTTCTCTTTTTATGCCCATAGCAATCAAGGAATCAATGGTGTTTTTTGCAGATGGTGCGTTATCCTGCATGAAAATCATTTTATTTCAGAAGGCACGATTCTTCTTTCTATACCATAGCAGAAAATGGTCTGTTAGGAACTCCACATATCTTGCAAAGGCCATTTTGACGTACCATCTCACTTCCCAATATACCAGCCCAAATCATCCCTCCACCACCTCCTTGCTCCATCCATCTGGACCATCAAGTGCGGCATTCGTCAGTGAATAAAACTGATTGAAAATTAGTCTTCATATAATTCTGAGCCCATTGCGAAAGTTTCTCTTTGTGAGTTTTGGTTAGGGGGTGGTCGAAATGCAGCTTTATGCACAACTGCCTCTGAAAGATCCTGCGTCGAGAGGTTCTTGGGACTCCAGAGACGCCAGCAGCTTCAAATACCTGTTTGCTGCTCAACAGTGGCTTTTTTTTTTTTATAGCTGCCCTTTTAATAACATTAATTTGTCTGACAGAAACCTTTCTTAATAAGCCTTCAGCTGATCGAATTCTTCTGTGCTGTGAATCACTCACAAATCTTTTGACAGTTCGAAGATCTCTTTTTAGTTTTCGTGATATATCAATTATTTTCAGGCCTGTTGCAAGACATTGTACTATTTCACGCTTTTCACCTTCAGAAAGATCTTTCTTCCTCCCCATATTGCATGAGAACCGTGACTTGCTTAATAATGTGGAACAACCTTAGTAGGTTTCCCTTTAAATTAAAACATGAAAAATAAAACAAACAAACACATTCTTTGAAAAAAACTAAAACCTGAATATTTACTTTAATGAAATCCTACTGATATGTTACTTGCATAATAATTTGGAACACGCTGTATTAATACGAGTACATTACAATATAAATTCATTAGCACGAGTACATTATTATTTATTGGCTTAAAAATAAGATGCAAGCAATCAGAATATTGTACCTGGTGGGGAGTGCCCAATGTAAACATGAAACATGCCATTATCTATATTGTACTGCGGATAATGCAGAGTAGTACAGCTATATTGTAATGCAGAGGTCAACTGCTGCTCTGCCTATAGTTAGTAATGGCCCTATAGCATGCAGTGTTTAATAAACAGCAGTTTTACTAAATTCTGCTGAGGTGAAATTCAGTGCAGTCCTGTATCGTAATACGTATCGTAACTTTACTGGTGATACACAGTTTTAAATCAGCACCAAACTACTGAAAGTACCTTCAACACCGCAAGCATGCGACTTGTGTCATTTACTTTAAGAGCCTGTAAAGAATATTATTACATAACTAGCCAGCTAGACTCTACCTATTAACCCCTTAACTGTCACCGTCCCGCTCTTTTTTTCGTTGTCTTTTTTCCCTATCAAATATTTGAGTAATCATCATAAATTATATATCATTTGAAAGCTTAAAACCTCAAAATTCATCCTGTGAAAACCATTTTGAAATCGGACATTGCTTTACCATGGAAATTGTACTTTAAAATCGTTTGGCGGTCTCCTCCCCCTTAGTGGGTGGTGTCAAGTGTCATATTACACAATGTATTACGGTCTTTTAGAATCAAAACTTTTTATAATCTTGACAAAATACATATTGCCGGAAAGGTCTGACTCTCACAATTCCACATTTGGTGGTCTTTTTGTGATCGGAGTAATATTGACAGATAAATTTAGACATTTGTGACAGAAAAATGCATTAAAAAAAAATTCAATGAAGTTGAATGGCACCCGGTGGCTGTTTGTGGTATGACGCCCTAAATAAAATCTCACAGGAACCTCAATTTTTCTCATATCAACTTCAAATTTGGAACATAACTTGTTGAGACATAAGGCTTTAATTTTATGCCAATTTTAGAGTAAAACCTGTTATGTAAAATATTTATTTTATATAAAATATATAAAAAATAATATTTTGTATTTTCTTTACAGTAAATTTAAACTTCTATAACTTTTTGATACTTTCATATTTTAAAATAATTCCACTTTTGCAGTAATCTGCTGATTGTCTTCTTAAAAAAAAAAAAGAGTCCAACCTTATGTCTGTATTCCAAAGCATTCATGAATTATAAGAGTTTAAGTTCGGATAGTGCACTTTCATGTATATGTTCAAAAATGGGGGGTGACAGTTAAGAGGTTAAACTAATAATTAAATTCATCTACCAGAAAAAAAAAAAAAAGAAAGTGTGCTACATATCCTGCAGTTGTTAATACTGTACACAATACTGTAGCTGTCCCTCTTCACTCCTACATGGAGCATCTGGTTGTGGTTTAATTTTTTTAATTCTTAAACGTCTTAATTTACATCAATTTCAATACTGACATGACAATCATGTTAATCTTTACTGATACAAGTCACTATGAACAAAGAGCCTACCGCTGTTGTTTTGAATGAGTTTTTTTTGTGCAACACTTGTGAATAGGCAATTTGAAGAGTACTGTCTAGAGTGCTAAAGATAAACAGGGTTCTTTCAAAACATATTCTAATCTACATGCCAAATGACTTTCAGGCAAGACTCACCTCGAGAGTCCTTCTTGCTGGGTCTGCTTTTCGGGCTGACAGCTTTCTTCTTGCTGGCCTGGATTTGAGATTGTTCTCTCCACTTCTTCAGCTGGAAATTGATGAATTTCCACATCATCCAGGCCTGGGTCAGGCAGATGGCTGACAGGCATGTCATCCTAAAAGAGAGACCATCATTCACAAATACTTCAAAATAGCTTCAGAAGCTCTCAAATTTGAGTCCTACCCTCACTGCTCGATCCTTGGATGGGAGGGCTGTCTAAGTCACATCAGCTAACCATTGCATACCTCAGGGTTCGGTGTTTGGCCCTCTCCTATTCTTGATATACACAACTACACTGAGATCATTCAGCCTCATGGGTTTTCCAACCTGCTATGCTATTGACGTGAAGCTCTGACTGCTATTTAAGCCTGATGACCCCAGAATACAGATACAATTCTTGTGGATGTCTGAGACATGGATCATTGAAAACCACATCCAATCACAATCCTGCCAAGCAGGTCAACACAAGGGATGGGTATCGATCGTTAAGGTTTTTTACAGCATTACTACTCTTACCAGTACTGCTTATTGATCCGGTACTATCAAGATCAAAGTATGCATCACTTTTTACATGTACGCTAGGGTGTGTGTATGCACATGATGTGAATTTCGTCATCAGAGCAGTATATGCGTGTACTGTTCGTGTCAATCTGGAATTGATTCTGAGCTTAGTTTTTAACAGCAGATGGCGCTCTGGGCTAGTTTTTAACCGCACACTCAAACCTAAGCTGGGTTTTGCAGTTTTTCTCAGTGTTATTTGGATAGTTTCATTAGAGGGCATTTAAGATCCTGCAATAATCAAAAATGGACAATAATGTGTGCAATATATTAAATGATTAGTTTGCATCCCTAGCCAAAACAACATCAAAATTCAGACCTGTCCACAGTAACATATCAAAGTCGGCCCAAAGCCTTTGATCTGCTGATGGTGTCCAGCTTAATTTCACAGAACGCTGGTCAAGCAGATTCACACTACATAATAGGGGTGTCGAAATTAATCATTTCTACGATACATCGCGATGCAGACGAGGACGATTCGGTATTGGTTCAGTAATAGACCATAACCGATTATAACGTACTGACGCTTTTCTGATGTCATTTGTCGCGGTAGCATGCAATGGCAGAAAGAGGCGAGACGCGAGTGCGAGTAATTAAAAATGCTCCAACTACTTTAAAAGCCGACATATGGGCACATTTCGGCTTTTATGAACAACCTGGTAAGCATGACCTGGAGAAGACACACGCTGTGTGTAAATCATGTCACGCACAAATAAAATATGCAGGGGGTAATACCTTTAATTAATACAACTGGTTAATATTGAAATGTTTTACATCACTCCATGCATTATGCACTTTTAGTATTTACTTTTGTGTATTTGTTCTAAATGCTCCTGTTGTCTTCTGTGCCCAGACTTGAGTTTTGTTTGATGCATTCAAGAAGCGTGTTTTCTTTGAGCAGGTAATATTAAAGGTTCAGTTCATATATCTGACTGCTTGTATTTATTGACAAAATTGTATACATGAAGTAAAATTTAAAATTGAGGATGCAGTGCATCGTCAATGCAATCGTACCGAACCGAACCATGAAAGCAGTGCAGGTTCACATCCCTACTACATAACATGGACTAGCGTCTTCTGCCCTTATGGTCTCATTACAATGTATTTGTCTGCTAAATATCACAGGGGAGGCAAACATGTGCGAAATCAAGCTGACTTACCTGACAGTCAGCACATTAAAGTTTCCCTCTGCTAAAGAGAATCCCTGATTATCTGTGCGGGACAGACCAAAACCAAACGTCAGGACAGAAACGGTGAGCGTCAGGAGGCGGGTGATGACAAACAGCAGAGCCCACAGCGTGAACCTAAGATGCAAACACAGGCCAGGCCTCTTAACAACAGTCTGAACAATTCAAAGAAGACCTCAGCAGAGCAAGGGAAATTAAGCAGGCAGAAATCATATTAAATTCTAGGATTATATGACAAGAAAACCGTGGAAAGCAGCACAATGTGAGCTCTGAAGATAGGAAGAGACGAACCCCTTCTGCTTGTTTTCATCACTGAAGTAGAAGAGTCGCGAGGCGTGAAAGAGCAGCTCTACCAGATAATGCGGCACCAGAAGAACCAGACCCAGACGGTGGAGACTGAAAGAGGACACACGAGTCAGATTCACTCTTCAATAATTCAAACACACGTCCACAAACTGGTTCCTTATGAATTAACCACTATTGCTGCACTCATCTACCATGCACTGTTATAAAAACAACCATATTTTCATATCCTGTGCGGAGGTTAGTTCACAGTAGTGACAGAAATAAAATACCACTACGATTGTAAGAAAACACTCACTTCAGGACGTAGGCACCAGTGATGTGAAATATATAAAGGCAAATGTAGTAAAGTTGACGTGGAATGTCCTCCTAAAAACAAAAATAAACACAATTTCAATTTAATAATGTATAACAACTACCATTTCTGTCAGCTTCAAATACATATGGCAAAAAACTAAGCCTTACCTTTCGTACTTTCTGAAAATACAGCTCAGGAAGAGCATGGAACCAGTAGGCAATCTGACAGATATAGAAAAACTTCACTTGGAAACTACAAGACAGAAAGAGGTTTGTAGATCAGCTTGTGATCCGCAACGGTGCACCTAATGCGTCAGATACTTACACATACTAATACAAACAGGTTACAGTTTGAGTAATCCGAGCTGAGTGTTTTTCAGTGTTGTTTGGATAGTTTAAGATCCTGCAATAACCAAAAATGGACAATGATGTGTGCAATATATCAAATGTTTACTTAATTACTTATTTCTTGGTGAGTCATGTATTAAAAGATCTAATTAAAGACCAAGGACAATCCTGTCATACCACAATACATTTGCAAATCTTCTAATAAAGCTGGTGAGAAACGTATTTCTGAATAGTATACGGGAATTAATTAATGCTGAGCAGTTCTAAAGAAAAGGCATACTTGGGGTTAGTGATCTGAATAAGCACTTAACCAAAACTACTGCATTTAGGAACACAACTTCAATCATCCCTCAAATCATGTGCTTTATTGAGGGGAGATGTACAACTGGACGTTAGAATGACTGTGTCACGTGACTCACGCCATGTGGATGTGAGGATAACCTTCCCAAAGAAACGTTGGATTTGTCACAAACTCCTCCTGTTGATTGAAGAAACAGTCAGTTAGTCTGTGTACAAATGAGGGAAGGGCAGATCTGGGACGTCATGAGCAGATCTCTTACATTGGTGAGGATGCTGCAGCCCCAGACGAAGGAGAACAAGTAGAAGGTGGCCAGCTGTCCCGACTCATTGAACTTGCTGTGCTTGGTTTTGGACAAGTGTAGCCGACGATTGATTTTCTATTGAAACACAATCAGGTTACTGTCTTGAGAGATGAAGAGCAATTTGAAGAAACCATTCAAATTAGTTTCGAGGATGTGTATTGATGAAATCTTCAGTAGCAAGGCCTGATCGGACAAGCAATAAATGAGGGGAAAATAAATAAACCAAAAATTTAAAGAAAATTCACAATATTTTTGCACAAAATATGTAAATGTATGTGCATGTACAACATTCTTTTGCATACATATACAGTGGGAATAACTGAATATTTATTTAATAATTTCAGCTATTTTTTGTCTTGTGGACTATATGTAAACATCTTATGTAAAATATCTCAGGACAGTACTAAAAAAAACATGCATTTTGTATGATCTCTCTTATTTTGTTAAAATATTTCACAGATTCTGCAAGGGGTTCCCAAACTTTTGCATGCCACTGTATATAGTAAACTACCACGTCAGTGAAATATTTCTCATTATTATTATTTTTTTTTCTACTTTTATTCAGCAAGGATGCATTAAATTGATCAAAAGTGACCGTTTAAAATGTTCCGAAAGATTGTCATACTAATGCAATTCTGAACTTTCTATTAATGACAAAAATCACAACATTGACAATAATTAGAAAAGCTTCTTGAGCTACAAATATTCAGCGTTTTTAACTATTTTTGATTCAATAAATGCAGCCTTGGTGAGCATTAATATACATAAAAAGCCTTACCGACCTCGTATACATGTTTTTAATGACAAATTATGCAATCAGTCTAACAATTTGAGTGAAAACAGTCAAGTACAGCTAAATGAAAAATGTGTCCCCTTCTCTTAATGTCAGCGTGGACTCGAGCTGGGCTGGACCTGATGAGCCGTGATTGTCCAGCGTCCCAAAGAGCATTGACAGCTTCAACAGAAGGAACTGCGAGCTTTTGTGCAAACATGCTCATCTGATTAGTGCTCAAGAAAAGGTACAACATCTTAAATACTCAGATAAGCTAAAACAGCAGAGAACTTACGTCGAGTATGTACTCTTGAATCAGGGCATGAAGAATTATGGCAATGAGCAGGTAAAAGAAGACAGTGGCGATGTCCTTGGGACCGTATTTGTAGTAGTTGACAGGCTCAGGCTTGTCCTCTGCATCTGAACAAAACCAAGCAGCCAAAAATGAAAGCCTGCTCATTTAAACTCATTATGCACTCATTAGGGGTCCGAGCAGAGCGGCTCGTTTAGAGACGCTTTCCGCTAATTGTCTCAGCTAGAGAATTTGCGAGACCTGTGATGCCTCGACATTTCATCTCATCACACACAGTGACATTTCCACAACGGATGAAGCCGCCTGGGTGAGCGGAGAAATGCCACGAGCCACAGAAAAACACATTCAGTTGACTAGAATAGCGATACGCATCTGTAGATACTCACAAAAATCATTTCATTCATTATATTTCGCCTCGAAATATATCTTCTGAAACTTTCCAGAAGACGTTTTCTGGCTCTATGACCCACTAAATTACAGATCAAATATATACAACATGCAAATTTATATCAGTCAATACACTAAATTCATATTTTAGCAGTCAGTAATTTCAAACGTGAATGACCACAAAACATGAAATTTGCACTGGCCTTTAGAGGAGTGATAATGAGTGAATTCATGCTTTGCATTCATTTTATTAGAATCTAAATGATTGTTTTCACAGAATCTAGGGCCGCACGATTAATCAAATTAATGGGCATTTCCTGGGGTTCTTCTGCGGGGCATATTTGGAGTTTCTCTGGCCTTCGGATGGAGATTTACTACTAATCACAGAACCGTGCTTCACTGAGAGATATGCATGACAATCGCAGCTTCTGTCTAATCGCGATTGCGATTTCATTTCGATTTATCGTGCAGCACTAACAGAATCCTTCAGTCGCACCGTTTGCCATTTATTTTTACACTGAACTCGCCGAGTCTATCATTTAAATTTGCCAATTTGCTCACGTTTATTTCAGCTTGGACCCTGATGACTGCACCTAGCAGTTATATATTATTTATGTGTATAAGCGTGATTGAAAGATCTTGATCGTACCTGTATCCAGGCTTTGTGTGACATTATACTGGACTGTGATGAACATAATAGCAAATTTTGCTGTCACCTGCAAAAATAAAAAAAATAAAAAAATCATATTAATACTTACAAGTAAACACAAACATATTTGCAAAAACCACAAGTTTAACAGCTGAGCATCAAATAGTTCCTGGCATTACTGATACAAGCTGCAGCAATATTAGTACAGAATCAGTGACTAGAATGATAAAATCTGAATCAAAATGACTTCAGCTGTTATAATAAAGCTTTTCCAAGCCAGTGTAAAAGGAGAGGTATTTTCTGTCTGTATGAGAGTCAGCTGCCTCACTGTAATGAGGAAGCTAAGTCAGAGCATGTGATCAAGCGGCTTTATGCTTTCATTATCTAATTCAGCATGTTTAGTGCTGCCGTTTAACTAAAATATTCAAATAACACTTGTCTAGTTCCAGCAATTAAATGAAGGGATTTTATTAAGAATTACTGGAATAGCTTTGCTGCATTATACTACACGGACACCAAGGTTTTAGGATAGACGTGGGTGTCTGCATGTAGCATAATACAACACACTTCACTGATGCATAATATTATGTGATGATCATGTTATATTATGTGAGTGTAAGAGTCAAAAATAACCTAAAATGTGACAATCATGTTGTTTATAACCGTATAAAAGTAAAAAATGACCTAAAATGTGATGCAAATGAGTATAATTTTCAATAACATCAAACATGATCATGTGATATGATAATAAAAATGTTTCATTATAAATAATTATGAACTCAAAGGTGATGACCTGGTTGATTTTAATAGTAAATATTAACATATACTTAATCACAACAGCATGTTATCATGTGATTTTAACATTAAAACCTCAAACATGATGGCCATGCTCTATCTGGTAGATGTAGTACCAAGCAAACATGATTTGCGTGTTATGTTATGAGTTGCACAGTAAATAGTAAGCTGGAGCGGGATGATCATGGTGTCTGTAGGAAATAATCACCTCAAACATGAGCCCCAGCAGGACGATCATGGCCACACACGACACCATATCCGCGTGATTCTGGATCACAAACTCGTGGCTCAGCACGGGAGGACTCTTGTTCTTCTTTCTGAAGCCCATCGCTCTTCTCTCGCGGGGGACAAAGGCTCCTGATCGGGGCAGAGACGCGCAGGTGAAGCAGATCTCGGGGAAATTCACTCCGAAGCCCTGCTACGCTCACACCCGCGTACGACGCGCGCCGGAAGCCGTGAAGCGCGCGACCAAGAGCGCAGGCGCTGTAGTAAAAGATACAACAAATCTTTTTTTTTTTTTTTTTTTGCAGATTGTACATAACAAGACAGGGAACATCCAACAACATAAGGCACATCCACTATAAATAATACAAATAACCAACATAAATAATAATTATTATACTCACAACAAAAATAGCAACAATGCGGAAAGAGAAAAAACCCCACAAGGAGCACGAATCAATAGAGGCACAAAAACACATGACAATAAAACATGTTTTGAGATGGAGAGGCAAAGACTTTCAGACTTTCTATTTAGTTTTTTTAAAGCTCTGAAACATTTTCACAAACTCACAAATAAATATATTAAAGGAGGGCTAACATTTTTTCCATTTGCTTGTATGAATATATTTACCTAACAATAACAAAGTTCACAACATCCAAAAAAAAAAAAAAAAAAAAGAGAGAGAATTTAAATCACTTCAAACACTTAAAAAAGAAGATATTGATAAAACAAGTCATTGTTCTTTAGAAAACAGCAGCTGAATACAATTCTAATACGTTTTTTATTTTATTTAGGAAATATGAATTGTTCTGTAGGATTTTGTTATACGATAATTCGGCAAAAACAAACAAACAAAAAAAAAAACACGCGATTATGGGCTCCACGGAGTTATTAAAAAAATTATGACATCAGTAAAGTATCTACAAATATCCAGATTTCAAACGTTGCGCGTGTAGGGAACACATGTTATTATCTGCAACAGCGTTGAAACGTGAAGTAGGGCTTTTATTTTGACTTTAGCTTCGGCTTCAGCGGAAGTTTCTTTCTTGATTCACACATGGCCTTTACGTAAAAATTTGGATTTGTGATTGAGCGCAGTTGTTTAGGTATTATCAGTTTACAGTTTTGCATCTTTTTAACGACATATTAATTTTTTACACCCGTTTTGCTGTTGCTGCTTGTTTATTTATATTATTCTCTCGAAACACATTTTCTAGCTTACTCATTGAGTGCCTTACTTTAATATTTCATTAATATAACGCAAGTCTTTTACGTTATATTTAATTAATTTATTATTTTCAAACCCACAAATTGCTAAAGTTGACAAAATGATATTACATGACGCAGACAAATGACAATATCTTAAATTGTTATTTCCATTCATTGTAATGAGATTCCAGTCACATTTACTATAGTGATATGTTTGTGATACCTATTTTAAACAGATATGGCAGCCACAGATATGGACCCCGAGGTGGCTCGGGGCTTATTTGAAGAAGGAGCCACGCTTGTTTTACTTGGTGTTCCTCAGGGATCAGTGTTGGGACTCGACTACAAAAGCTGGACCCTGGGCCCTCGGTTCCGTGGGGTGAAGATGATTCCTCCAGGGCTTCACTTCCTCCACTACTGCTCCGCCAACTCTAATGAAGAATGTGGTGACATTGGCCCCAAAATGGGCCTGTTTCTGTCCCTGAAACCCCGGGAGGTGCTTGTAGCCCACTGGAACCAGAGAGAAGAAGATCTGGAGTTCACACAGGACCCAGAGGAGGCCGAGCGCATACGGGCCAACCTCAGAGAGCTGGATGGCTATCTGGGCCCCTATCCCTACGACACTCTCCGCAAGTGGGTTTCCCTGACAGACAGACTGAGCCAGGAGCTGGCCGCCGCTCTGCAGCCCCTCAGCGGGAGGGTGTGCGCCTTCAGCGACGTGATCCCGGAGCTGCAGCTGACCCACACTAAAGACCGCGAGGAGCAGAACCTGCCCCGCAACGATCAGGAGTGTCAGAGCATGAAGGAGGGGCTGGACAGACTGCCACGGATGAAGCAGAGGGAAGGCACGGAGCTGCGCTTTTCCTCCATCCCCACACAGGCGTTCCCTCCTGGAGCCACACCTGCTCAGATCACACAGTGTAACATGGATTGGAGTTACGCTCTCAACTCTGTGCTGGAGAGGCATTATAAAGAGCAGCCTCTCAGTGTACTAGGTGAGCATCGGTTGCTGTTCGGTTTACTAACTGAACGTCATGTTAAATCTGAAAGCATGGTCTTTTTTTTAATTTATTGTTTTTTATAAAAATCATAAAATATTTATTTGACCCTCTAACTCTAGCACTCTCTATTCTAGTACTATATATATATATATATTTTAAAAAATGCCCGTTTTAGACTTGCATTCTATTCATTTACAAAAACAAAAAAACAAAAAACGAACACTAGCTTCTCTATTCTTTTTGTATTCTATCTATTTGTTTTCTTTTTATTTATTATACAATTAACAAAAAGCAAAAAAAAAGGCCTCTAACTAGTGCTGTCAAACGATTAATCGCATCCAAAATAAAAGTTTTTGTTTACATAATATATGTGTGTACTGTGTATATTTAATATGTATATATAAATACACACAACATACAGTATATATTTTGAAAATATTTACATGTATATATTTACATTCATGTAATTTATATTATATATAAATATATTTAATATATAAACATAACATATTTTTCTTAAATATGTACATGTGTGTGTATTTATATACATAATAAATATACACAGTACACACACATATTATGTAAACAAAAACTTTAATGGAGTTACGTAATTTAATTACAAAATAAATGTAACTGTAATATGTTACAGTTACCGAGAAAAAACATATGTAATTAAATTAGTTACTTATGAAAATGTTAACGATTACAAAGGGCTTACATCTGAATATTTTCACACACATACAGATATGATTGATTTCTTTCCCAAATTGCATCAACTGCTTTAAAATATGAGACACCAATGTTTCAGGAGTTTAGGACACAGAATAGACGCATGCTTATTAGATAACTGCTTTATTGCCTGTTTGGGTTTGTGTATATGCTTTATTTTTTAAATTGACTGTTTTTCCGAAGCATTGTTAGATGCCAGTGTTTCTGGTCATATCTACACAAATAATTGATTTCAAAAACAGTATCAAGGCTATTAAAATATATTTTATTATTTTAATAAAAATCTCAGAATGATCTCAAAGCAAAAAGAGGCGCTAAAGTCTGATTTTGTGGAGGCTGTGCTTTAAAATGAAATGCTGTATGATCTTAATTCAAGTGATGAAGGAAAATCTGACAGTAATAAGTGTTGAGATTAACTCTCTGCTTTAAATGTTTCAAAATGATTAACAGTTTATAAAATTGTAGCCAAAAAAATAGAAATTCAAATGAAGAAAAGTAATCAGTTACATTACTTTGATAAAGTATTTGAAATGGTTAAACAGGGTAACTTGTAACCCATTACATTTCCAAAGTAACCTTCCCAGCACTGCTCATCTGTTTTTATTAAAGTAATACTGTGGGATTTTCTCCGGGGAATGTATAAATCTAGTTATAATTTGTGCACTGAAATACTGAATTATACAATGTCCCTGTTTGCAGGAGAGCTGCAGTTTGCCTTTGTTTGTTTCCTGATGGGGAATGTGTACGAGGCCTTCGAGCACTGGAAGCGCCTGCTGGCTCTGCTGTGCCGCTCTGAGGAGGCCATGAAGGAGAGGAGGGACCTGTATCTGGGGCTCATCGCCGTCCTCTACCATCAGCTGGGAGAGATCCCTCCGGACTTCTTTGTGGATATCGTGTCGCAGAACAACTTCCTCACCACCACACTTCAGGTGCGCTTCACACAGCTCATCTTACAGTCAACATCTAATCAAAAAAGTGACCCTTTTTACTTTAGTAATGCATATTTTTGATGAGCATAATTCTTCAGGTAGCAACATTTCAAAGCATAAACACAATTTATTTTTCAAATTTGATCTTTCATTAAAATATAATCATTTGTTCCATCCCTGAATCTTTTTTTCCTCTATGGCTGATGTCAAAGACACACAAGCTTTTGGTTAATATTAATAGTCAAATAGCTGTTTACGCAGGGCCTTTTTTAAACCGTAATATAATGAAGGTTAGAATAATGATAGATTAGAAAGGAGTCCTCTGTGATCCATTATAAACTCATCTCCAGGTTTGGCTTTTATCTGTATCTAATCGATTCCCATCCTTTCCCCCTCATTGCTTATTGTTTTATGTGGAAATACATGACATTATGGAATTAAAAGGGTTCAAATAGGCATTTCATGTTGATTTTAATAGAAATCTGTTTTAGATAGTCTAAAATTGTCTGTTTTCTATGGGTTTCATATGTGACCCTGGAGCACAAAAGCAGTCATAAGTAGCAAGTATATTTGTAGCAATAGCCAACGATACATTGTATCGGTTTTTCTTTTATGCCAAAAATCATTAGGATATTAAGTATACATCAAAACCTGATTTTTGATTAGTAATATGCATTGCTAATAACTTCATTTGGATGATTTTAAATGCAGTTTTCTCAATATTTAGATTTTTTTTGCACCGATTCCAGATTTTCAAATAGTTGTATCTCAGCCAAATATTGTCAGATCCTAACAAACCATACATCAATGGAAAGCTCAGATTTTATTTATTCAGTTTTCAGATGATATATAAATCTCAATTTTAAAAAAATGGACCCTTATGACTGGTTTTGTGGTCCAGGGTCACATATAATGTTTCATAAATGTTTCCCAGGAGTTCATGAGGGACCTGCAGGAGCTTCTTGAGTTGATTAAAAGCTAAATGAATGAAATTATAAACATAATATAACATTTAAATGAATAACTTTAAAGTAAAAACAATCAAAATAAAAAAGATTAAACTTTATTTTATTTTTAATAAAACTGACATGGGAGAACTGTAAAGTCAAAATATGTTTCATTGTTAATGTTTAATTTTTCAATAATTGTTCAATGTTTAGTTGCTAAATTTTAACGTGGTCATGACATGTTTTTTTTTGTTTTTTTTAATTTCTCGAGGTTTACTTATAATGAATAAAATGTTAATAAAGTTTTAAATCCAAACATATATTTGCAAAAATTATGATTTTCAAGACATTTTAAAGAGGCTGCTCCTTTAAGGCTGACGTCATTGTATAGGCCCCCTTGATATCGCATGTGATTAAGGGTTTTAATAACATTATTATCCATATAAAACCATCCTTTTCTTCTTCCTGACACTCAGGTCCTTCTGTATACTGCATCCAGTGTAGAAAGCGTCAGTGATTCTAATGAGATCTATTCGTCTTTGTCAGCGAACATGCACATTGTTATGCATTTAACAAATTGTGGCTGTTTTTAGTGTAACTGATGTTTTTAATATCTTTTCTTTCTATCGCTGCATTCCAGGACTTCTTCCAGTTTGCCAGCAGTCCCGGAGTCGACAGCACATTACGGAAAAGAGCAGAAAAATTTAAAGTCCACCTGACCAAAAAGTTTCGTTGGGACTTTGATGCAGATCTTGATGAATGCGCTCCGGTGGTGGTGGAGCTTCCGGAGGGAGTCGCCCTGGACTGATGCTGCGTCACACGGCCCATCCACTTCACTCATAAACACCGTGCAGGCCGCAGCAGCTTTTATATTGTGTTCACATGATACTCCAGCATCTGGATATCCTCCTGTCACTTCCTAAAGAAATATTGACCATTCCGTTTTATTAAAGATAACTATTTCACTTCATTGGTCTTCATTTTTGTTGTTCTGCCCCTGAATAGCATGTATGACCACTAGAGGGCAGGCCAGTCTGCGTATGTGGTCATGCGTATCATGGCATTTCTTCAGACAGTCTCTACAATATCATCAGCACAAGAAACTCCTTTCAAAGTCACCCTCTTTATTGAGGTGTATGCTGAGACAAACATTACTATTAACAATGCTCTACGTGATGTAGATTTAAACAAACCCAGAGCCTTAAATATTAAATGTCAACTCAAATCTCAAAGCTTCAGTTCTCCTATAGTTGGGAATTGCTGATCACTGCATGATTTTAATGATCTTTGTTATTTTCCCTCAATGTAACATTTTATTGGCATCGGTTTGCAGCAATTCTGTTCTTTATTCTTCACATTCATCTCAATCCGGTGCTCTGTTTGTCTGCGGTTCGCAGGAGGCGCAGGTTTTCACTTCATTCAGGGTTTGTGTTAGTGGAGCTGCCAAAGCAAACACTGACCGTCACAATCCCACCTAAAAAAAGACACTGATCTGTATATCCTATAGTAGGCTACATTTGTCAGTAGAATTATTTGCATTTTAATAGTTTATTTATCCATGATGGCAGTCTTTGGAGTCCCGCACCGTTCAGGTGTGATCAGGCCCTATATCTCTATCTGTTTCATCAGGCAGATTTGCTGCAGGTTTTTCCAGCTAGTCAGATGATGTCTGTGCGCTGGAATTTTATTGAAATTAGTGCCAAAGATTTCACACTAGATTGATCAGCGTAGGACAGTCCTGTTTTTGCTGAAGTCTCCTGCTTCCCAGATGCTTCTCCGATACGTATGATCCTTTAGAGAAAACAGTAATAAACAGTGCTCAGATTTGCAATCAACTGTTAAGATTTCATTATGAACACAAACATTTATCATTATGCAATCCACATTTACTGTCAACAGTTGTCAGTGTCTCGTTTGATCTCACTTGATGAAAAATTAAAATGAAATTAATCGGTAAACTAGTAAATAGGTTCGTGAATCATTTGGACCGTTTATGCACTGAATCATTAGAACGGTAAAACTACGCAAACACAAAAAACTGTGGAAAAAGTGATATATTTACATATAATAAATTGACAACGAACTAGAAATAGATCAGTGATGAAGCTCAACAGATGATCTGGATGTGAGGTGAGCGATCAGGTGAGCTTTTCCCAACAAAACAGTTTCACTTATTACAACAGACTTTTAAATATTTTATATTTAGGAAAAATAAACACTGAATATGAAGTTAGCTTAAATAGCCAACGTCCTTCATTTAGCCTGTAGTGTATGTATTAGCTATTTTCTTAACGTTTTTAGAAGTAGTTGGTGTTTTAGCTGTTAGCGGCTGTTGATTACTAGCCACATCACTTCCACAGTAATAAGACTGAATGAATTTTAGGTTGTTTCTGCTCAAATTCATTTCAGCATAATCCCCTGAAGGCCACAACACTTTTCGGTTGTCTCCCATAACTTAAACGTTATAGTTGCTGTAGCTATACATGGACTGTGTGATAACTTGACCTAGTCTTCTCTATTTGAAGACTTCAAGATACAAACATTTGCAAAAATTACATTTGGAATGCATTAAAATGCAAATGTTTGTACCTTAGTGAAAAATAAATATACTTAAATGTATTTGAAATACATTTATTTCACGCTAAGTATAGCTACTACATGCATTTTCATATTTACTAATAAAATGCCCTGCAATTGTACTTTTACTATACTAAACTGGTACACTTGAAGTCTGCTAAATTGGAACAATTAATTTTGTACTTAAGGCGAGACACTGCAGGTGAATAGAAAAAAAAAAAAAACTAATAGTTATCGCCTTACTTGCCTAGTTGACTGATTACACTGATAATTGCAAAAATATTTGTATTACAAGTTTTCTAAAATGTTAGGTTTAAATATGCAAATGAGGCATTATTTAATGAAATATGCGCTAATTTGCATACATTTCTAGTACAAAAATCTAAACACTGGATGAAGTCAGTTTCAAAATTTTTGTTTAATTAATTTTTTTGACATATTAGAGTCAAAAGATTTTACGGAGTGAATTCTGAGTATCTCATTTTGTCACTCCATAATTCAGAAAATACTTAGAACAGACGGAAAACAATATATTTTCACAATTTTTGGCGGAATAAAATGTTGTATATAATCAAGCAAATTATATATGAACAAATCAAACCTTCAGCATATCGACAGGAATGAAAATGTAAAGTTTGGTGTGTGTAAGTGCTGCTGAAGTGGAGATTTATGGCTCAGTGTATGAGGAAAAACTCATTTTGAGAAAACGGCCTTTAAAAATATGTATTGTAATTGAAATCTATTGACACAAATAGATAAAGTGCTATAAAAGAAACACTTCACAGTGTCTTGAGGATGTTTTCTGTCCACTGGTCTGAAAAAACACTTTATGAAAAACCAAAAGGCCCAAAATCTCAAACTTGACAGGTGCATGAAAAACCAGTGTTTTTGCCTGCGGTGTCTCCCCTTAATGCACTTTAATTGTGCAGAAATGTGCTGAAGTCCAACTAAAGATAAACTGAAGTAAATCTGATTGTGCTAAAGTGAGACTATTGCAAGTATGCTTCAGGTACACTTTAAATATCTTGCATTTAAAGACCGATATTATTCAAAGATTTTGGCGTAACACATTTTAGGCGTAATATTAGGAAATGTGCTTTGTGCACAAGAAGTATTAAGTTTAATTATAATTTTTATATCAGTAAATCTCGAGTTATCTGTCAGTAAATATGTTAATAGGTTTAAACTATACTTAGTATGAAATAAATGTATTTTATTACTTCAGCTTTTCTAGATTTTCTAGAAGTCTTGCCCACTTGTGAGACCAGAGTTTCACCCCTGAATCCAGACTTGTTGTGAAATGGCTCTTTTTGAGGTTTAGCCTCCTTTGTGAGGGCCAGTAATTCAGTCAAATGAGAGAACAGGCTAAAGGTCTGAAATGTGTCAGTCAGCATTAGTCTTTAGTCTGCTCTGTCTTGCAGACACTTTCAGAAAGAAACTGTCTCCGCCTGCATGTGGAGCTCAGCTCGTAATCTAAATGAACGCCTCTGTCCCTCTCATTTCCCATAATCCCTGTCGTTATAATAGACGGGTGGAGTTAAATGGCTGTTTCTTTCTATAGCTTTGCCCTTCGTCCCAGGAAGCTATAGAGCCAGCTGCATGCCTTTCCTGCTATAAAACTATATATATAAAAAAGTTGATAGATGTCTGGATTATTCATTAGGCTGTGTGTTATTTTCCCAAAATGACCTAGAAAACACACAATACATTGAGACGTGGAGCTTTGCCATGTTTTGAGTTTGCTCTCTGTATGGCACGTGTAAATATGATTGTGGGCCTGTAGAGGGTTTAATTGACTGTTTGCTTTTTGCTTTCTAAAAAAATAGACTTTTAATCAAGTACAGAGAAAGCGCAGATGGGAATTAGTTTACATTATTAGATTTGAAGTGACTGACAAAGCAGAGAGATGAACTGATTGACAAAGTTTCCAAGGTTCACACCATTAAACTCTAGTAAAACATTGCTGCTTGAGTTTTGTTTGAGTAGCAAGTACTTCGCCCAGTCTTCCTCAGCATAAAGATTTACAGTCCTGCACACAAATACTATTGAAAGTAATGTTAGAAAACTACTTCTTAAATATCTTGGTAACACTTTAGTATAGGGACCGATTCTCACTATTAACTAGTAGTTTATTAGCATGCTTATTATCAACATATTGGCTGTTTATTAGTATTTATAAAGCACACATTCTACATCCCCAATCCTACTCAATACCTAAACCTAGCAACTACCGCACTGACTTTTAATAAGCAGCAAATTAGCAGTTTGAGGCAAAAGTCATAGTTAACGTTTGTTAATATTGAGAATTAGAAAATTTGAAAGTGGGACCATTATCTTTATATTAACTGACTTTATGAATTCAGTACAGTGAATGTCAACCGTCTGTTGTGATGTTATGCAGCAGTAGTGTACCTCGGTGTAATATGAGGAAAACACGTTTAACTCTTTTATTTATGCAGAGCACTGAAACATCTATAATATCATGGATATGTAACATTTAAAAACACAAAATCAAAACAAAACAAAAAACCCTGGAATTGCTTGGCATTCTGTCCCAATCACTTCTGAAATTATGGCAACGCACTTACTTCAAAAACCAGCCAAAGAAGGATGCAGATCAAAAGCTGCTTTCCAGAGGATCCTTCAAAGTGTGATGGCGTTCGATGGCATGGCAGTCGATACGCAGTTACTACAGTTACATCAGTTACATTTTTATTCATGCAGTCAAATGATCTGTGTTTTTACAGAACATAATTCCATCAGGGAATATATTTTGTATATATATTACATGGAATAAACTGACCAAGTTACTGGCTAAACAAACACACACACACACACACACACAAATAATCCTTTACAACTTAATTTTACATGCAAATAAGATTTATGTAATTTAATTCTAATTCTGTTAATTCAATTTTATGAAATATGATGCCTGTTTTGTGGCGTGTTAGTCTACGGTGAACAACAACTCATGCATTAAAGAAATCATGCATTGAAGAAGTACACTTATTTTGATGTGTTAAGTAACATACTAAAAGCATGCGTAAGGTACTTGATATGAATTTTAACTGTAGTGTCAAGACGCTTCAAGAAACTCCCTGAGAAACTCTGCTCAAGTGCACCGAGGGCAAAAGCTGCTTTAAAGGATGCTAACACCAAATGTTGATTTAGTTTAGTTAATAGAAGTTAACTGATAAAGAAAATCAATTTATGTCATTATTTTTGAAAGCATCCTCATTTTACAGCATTTTTACACAAGTGCCTAAAACTGTTAACAGTAATGTAGCTTTGCAGGTAGCTTTCTTGAAGCGTCTTGGAGACACGGTTCTTCTGGATTTAGTCTCAGTTTGTTCTGTTTCTTCATGTCATTCCAGACAGACTGATGATGATCAGATCACATCTCTGTGTGGTGCATGAAAATCTGGATTATTACAATTAATGGCAAAATGAATGTTTGGAAATGTAAACTGATATTTCCTACTGACACACTACAGCAAAAGATAGAAATAACTGACTTAAAGGGACAATTCACCCCAAAATGACAATTCTGTCATTAATTACTCTCCCTGATGTTGTTCTGAGAGCTTTCTGACCTCCATAGACAGCAACACAACTGAAATGTTCCCAGACAAAGGTAGCAAGGACATCGCTAAAACAGTCCATGTGACGTCATGGGCTCAACTTCAGTTTTGCAAAGCTACAAGAAAATAATTTTTATGCGCAAAGAAAACAAAAATAACATAATTTAAGAATCCTTCTCCCCAAGTTATTGTCTTCCGCCATTTTGGAGAGTACCACGACGCATGCGCGTGCTTTCCCCAGAACGTAATCAACGCAATCAGCATCGTTTACATTCCCTGGAAAGTGCGCACATGCATCATGGTACTCTCCAAAAGAGCGTTCTAATAATTTTAGCCACCACTGTGAATCTAACGATAATACATTTTATTTAATTGTAAATAACATGCATTTAAGTGTCTGAAACCAGTACATTCAGTTTTATTTTAAAGTACATTATTTCTGTAAAGTGTACTCTTTTTTTAAAAGTATGCTAAAATGTACTACTACTTCACAATGCTGAACATCTTTTCCCACCCCTTTTGCCTATTAAGGGTAGGAAAAACACTCTACCGGGATCCAATAATAATGCCATTCTGGAGTCTCTAAGTGTCTTTGGCATAACATTACATTTTTGGACCAAGCAAGAGATCAGCAATATGCTGATTGCTCAGTTAAGAGCATAATCATAATTTCTAATCATCACGATAACTACAGCATAATAGCAGATGAACTGCACAACTTTAACGTGTTTGTTATTGCACATTAAGTTAAGCAGAGACTTCATGGTCTCTAAAACAAACCGTGTTATTGTGATGACGCCATCAAAAGCAGCACCTTCTCAGAGCTCTGCTCCAAACCCCAACAAAGAGCCGTATTGTGCTGCAGCGGCGGATAACAGCAGAGCTCCTGCTCTGACAAGGCAAAGGGATGAAGCTTTCGCTCTGAGTTCGATTGCTTCAGTCTGTTGCGCTGCTGAGAGGTTTGTGTTTGTAGCTCCGTGTACCTTCGCTTTTATTGAATCTCTACTTTACTTTCAATCCCTTTTGTCTAAAGTGATAATATATAACTTAATTCCCACCATATTTCTGGTGTTATCTTTCAAACTAATCTAACTAATTTGATCGTTCTCCTTTAAAACCGCATGAGTGCAGCTTGTTAGCCCGTTAGCTTGTCACTCGCGGTTCCATTTGCATTTCTATTCGCGCCTATTATTATTTTATTTTTCCTCGCTCCGTTTTTCACGAGCTCATCAAACAACAGTGGTAAGTGGTAAGTTAAGTTGGTATCATTCATCAATCACGGTGAGTAATGGCTTCTTCTCCTGCTATTGTTGTTTGCACTGTTTGCCACATGTATAGTTTATCTGTCTCTGTCAGCAGCGAGGGATTCACATGTGATAAATGCAGGGAAATAGTTAGGCTGACAGAGAAGGTTTTAGAACTAGAGACACGCATCCAAACTTTAGTTGAGGACAGTAAGAATGTGAGGGCTGTAGATACTGCTTTGGATGCGACTAGCTCAGGAGTCCTGTACATTGTTCGGTTTCGGTTGAGCCCGTGCAGCAGGGCAGCTGGGTGACAGTGAGGCGGCATAGTCGCGGTCAAAACACCACTCTTCCGTTCCGATCAGAACATCAAACAGGTTCTCCCACTCAGTGAAGCACCCACTGAGAAACCTGATGAAAGTGCTCTAGTTATTGGCTATTCTATGTACGGAACGTGAAAATAGAGACACCAGCCACCATAGTCCATTGTTTACCAGGAGCCAGAGCGCCTGACATCTTGGCAAATTTAAAAGTGCTGACTAATGCTAAACGTAAATTCAGTAAGATTGTTATTCACGCCGGCGCTAATGATGTTTGACTTCGCCAGTCGGAGATCACCAATAATGTTAAAGAGGTGTGTGAACTTGCAAGTACGATGTCAGACACTGTAATATGCTCTGGTCCGCTCCTGCTTACCGGGTGATGAGATTCATAGCAGACTGTCGTCACTTAATGGCTGGATGTCTAAGTGGTGCCCGCAAAATAACATAGGCTTTATAGACAATTGGAAGAATTTTTGGGGCAGACCTGACCTGTTGAAAAGAGATGGTGTTCATCCCTCCTGGGTGGTGCCGCTCTTCTCTCTAGAAATATGGCACATAGTCTTAGAGTTTGTACTTGACTAACTGGAGCCCAGGTCAGGAAGCAGACAGACTGGCTAAACCGACCGTCTGCTAGCCGCCTCACGTCACCAAAGTCAGTTAACTCTCAGCACATAGAAACTTTTTCACCTAGATATCACTCTATAGAGACTGTGTCTGTTCCCGAACTAGAAAATACAGAAAACATCCAAACCAAAGTAATAGTAACAATTTAATTGATGTTCAACAAATAAAAACGATATAATACAGATAAACACATGATAAAGCTTGGCTTATTAAATATTAGATCCCTTTCTTCAAAAGCACTTTTTGTAAATGATATGTTCACTGACCATAAACTAGATGTGCTTTGTCTGACAGAAACCTGGCTAAAACAAGATGATTACATTACTTTAAACGAGTCTACACCCCAAGATTACTGTTACAAACATGAACCGCGTCCAAAAGGTAAAGGGGGAGGTGTTGCTACAATTTATAGAAATATTTTCAGTATCTCTCAGAGGTTGGGTTTCAAGTATAATTGCTCAAGTAATGGTGCTTCATATAACGTTATCCAAAGAAACAAGTGTTAATGATAAATCCCCTGTGATGTTTGTACTGGCTACTGTATACAGGCCACCAGGGCACCATACAGACTTTATTAAAGAATTTTCTGATCTTCTATCGGAGTTAGTGCTGACTGCAGATAAAGTCCTAATCGTTGGTGATTTTAATATCCATGTTGATAATGACAGAGATTCGTTGGGATCAGCATTTATAGACATTCTAAACTCAATTGGTGTTAAACAACACGTGTCAGGACCTACTCATTGTCGAAATCATACTCTAGATTTAATACTGTCACATGGAATTGATGTCAGTGGCGTTGAAATTTTGCAGCAGAGCGATGATATCTCAGATCATTATCTAGTCTCCTGTATATTCCATATAGCTAAAGCTGTAAAGCCAACTTCTTGTTACAAATATGGTAGAACCATTACCTCTACCACAAAAGACTGCTTTATAAATAATCTTCCTGACTTATCTCAGTTCCTCAGCATATCCAATAGCTCAGAACAACTTGATGATGTAACAGGAACTATGGACTCTCTCTTTTCTAGCACTTTAGATGCGGTTGCTCCTTTACGCTTAAGGAAGATTAAGGATAAGAGTCCAACACCGTGGTATAATGAGCACACTCGCGCCTAAAGAGAGCAGCCCGGAAAATGGAGCGCAGCTGGAGGAAAACTAAATTAGAGGTATTTCGTTTAGCTTGGCGGAAAGTACCCTATCCTACAGAAAAGCATTAAAACTGCTAGATCTGATTACTTTTCGTCTCTTCTAGAAGAAAAACAAACATAACCCCGGTATTTATTCAATACAGTAACTAAATTAACGAAAAATCAAGCATCAACAGGTGTTGGCATTTCCCAAGAGCATAGCAGTAATGACTTTATGAACTACTTCACTTCCAAGATCGATACTATCAGAGATAAAATTGTATCCCTGCAGCCGTCAGCTACAGTATCGCATCAGATAGCGCACTATAGATCCCCTGAGGAACAATTCCACTCATTCTCTACTGTGGGAGAGGAAGAATTGTATAAACTTGTTAAATCATCTAAACCAACAACATGTATGTTAGACCCGATTCCATCTAAA
Organism: Onychostoma macrolepis; assembly: GCF_012432095.1. NCBI lineage: Eukaryota > Metazoa > Chordata > Actinopteri > Cypriniformes > Cyprinidae > Onychostoma > Onychostoma macrolepis. Next base: position 28,881,488 of record NC_081177.1, on the reverse strand, counting down.
CTACTAAAAGAGCTGCTTCCAGAAGTCATAGATCCTCTTTGGCTATTATTAATTCATCATTGTCATTAGGATATGTCCCCAAAACCTTCAAATTGGCTGTTATTAAGCCTCTCATTAAAAACCACAACTTGACCCCAAAGATCTAGTTAATTACAGACCGATCTCAAATCTCCCTTTTCTGTCAAAGATACTAGAAAAGGTAGTATCCTCACAATTATATTCCTTCCTAGAGAAAATGATATCTGTGAGGAATTCCAGTCAGGATTTAGATCGTATCATAGTACTGAGACTGCTCTCATTAGAGTTACAAATGACCTGCTTCTATCATCTGATCGTGGTTGTATCTCTTTATTAGTTCTACTGGATCTTAGCGCTGCGTTCGACACTATCGACCACAACATTCTTTTGAATAGACTACAAAACTTTGTTGGCATTAGTGGAAGTGCCTTAGCATGGTTCAAATCGTACTTATCTGACCGCCATCAGTTCGTAGCAGTGAATGAAGAGGTATCATATCGATCACAAGTGCAGTATGGAGTACCTCAAGGCTCAGTACTAGGGCCGTTACTTTTCACGCCTATATGTTACCCTTGGGAGATATTATCAGGAGACATGGTGTTAGCTTTCACTGTTATGCTGATGATACTCAGCTCTATATTTCTTCGCCCGGTGAAACACACCAAATTGAGAAACTAACGGAATGCATAGTCGATATAAAAACTGGATGACGAGTAATTTTTACTGCTAAATTCTGAAAAACAGAGGTGTTAATTATCGGACCTAAAACCCCACATGTAATAACCTAGAACATTATCTAACACTTGACGGCTGCTCTGTCAATTCTTCTTCATCAGTCAGGAACCTAGGTGTGCTGTTCGATAGCAATCTGTCATTTGAAAGCCATGTTTCTAGCATCTGTAAAACTGCATTTTTCATCTCAAAAGCATATCTAAATTGCGACCAATGCTCTCAACGTCAAATGCAGAAATGTTAATTCATGCGTTTATGACCTCAAGGTTAGACTATTGTAATGCTTTATTGGGTGGTTGTTCTGCACGCTTGATCAACAAACTACAGTTAGTCCAAAATGCAGCAGCTAGAGTCCTTACTAGAACCAGGAAATATGACCATATTAGCCCGGTTCTGTCAACACTGCACTGGCTCCCTATCAAGCATCGGATAGATTTTAAAATCTTGTTAATTACTTATAAAGCCCTGAATGGTTTAGCTCCTCAGTACTTGAGCGAGCTCTTATCACATTATAGTCCTCCACGTCCGCTGCGTTCTCAAAACTCCGGCCGTTTGATAATACCTAGAATATCAAAATCGACTGCGGGCGGCAGATCCTTTTCCTATTTAGCACCCAAACTCTGGAACAGTCTACCTAACACTGTTCGGGAGGCAGACACACTCTGTCAGTTTAAATCTAGATTAAAGACCCATCTCTTTAGCCTGGCTTACACATAACACACTAATACGCTTCTATTATTCAAATCCGTTAAAGGATTGTTAGGCTGCATTAATTAGATCAACCGGAACCAGGAACACTCCCATAACACACGATGTACTCGCTACATCGTAAGTTGAATGGCATCTACGCTAATGTTTGTCTGTTTCTTTCCTAGTCTGTTTCTCGGTCCGTGTCCGATCAGATGGTGGGTCGGCGCCGGAGGTGATGTCTGTGGCCCTGATCGTCAGCGGAGACCAGGACACCCAGATGACCCCAGAGATATATCCCCAGATATATCAACCAAAAATAACAAAATAACTAAAATATAATAAAATACCTAACTACATAATACTACTATTGTTAGAAATTGCAACAAAATTAAAATAGAAATATAAACTTTTGAACTGCGGGTTTCGTCTGGTCAGAGGAGAACTGGCCCCGACTGAGCCTGGTTTCTCCCAAGGTTTTTCTCCATTCTGTCACAGAGGGAGTTTTGGTTCCTTGCCGCTGTCGCCTCTGGCTTGCTCAGTTGGGGACACTTAATCTCTAGCGATTATCGCCGATTTGATTGCACAGATACTATTTAAACTAAACTGAGCTAGACAATGACATCTCTGAATTCAATAATGAAATGCCTTTAACTGAAAATTGAGTGTTTAATCTTATCATTATACATTACTGACACTCTATCCTCCAATTTTGATACTGTTAAGTGCTTTGACACAATCTGTATTGTAAAAGCGCTATATAAATAAAGGTGACTTGACTTGACTTGACTATCACGATCAGCACTGGTGCCCCTCAGGGCTGTGTTCTCTCCCCACTGCTCTTCTCCCTGTACACGAATGACTGCACTTCAGAGGACCCCTCTGTCAAGCTCCTAAAGTTTGCAGACGACACTACAGTCATCGGCCTCATCCAGAATGGAGACGAGTCTGCTTACAGACGGGAAGTTGAACAGCTGGCTGTCTGGTGCAGTCTTAACAACCTGGAGCTCAACACGCTCAAAACTGTGGAGATGATCGTGGACTTCAGGAGAAACCCCCTGCACTCCCCCCACTCACCATCATGAACAGCACTGTGGCTGCAGTAGAGTCATTCAGATTCCTGGGTACCAACATCTCTCAGGACCTGAAGTGGGAAAATCACATTGACTCTATTGTGAAAAAGGCCCAGCAGAGGCTGTATTTCCTCCGCCAGCTGAGGAAGTTCAACCTGCCACAGGAGCTGCTCTACTCTGCCATCATTGAGTCTGTCCTGTGTTTATCTATAACTGTTGGGTTTGGTTCATCTACCAAATCAGACATCAAGAGACTACAACGGACAGTCAGGACTGCTGAGAGGATTATCGGTGTCCCTCTGCCCAGCCTCCAAGAACTTTACGCCTCCAGAGTCAGGAAAAGGGCTAAGAAAGTCACTCTGGACACCTCACACCCAGCTCACTCTCTCTTTGAACTGTTGCCCTCTGGCCGACGCTACAGAACACTGTGCACCAAAACAGCCAGACACAAGAACAATTTTTTACCCCCAGGCCATATCCCACCTGAACAACACATAACACACCTCAGTACTGGACATCTGTATACAACTGAACAAACCTTCTTCGGTATTTAGCAATATGCACATTCACAATTTTGAATGGACATTTTTCCTTTTTCTGTATATTTTTATTACTACTGTTATTTATAATTTATTGTATATTCTCTAATATATTAGTGTTTTATTACCTTAACTTTATGTATGTTTGCACTGTGTTTGTACTTTCTGTACCGGAAGCTCCTAACACCAAGACAAACTCCTTGTGTGTGTGAACACACTTGGCAATAAAGCTCTTTCTGATTCTGATTTAAAAAAAAATAAAAAACCGAGGTACGCACCGAACCGTCATGATTGCGTACCATTACACCCCTAGTACTTCTGCAGAACACAGAACATGACAATTGACATCTTTTATATGGACATAAATGCTTCCTCAGAATATATTATTTTATATTATACTGAATGTCACACAAGTTTGGAAGCGTGTTTATTTCTAGTCAGTCGTATTCCAGCTGCCCTTCATGCTACTGTCACCACTCTAATCGAACAACATTAATGATCCTGCATCTGCCTCAACCCATAATACTAGAGTCAGCTGTCTATATCAACATCAGCTGCCACACAGTTTATAACCAGTCTGTAAATATACCACAGAAATAATACTGTTACCAGTATACTCTCCAGTTATCCATTGACGCCTGCTGAACATTTGGCAACAGCACTAAAGGGGATTTGATTTCAGAAAAATCAACAACTCTAAACAAAACTAGATCTTAAATCTAGATGCTTGGGTGCTTCCAACTTTGTTGCAGCAATTTGAGGACGGCCCTTTTCTCTTCCAGAATGACAATACCTCTTTGTCTGCGCAAAGTCAAGGCACCTTTATTTATACAGCACTTCATAAGAAACAGATTGTTTCAAAGCAGCTTTACCAGGAAACAAACAGGAAAATAGCAGAATCACTGATGCAAACTTCAAAAATATAAGATAAATTGAAATTATGCAGCTCTAAAAAAGACAGTCCAGTTGATTCAAGGTCAGTTCACCTGTAAGCAGCTCTACAGAAGACAGTAGTTGTTATTCAACTCAAATCAGTTCAGCCCAGATCTGAACCTCACTGAACCTTTCCTAATAATTACTTCGCATTGAGACTGTAAACTTCAACTGCTTTACATACATATTGTACATTATTCTAGAATTTATAGAACTGCTGTAAACTCCTCTTCTTATGTTGCTCAATGGTTTGTGGGCGATATGAAGCCAAAAATGCATGTAGGGATACACACTTCCCAAATCCGCTGGAAATAGTGTACTACCCATAGCATACTAACATACTATTTCCCAATTTTGCACAATATTTTGCAAAGATGATGTGCGGATTTGGACATTTAATAAGAGGAAGTGGATTATTTCTTTTTTTACATGCCTTGATTTGTGTTCTTGTCCATAGAACTGAGATTTTGGACGATTCTCTTCGTGTCCAGTCTGTGTGGTAATTTTGAAGCATACAGTCCACATTCATGCAAATAGATTGTTATTCCTTTCTGATCATGATTAACTGCCTGCCATTATCACTGTGAAAATAATTGAAAGCATAAATAAATTCACAAAAATACTTAACTGAATGATATATGTACATGCATTCAAATGTTATGGAAACTATCAGAACATAAATGTGTCTAAGTATAATTCACTTCAGTGCAGGGCTAGTATCTAATGTAGCTGAGATTTAAAAGGGTCTTGGGACGTCTGCCTCTGAAGCCATGAGCATGTGGTGGTACATCTGTACGATTCCAGGAGATGTTTTCAAGATGACAAGGTTTATAGTTCACTGTTGGTACACTGAAGTCTTTATTAAAAGGAAACAGACGACAAAGTAACCCACTTTATTTCCATGTTCAAAGAAAACAATAGTTCAATATTATCTTTCCATTCTTGAAATTATTAGCGACTTTATTAAAAGTTTTGGGCAACGTCATGCAATCCAGCCTGAGTGAAAGTGAACCACAGCTATGCCGGTACATCTTCCAGAGCGCTCATCTTTGAACTTTGACCTGATGTACTTGTAGTTACAAGCATATAATACAGACATACTGCATTAGCAACTGCTCCTAATTACTGCAATACGTCTGTGTGCATGCCTTGTCAAGATTTCCCTTTTCTGATTTTCTGAAGTTTGGTTTGTCGTAAATATCTGAGAAGTCTGCTTATTTATATGGTAACACTTTAGATTAGGGACCAATTCACACTTTTAACTAGTTGCTTATTAGCGTGAATATTACTAGCATATTGGCTGTTTATTAATACTTATAAAGCACAAATGTATGTCTTTATCTGTATGACCATATTTTTTATCTCATACCGAAACTTAACAACTACCTTACTAACTGTTAATAGGCAGCAAATTAGGACTTTATTGAGGCAAGCGTCATAATTAATAGTTAGTTAATAGTGTGAACTGGAAATAAAGTGTAAACATTTATATAAATTTGATACTTACTCACAGCATAGGTACAGCGCACTCATAAATTATATTGAGTTTACTTGTGATGGAGGCACAGAATAAATGAGCTCAGCAGGAATGCAGATATATTCTCCAGACCAGAGTTAAACATCACATTTAACCACTCACTTCCTCATAAACCCATTTCCAAACAGCCCAGAATGCATTCAGAAAATATCATTTTCAGTTTTTATTGCAGTCTTACACCGAGTCCTAACCAGACGCGATGCGATAAGACTCCAGCGATAAGTAATTTATTTGTCCACGCCAGCTGCGACGTGGCTACTATGCAAAATGACAAAATTAATCACAAATCACAGCCAATCAGAAGAGTGAACTTGCAATGAAATGAATAAGTGCATAATAGATATTAAACCATTTTAAAATGATTAAAAATACAGTACACATTTACACATTTTTACACATACACATTTTATTGCAACATAGTTATAGAGTTTCATGGATAAATCGACTGATCGGCTCTGCAGAAAGCGAATAAATACATACTGAGTGATTGCTGTTAGTTTACAATGACTTCTGTCATCATGATCGTCACTTTAGAGTGCTGATACAAATAATTAGTAATTCCTTTAGAAGGATTAATACTTGAGTCATTACAAGTGGATTACCATGATCATCACTTCAGAATCAATTACACATTATGCATTATTCATATTAATTATCAAACTGTATATAGTAGTTCTTAGTAGTTCTCTGGGAGGAATAAAGAAAATATTAGCTAATAGTGAACTACCACATTTGGCAAAGCACTATTACTTACTAATTCATTAATCAGAGTTTCTTGTTTGTTAATATTAGTTACTAGAGTGCTAGTTATTCATTAATGACGGAACAGTATTCTGCTACCAACATCCGTTATGTGAAATAGGTTATTCAGGGCAGTAATAAATTAAAAAATAAAATGCAATTTGTATGACGCCTGTTATTTTATTAAAATTATTAACATTCTGAATATAGTACAAATTATTATAATTTTTTTTCATTGATATTCATTGATAAAATTTGACGTGGTGTGTTAGCTCAGTAAATCTGGTGTTTTGTTGGACTCTTGTGTGCTCTGCAATCAGTTGGACTGAGAATCGTTCTCTCGTGCACCCATTCAAAAATGTTATAAATAACAATTCAATTGTTTGGCAGTGGTAGTTGTTTCACAGATTTGCTATTTAACTAAGTAAACTTTTTATAAGCTTCATTTTTTTCTCTCTCTCAAATGAAAACAAACGTATCAAATGTTACATAAATGTTGCAATGTAGCCTGGCTGTATTTTGGTCATAAAAATAATGTTAAGTGCATGTTGTGTTTTGATTGCAATATATTTTTCATTTAATGTGTATTTTCTAGACAGGCTTTTTTTTTTTTTTTTTTTTTTCTGGGAAGTTTACAGCTGAGTGAACCCATTCTGAATGTGCAGACTTTGCACTGGCGTTTGTTTGCATTAATCGTTGATGCCTGTGTATGTGACTCGTATGTATTTTTTAGTGCTTCTCTGCTCCCTGAGGAATAATTTGGAAAACTATGATTGGTTCCAGAGAAGTCTTCATGGTTTATGGCTTTATTAATATGGGACCATTTAAGCGCTGCTAATGTAATAAAGGCATTATTTTTGTAAGAATTTGTTAATCGGGCGTTTACACTTAGACTCTGGGGAAGTCTTATGCATAACTTGTCACTCGTGTGTTTTATAATCTTCTTGCGTTTGTGTGCTGCTTGTTTACATTCCACATTTTATTGCAACATAGTTATAGAGTTTCATGGATAAATTGACTGATCAGCTCTGCAGAAAACGAGTGGGACTGTGTTTATAGTAACAGAGACCTCACAGCAAAACAAACTAAACCGGACCTCGCCTGTGGAAACAATGCTGTAGTTTTTGTACTTTGATACTTATATTATCTTTCAGTTCTGACTATTTATCATCTAAGAATCTACACTGATCAGGCACAACATTAAATCCACCCTCCTAATATTGTGTATATTTGTTTGGCTCTCGCTGATATTCTTTTTCACAATGTCCAGGATACCATGAAAGTGATGCTGACTCATGCAAAAGTAAGAAAAACATTATTCTTCAAAAGAGGAAAGCTCTCTCAATGGAGTGATGGATTCTCCCAACTCTTCTTGTCTTTGAAGAATTTCATGTACCCATATTCATCTGTTTTTCCTTTAGCATCCTTGCAAATGTAGAGCAGTAGCAGCTCATCTACATCTATCTTTGTGACTGTAAAATTGCAGTGATGTCTGTTGGTGGACTACATCTCTCGAGCATTAAACACACAAGCATTCTCTTGGCACCTGATGCCATAACCAGCCCAAATTAAACTCTACAAATACATGCATCTTTAAGTTGAAGAGAACTTCATTCAATGCCCTCTTCTCAATAGCCTGAACATTTGCCAACATTTCGTGCCCTGCTTTGGAAGCACAAACTGCTGTCACTTAATCGTCTCCATACAGTATCATCAGTCTCTCTTGTAGTCACCTTGCGAAGTGCAGGAAGAAGTTTGATAGGCGTAAAATCTTACTGCTTTAGACCAGACCCATCAAGAATATCTGTTTTGGGCCAATCAAGCCACTTGCTGGTGGGAAATCCTATGAGCATTCTTATTGATTTCTTTTGCATTGTCTTGTTATTTGGCGTGAAATTTAGTTGGGCAGCGTGAGAGCATGAGATAGAGCTGTATCTCACGCAGAGTGTGTGAGAGTTGGCAACCCTGGAAATAGTCAGTACTCCCTCAGAAGATATCTTGTAAGTCCCAGGAAAAAAGTGCACTTTAATAATCTATTTTCGCACACTAATTTTGAACTTAAAGGCACAATATGTAAGTTTTCGCCGAGATTGATGATGCTGTGATTGAGTGTGGAATCATGGGAGTTGTTGTTCATCCCCACAGCCGATGCAATCATGTTCATGGATGAGCTAATGTATTAAAGACTTATTAAGGTCACTGTAGTATGAAGAAGGGTTGGGCGAGTGTGGTGCACGGCTCGAAAGCAGCGGAGCTTTTATTATGCCACAGTCGACCGCTTCTGCTTCTTCCGGTCATGCGTATGTGGGGTAAAGCAGCGCTGTTTGATCATACTAGATACATGATTATTATAATTCTACTCTGTGCATTCGTAACCTGTCTGGTAAAATGCATAACATATTAAAGTGTCTTTGGGGTTTCCATGTCTTCTTCAAAATAAAACCGGAAAATCGAGGATGACGTCTTTGGCAGGCGACACAAGGACACGGTCCATTACACTAGTTACAATTGCTTATTTCTCTGGATTTAAACATTCTTCGAAACATTTGGGATAATGTACTGTAAGTACACAAGTCAGCAAACTATATAACACTGTTCTAGTGGTTTTTGGATATTTTAATCAAAAAATCTTATGTATTGTGGCTATAATACACTAAAAATTATACTTTAATACTTCTTAAGATAATCTTAAGAACAACTAAGTGTACTCAACTCTGCTATTTTGGGACACCATGAATATGAGCTAAAATGTGCTTTTAACATATTATCTCTGTAAAAATAAATGTATTTAGTTACCACTTGTAGTACACTTGAGTGTACTAGTGTATGAAAGAAGGGTTCAAGTGTACTACAAGTGGTAACTAAATACACTGTAATTTTTAATTCGGAGAAAGTATGTTAAAAGCACATTTTAGTACATATTCATGGTGTCCCAAAATAGCACAGTTGAGTGCACTTAGATGTTCTTAAGATTATTTTAAGAAATACTAAAGAATCATTTTCAGTATGTTAAAATTATTGCGTGAAAATAGAGCACCTATGGAAGTACACTTTTTTTTTTTTTTTCCCTGCCTGGGCGTACTTTCTCACTGTTAAAAAGTACTTTCTATATAGTATGAATGTGTGTAGCATAAATGTAATCCAGACAATATCTCTTCACAACTATGCCATTCACAACTCCTCCTTGCTGCTTTTACTGGGTTTTATCAAATAAATACAGCCTTTGTGAACAAGAGACATATCAGAAACATACAAAAATGAATTATTTAAAAATCTCTGACTGGCAGTGTACAGTTATATACATGGTTGCAATCCTTCAGCTGTGGCATGCTGGTATTTGCAACTATGTACACAGTTCTTACGCCTGAAATTGTCAGGACACACAATCTTGCTACTTGCTCAATAATTAAATTGGTTTTAATTTTCAACCAAAAATCCACTGAACAGAACTTTCTGTAATATTGAAAAGTAAGTTGAAATCACAGTTGTACAAATAATTGAAGAATGATTTTCATATTTATTGTTCCTGCTGTAGTTAGTTGGAGTGTCAAGGTAAATTACATGTTCAATTAGCACTGCTTGCATTCCTCTAGCATCTTACTCTCCTTCTGTGTTGACCTCTGCTCTCCTGTCCATATCAATATTAATTACTGCCATCGTAAAACGCTTGAATGATCTTTCCACCCTGTGTAAAAAGGCCAAAGGATTTGTCCTTTTCACTAAACACAGTGCAATTATTTGAGGTAACTGTAATTGTGTTGTATAGTGAATTAATGGCATTAAGAGCTTTGGGAAATGCTGGCTCATTCTCAGGAAACTGCACTTATGTCTGAAAATTACAGGATTTTTGAAGGGGTCAGTGCTAAACTTTCAGGAAATCATATTTTCCTACCTACCTTACACACTAAAAACTGAGTAAACTTAGGTAGCGTCATTATGATTTGTTTTTGATGTGTTTCAGTGGTTGAATATTACACTGTTAAAGGTCACTTTAATGAAAACTTGTGTCAGTAATACTGCATGCATCACACCACATTATTTACAATCATTTAATGCCTAATCAACAAAAACTGATCACTGTGATTTTTCCCCATGTGGCTCCAAAGACTTGTATGATGTCCTTGCTAACATTTGTGATGAACACAACTCATATCCTCATTTATTTGAAGTATGTTCATTCTGTGTTAAATCTGAGAACCAACCTGCTTTGGCCTCACCGGTATCCTGCTCACTTGACCTTCAGTTAAACCAGTGTGTTTACTTCCTCCAGTTCCCCACACATGTTCTCCAAGCCACACAACCAGCTCTGTGTCTCCAAAACCCACTCAACTCTGGCCTAGTCCAGTGGAGGGGTGGAGAGAGAGAGAGAAGGAGCACATTTAATGGGGGAAGAGAGATTGTGGCTGGGCAGTCTCTCTCTTCATGACCCCATGAACGGTGTGAAATTGGATTAGGAGGTGTGAAATGAAGCTGTATTTAGCCTGCAGCAGGGACACCAGCAAGGCAAATCATGCTTACACATATCAAATTAAGGAGGAAAAGATAAAGTAAAAGCATGTAGAGTCAAAACATTCTGAATAATGGTGCATTCAGTTCAGCTGAATCAAGTGCATTTGACATAAAAGCAATTTTAAAGGAACAGTTTGGGCAATTCTGTGTTTTTAATATTTTACTGTCAGCTCTATCATTGTCAACTCTAAACCTATTCTGAAACTGTTTAAATGTACACTAAAAGCCATTACTCACTGAAATCTTGTCATGAAACCTGACAAACATGAAAGAAAGAAATTTAGTGAATAATGACTAAGTTCATCAAGCTATTGTAGTTTCACAAAACTTGGAATCTAACAAGAAGGCTGTTTAGACTGCTATGGACTAGAGTGCTTTTTTTGTCCTGCATGGACCTTGACATTAAATGGAAAACAAGCTGCAAAAAACTAAATACAATTAAAAAACAGAAAACCATATGGCTTTGGAATGATTTGAGTAAATAATGACAGAATTATGAAATATTTATTTAATATGCTACAGCTTTGAGATTTGAAAATAGCCAACAGATTCACATTCAGGTTGCCCAACTGCACCCTCTTCTTCTCTTCCTAACTGAGCAATGTTAATCAAATATTATTATTATTATTCTTATTATTGTTGTTGTTGTTTCATTCATTTGTTCACTCATTTATCTCTACAGTCGTTCAAGTAATCCTTAAAGCATTACAACAATACACTTCTCTATGATTTCCCTTCATTAATTTTCAAGTATCTTGGCTGAATATCTGGGCTCGGTTATCATGGACTTAGGATTTCTCCAAATGCTTAAATAGTTTGAACAGTAATAACTCAATTCTAAATAACTAAATTGTTAAACAATCAGAAAGCAAGCATGTGTAAGCCCTCAAAACATACCTCATCATTAGTCAAAAACATATATATATATATATACTGTATATTGTTTCAAGGTAATCAAGGTATTTTTTGTGATGAATTCCAGTGAAGAGTGGGTTCAGTCACACTGGTATCATGTTGCGTTGTCTACTTCGGCCATCGAAAACTGGACGTTGGTACTTTGTAGGAAGATCTGATTTCAGCTAATGTTCAACACTATGACAAAACCCAGGACCCAGATGCATAAATATCAGATTTTGTTTCTTCAGGACACAAAAATGATGTATCCTTCACATAGTTGAAAATAATCCTCAGTCCTTAAAATATTTTGGTGTAATCTTTTGGACATTCTTGACTGAGGGCACAACAATCATAAATTTATCTCAGGAATATGTTTCACAGGTTGAACTGAATTTCTGGTATTCTTTGGGTTCATGCCAGCGTGTCTTATGACATAATGACATGCCATGTTATATATCACTGTGGGCCATGAAAACATGGCTCTGGATATTTCTGTGTGTTCTTTGGGCAACGTTTGATTTTTCAGAATTAAAGCGTGCAGCCGCTGGACCTGAAGATAGCAGTGAACTTGAGATCAAACTCATTGCCTCGACATTCAAACCATGGTATTTTCTTACCTTCTCCATAATTTTCCCCATTCTTTTTTTTCTTTCTTTCTTTTTTTTTTTTTTTTTTAATTCTTGTCAATGCTTGTACTTTGGAACAGGGACAGAAACAACAGGTCAGAAGGTTGAAACATCTCCAGTTTCTTCTCTGGTACTATACGTAATGACGTAACAGTTCAGAGTACAGAGCACATAAACAAACAGATCTCTGTATCCACAAACATGCTCAAAAGGCAATGCATTCATATACAATGGAATCTAAAGTCTAAGCTCAGAGTTATTCATTTTGTTATTTCCTAATTTTGGATTTGAGAATGCATCTCCTTCTCCTTTTTCTCTATGATTTCAGCACTGGAGCTGCATGGGCAAAACCTGATGCTCCATGTTATCCAGCTTGATCTGACACGGTCCCAAACAGCATCTTGCGTGCTTCAACGGAAGCAAGGAAATCTGAGCTTTTTATAAATTCATATCGACTTTGTCAGAAAGACATTTGTCTCTTTGTATGAAAAACTCAGACAGGATTACACAGCATTATCTAGAACAAATTCAACTGAGCTCTAGACATTTTTAAGACATATTTAATTACAACAAAGCTCATTTAGAAACACTCTTGTCTTTACTATAAAGTAATTTAACTCCAGCTTATCTGTTTACAGTGATTCCTAGATTTCTGTTTACCAAGACCAGCTAAAATGTTTGTTCAGTGTAAATTTGTATTTGGCCCACATTAGCTCTGATTTTCATTCTGATGTAGGTTGGACATTGCATACTTCGACACTTACATATGCATAAAGCCTGATTTTTACAGTATTTGGTTGTGTAACTGATATAATTTCAAAACATTTACTTCCCATTGACAAATGCTAGATCATGTTAATTACCACCGTGAAAAAAGGCTGTTGCTGCAAGAACTGCCATCTGGAATCTGGAAACAGATCAGATACATTAAGAGTTCCTTTGTCCAACTCAAAGAAAATTATGAGAAAATGTTTAACAAGTTTAACAAGAGTTTGAGGAGTACAGCTGACCTGTAAAACTGTGAAACCATGTTAGTCCATAAAAATGCAGGCCATGCAGTTTGGGATCAGAGTCTGAGAGTACTGTCTTTGTACTGTAGACGTCTGGTCATAGTTTTTTGAAGTATGCTCTATTGTTAAAAAGTTCTTTACTTCCATCTCTTCATCAACCATTTGTCTTTTTCCTGTCATTGACTGATTCTCCGATTGACAGGCAGCTTTATTCAAAGTCTGTTCAAGAAATACCCTGAAATCACGTTCAATATTTTGATAGCAACCTGTCAGTTAGTTCTGCTGTGTCTTAAGAACTAGTTTGACTGATTAGCATTTAACAAAGTGGTCTTACTGTCACACGTGGATATAGAGAAGAGCACGAAGAATATTTAAAGTCAAAATGGGCTTTAATAATATCCATGGATAAATCCGAACGGTTTCACTTTATTTTGATGGTCCCTTTAACACATTCTATTGAAGTAATGTTGCACCTACATTTCTACTAACTCTCATTAGAGTGTTAGTAGTGTATTAGTTGACTGGTAGGGTTAGGGTTAGATTAAGTTGACACGTTCTTGCAAAGTTACTTATAGTCAGTAGAATATATGTTGGGAGACCAACACAATAAGGAGTTAGTAGGTATTGTAACGGGTGGAAGAATCACACGACAAGGGGAGATCAATAAAGGCCCCGAAGGGTGCGTTTATTGTGGAAAACCGTTGTGCCGTAGTGCTCAAGTGACGTGTCTTCGTGCTCCAGGATCGGTGTCTTTCCGTGCTCCAAGTGCGTGGTGGCTCAGTGTCCGTGTGCGTGGGGTGCTTCGGGCCGGCCTGTTACACGCTGCTCTCTGGCGGGAGAAGGAGAGGAAAGTTAGCGTTACTGCGACTGGAGTCATCTCTCACCTGTCTGCGCCTCTTGGCATTTTATATAGGCGTGGGTTAATGAGGTTCAGGTGTGGCCGGCCAGCCCGCGTTGATGGCGTGCAGGTGGATCTCCTCTGTTTCCAGGGCGACGCTGATGAGGTCCCGGGACACGCGTCACACTCCCCCCCCCCTAAGCGTCGTCCTGTTCCTGCGGGCGAGAGGGGAAACTGGGGGTGGGTGGGGAGAGAAACCTGACAGACCTGCGAAAGCTGACCAGATCCGTGAGAGCCCATCGGCGTTGGCGTTGGCCGTTGGCTGTCCCCGCCCGGTGTTTCACGACGAAGTGGAAGTCCTGGAGCGCCAGGAACCAGCGGGTGACCCTCGCGTTGGTTTCCTTGGCCCGCGCCATCCACTGCAGGGGGGCATGGTCGGTGAACAACGTGAATTTCCTGCCGAGGAGGTAATACCTGAGCTCCAGGACTGCCCACTTGACGGCCAACGCTTCCTTCTCCACGGCGGCGTAGCGCTGTTCCGTGGGGGTCAGCTTTCGGCTGATGTAGATCACCGGGTGTTCCTCACCGTCCTGTACCTGGGAGAGGATGGCTCCCAACCCGGTGTCGGAGGCGTCCGTTTGCAGCAGGAAGGGGCAGTTGAAGTCTGGGGCTCGCAGCACCGGCTCCGCGGTGAGAGCCTCCTTCACCTTTTCGAATGCCTCATCTTCGGTTTGTCCCCAGGAGACCTTCTCCGGCTGCCCCTTCCTGGTCAGGTCTGTCAGGGGTGCTGCTAAGGAGGAGAAGTTAGGGATAAAACACCGATAGTACCCCGCCAATCCCAAAAAGGCACGCACCTGGGTTTTGGAGGTGGGCCGAGGGGCCGAGAGAATCGCTGCCACCTTCTTCTCCTGGGGTTTGATCAGACCCCGGTCCACTCGGAAGCCCAGGTACTTTGCTTCATCGAGGGCGAGGTGGCATTTCCGGGGATTGGCGGTTAGTCCGGCCCTGCGCAGCTGCACGTGCTCCCGAACCAGGGGCATGACCCTGTCGATCCGTTCCCTCATCTCATGGATGTGTTCAATCGTGTACCGATTCATGGCCCCGGGCGGACTTTGGCAGCGGCCCAACCAGATCCATGCCTATCTGCTCGAAGGGTACCTCGATGATAGGTAAGGGAATCAGCGGGCTGGGGGGAGGGGTGCTGGGTGAGGTCCGTTGGCACGTGGGGCAGGCGCGACAGAACCGCTTCACTTCGGCATCCAAGCCGGGCCAGTGGAAGCGGTCGCGGATCCTTTGGATGCTGTTCTGGGCCCCCAGGTGGCCGGCCATAGGATGTGAGTGGGCGAGCTCCATTATGGTCTCCGTCTTGGACCGTGGCACCACCAGCAGCTGTTTTTCCTCCCCCAAGCAGTGCTTTAAAGATTGTAGTTCTAATGCAGATGTGTAAATAAAGACTAATCAATCCACACACATGGACCTTAATCAGTCAGGAGTCTTAACAGCAAGCCACAGCGATGAAATGTGAAAGCTATTTAAAGTCAACACGTTTGAGTCTCTGTTTTAGCTTTCACCCAGCAGGATTCATTTGGGCTCCACACCCTTCATGCATTCTTAGAATAGACCTTGACTGTATATTCAGACTACATGAGAACTTTAAACTGTTCAACACCAGCTGTTGCAGGCATTTGGATCCTAAGGATTGTGTTTAAGCTCAATTGCCCCAATAAATCTCCAGCTGTGTCAATATGTTGAATGTGAAACAGCACCAAACATTTACTATTGCCCTGTGTGTGCGGTTCATGTCTCCCTGATGTTCACGTGAAAATCTGCTCTCGAAGAAAGATCAGGATTGGTTGGAAAGCTAATGACGTACTCTATGAAGCTGTATTTCTCGTTGCCTGCTTTACTTAACTTAGAAATATGCACGCATATAGTATAGCGTTCTACACACTCCAGATGTACAGCAGAGATTGCAATGGGCCTGTGCCTGCTGTAGATTTACTGTATGCTGGGTGTGTTTGAAGGCGTTTAGTCCACACGGTGAGGCTCTGGGTAGCCATCACTCTCCTTTGCTTCTCTTTGACAAGCTCAAGAGATTTCTCCATCTTATTAGAACAGTCCTCTTGAAAATTTAAATTATGACATAATTTACTTATCCTCAAGTTGTTCTGAACATGAATGGTATGTTTTTTTCCCCATAGAACACAGAAGAACTAATAGTCTCATCTGTTTCCTGAAACTGTAGTAACTCTGTCACACATCTGTTGTTTGAACCATGTAGGTTCAACAACACAGATCTGCTGTTGATGGTATCATGCAGATGGTGGAGTAGCAGCGTCTGCTCATAAACTGAATTAATGTCAGGTTATTGCTGTAAATAATGATCATAGCATCTGAGGACTGGTTTGCTGTTTTGTTCTCTGTAGTTTTGCTTCATTTACAAATATTTGATTCAACTGAAAGCTCCCTCTTACAGTAAATCCCTCCGGTGTTCCCAAAGGTTCTAGAGTATATATGCACACTTCATAACGACAAAATCATTCTCTTGACAAACTAAAAGACAGAGAATAAAATTTGCATATATACACACTCTCAGAAATAAAGGGTCAGAAATAAAAGCTGTCACTGGGGCGGTACCTTTTCAAAAGGTACATGTTTGTAACCAATAGGTCCATTTTGGTACCTTAAAGGTACATACTAGTACTTAAAGTGTACATATTTGAACCTAATAGGTACAAAAGTGTACCTTTTGAAAAGGTACCACCCCAGTGACAGCTTTTGTACCTTTATTTCTAAGAGTGCAGTATTTAAAAAGAAAGAAAGATATAGATTGTACTGCATGTTCACGTGCTTCTTTTGGTCCACGTAATACTAAAACTATGGTCACACTTTAGTTTGGGGACCAATTCTTACTATTAATTAACTATTAACCATGACTTTTGCCTCAATAAACTCTTAATTTGCTGCTTATTAATAGTTAACAAGGTAGTTTAGGTGTGGGTGGATTAAAGGATCTAACATGTGCTTTATAAGCACTAATAAACAGCCAATATGCTAGTAATATGCATGCTAATAAGAAACTCATTAATAGTGAGGATTGGTCCCTAAACTAAAGTGTTACCAAAATGATACTAACCACAGGTCAAGAGCTGTATTTCCAACCACACATCTTCACAATTCCCACATCTTCACAAAGTTTGGAAAGATTTGTTTGAACTGTGGTTTGGGAAACACTGAATCATTTGTTGGTAACAATGGAACTTGCGATCATAGTTTGCCAAATTTGCTTTTGGAAAACTCACTTGTGAATGCATCCAGGACTTAGTTGTAAGCTGCGTAAAATTCGTATTTGTGCGTCACACTCTGCACTCCCATAAAAGTGATGTAAAGTGTGCCAAAAGAATTGGAGAGGGACCAAATCCACCACAACTGGTCACAGGATATGCATTTAAGATGCATGTTAATACCAGGGGGAAAGAGTCTTGACTGATCATATCACTGAAAACAGATTCTACTATCAGGTGTAGGTGAGGTCAGACACTCTGACTCAGACACTCTCGGTCTCTTTTTCTCTCAGTAGATGCACTTCAGGAAACCTAACCCCTGATTGAACTGAGAAGGTCAGAAGCTAAACAGACACTTACATTAGCAGTCCCTAGAGAGCTCAAAAGTTTAGTGTCTTTTTATTAGCTTTTGTGCCTTATAGAACAATGTCTAGCAACAGTAATGTGGAGGGAGAAAGTTGGGAAATGACACAGCCCAGACTCAAAGTAAAATGCCAGGTGAGTGACACTAAAAGCATGTTCAGTTTTATCTCTATTTATTACATTAGTTGTTTTATGTATTGTAGCAGTTTGGAAAATGATATATCTGGTGAGCGGAGCTAAAATGTTAATGCTCTGTAACATATCATCTACACTAAACCTGACCCTAAACTTAATCGATGGTGTCAACAAAAGGATTAAAAGTGAATTGTGTAGGTATGTTTTCTGAGTTTTGTAAAAATGTATGTAGAGACATGTTTTTCCCTATGTTTTAGCCTATGTTGCAACAACTGTATCACATATGTAAAACAAACCAAAGTATAACATTTAGGTTCAGGAGTTTGTTCAAATCCCTGACTCTCTGTGTGAGCAATAATACCCCAATAAAATCTCTTTCTGCTTAACCATGCACATTTTCCCATGTTGTAAGACTATACTCTGAAGACACTATTATACTTTATTACCCCCCTTTTTTTTTCCTTTTTTTTTTTTTGGATTGTATTGTTTCAGAACATTGCTTTCCATTTGGCTACTTATGACCACATTATTAAGGAGACATATTTACACTCTTGTAGTAATTGAAAACATCACTCAAGCAATAACTTTCTTGCTGCTTGCATTGATAACTGCATTTTTCCTTCCAGGAAGAATTTAGAGAAATGTAACAAATGTATTTAGATATGCAAATCATACCAAATACTTTTTCCATTGACTTCGCCAGCAAATAACCCACTGCTGTTGGAACTGCTGAGGCGGTCAAGATCACGCTGTATCTTCAACTTTTGCACTGATGCATTGGGATGGAAGACAGGAAATAATCTATTACAGCACGCTGCCTTGCTCCACTAGTACTGTAACTCAAACACACATAATGCTCCACACTTAGAGACTGAGCTAATGCACACAACAAAGTACTATACACACTACATAACACACGTTTGGAGTAAAATAGACAGATTTTTATTAGATTGATTTTATTATGTTTAGTAATACTTTTCAGTACTAAGTGAAATATTAATAACTGAAATTTCATTTACACTTTATTTTACAGTATGTGCAATTTAAATAAAAAACTAACAAGAAACAATCATTTAAACAAAATACCATTAAATGTAAAGTGTCACATAGACGATTGTGGGAATGTCATTTGACATTTTTTTTTTACTGCAAATAATGAGTTGACTGTTTGAATGACCAAAATCTGTACATTTTACAACATTTAGTAGTATTTTTAAAGTAGAACCTGAATTCCGGAAATGTTGGGACGTTTTTTTAAAATTTGAATAAAATCAAAACGAAAAGACTTTTAAGTCACATGAGCCAATATTTTATTCACACTAGAACATAGATAACATAACAAATATTTAAACGGAGAAATTTTACACTTTTATCCTCTAAATGAGCACATTTCAAATTTGATGCCTGCTACAGGTCTCAAAAAAGTTGGCACGGGGGCAACAAAGGGCTGAAAAAGCAAGAAATTTGGAAAAGATTCAGCTGAGAGAACATCTAGCAATTAATTAAGTTAATTGACATCAGGTCTGCAACATGATTAGCTATAAAAGGGATATTTTAGAGAGGCAGAGTCTCTCAGAAGTAAACATGGGCAGAGGCTCTCCAATCTGTGAAAGAGTGCATAAAAAGATTATGTATTACTTTAAAAACAATGTTGCTCAACGTCAAATTGCAAATGTTTTCCAAATCTCAACATCTACAATGCATAACATCATCAAAAGATTCAGAGAAACTGGAGAAATCTCTGTGCGTAAGTGACAAGGCTGAAGACCTTTGATGGATGCCCGTGGTCTTTGGGCCCTCAGACGACACTGCATCACTCATCGGCATGATTCTGTCATTGACATTACTAAATGGGCCCAGGAATACTTTCAGAAACCACTGTCGGTAAACACAATCCGCCATCTGCAGATGCCAACTAAAGCTCTATCATGCAAAAAGGAAGCTATGTGTGAACATGGACCAGAAGCACCGTCGTGTCCTGTGGGCCAAGGCTCATTTAAAATGGACTGTTTCAAAGTGGAAAAGTATTCTATGGTCAGACGAGTCCAAATTTGACATTCTTGTTGGAAATCACGGACGCTGTGTCCTCCAAGCTAAAGAGGAGGGAGACCTTCCAGCGTGTTATCAGCGTTCAGTTCAAAAGCCAGCATCTCTGATGGTATGGGGGTGCATAAGTGCATACGGTATGGCAGCTTGCCACGATCACGATCTCTTCAGCAGCTGGAAACCTATATCAGGCAAGAATGGGACCAAATTCCAACACCAAAACTCCAGAAACTCATAACCTCGATGCCCAGATGTCTTCAAACTGTTTTGAAAATAAGAGGAGATGCTACACCATGGTAAACATGCCCCCATCCCAACTAAAGACCTGTAGCAAGCATCAAATTTGAAATGAGCTCATTTTGTGAATAAAATTGTAAAATTTCTCAGTTTAAACACTTGTTATGTTATCTGTGTTATGAATAAAATATTGGCTCATGTGATTTGAACTTCTTTTAGTTTTCATTTTATTCAAATTTAAAAAACGTCCCAACATTTCCGGAATTCGTGGTTGTACATGTGTAAAATTAATTCATACTGAAATATCTCTTAACTTCAGCCATCTTGCGTGATTTTTAAGCAAATTGCATTCTGGGATTGTCTTGTTCTTGAAGGGCACATGCAATGTGGCCTTAGAAGTTGTCCAAAATGAGGCATTGTCAAACACCACAAAATCACAAGGTGCTATGATTTATTTGCTTTCAGACATATCTGCTAATCAAGAGCTCATCCAGACTCCATCCAGAGCTCATCTCCTCCTTATATTTCTCACAGACTCGTAGTGTCTGTATAATATCACAAGCATGGCTAAAGCAATTTTGTTCCCAGTGGACAAGAGACACTGAGCATTTCCAGCAATAAACACAGAGCTGTATTGTCTCTGTTCCTGTGCAAGAGGTTTCTTAGTGATTTTAGTGCCACAGACTTGAAGTGAGACACTGCAGAATCATGGGAAAATAGCTGGACAGAAAGACAGAGAGAAAAAAAGAAGAATATTTTGGAAAGACCAGAGTGCTGGATCTATCGAACAGCCTTCATTCATTACAACTCATTTTATCATCCAAGCATTTTTATAAATTATCATGGAATGTCCTTTTGATGTTGCATTTCAAATAGCTTTGTTTACCAGTGCAGTCAACAAATGTCTTTCCAATTCTTTTGCATGCAGAGTGACAGGAGTCTGTTTTGCTGTAACTAATTATAATCTTGAAAGACAGTCTTGAAATTTCAAATCACAATAAATATCAGTGAGCACTTTATTGTATTTTTTCCCCTTATACTTGTAACATGCTAGAGAGAAACACTTTTGCTCTCTATGAATTACACAACAGCACAGCAACACTGCTTTAATAGTCAACACTCAAAGATTTTACCAACTAGTTTTAAAGTGTAAGCTTAATTGACCTAATAAGAAGATGATTCCAGACATGTGCTGTGAAATCCACTGGATATGATTTGAAGAAATGTTTGTGTGAAATTTTGCTCTTTAACAATATAATTAAAGTATACAGTGACCATGCATGTATAGCACATGCAATATATACATTAGCTGAAGCTTTTGCTATATGCTTGATTAACAGACCAAAATATTTTGTGAAATAAATAAACGAAATGTAAATATAAGCATATTTAGTTTGTCTACACTAGGGTATGTGTTTCTGTGTGAGTTGAGGTAAGTAAATAGGATAGAACTCACCCTGTAAGTTCTATGATTAATAAATATTTGGTCTGTTATCTGTGAATGGTTCATCCTGAGCCAGTGCTGAGAAAAGTAACAGGTAAACAGGAGACGGGAGAATCATTTTGCCTCAATATCACACAGTGTTAGTTCATTTAGGCCAAGAGGCCATCCTGGTTTCTCTGGAGGCTTTTTTTCCTCCATATCTGTCACCTGATGGAGTTTGGGTTCTTTGTCACTTTCACCTTTGCAGAATTTAGATTTTGTTATCGAACTGAACTGAATCAACAATGACATCTTTGGCAGAGCTGCTTATCGCTGAATCGAACGTTTCATAATGAACTTTATACACTGCAAGCATTAGTGCTCAATTCTGAGTCATTGCTCAGATCCAATATTTTTTGAGTGGCTGTTCACATTGTCATTTTTGAATGCGGCCAATATCAGATTCCAGTGTGAACTGATCACAGTCTTGAACTGACCTGCATGCACAAAATATCCAAAACAAAACAGCAAGAAGTGTGGTTATACAGAAGTAAACACGGAGGCCACTGAAGTAAGCATTTATGCATTAATTTATAAGATGATGTGCCTTGGAAGCCAGCGAAATCCTGAGCAGGTGATAAGGAGGATGAAGATGAAGAGAAAGAGAGCAAGTTTTTAAATATAGATAATAAATTTAGCTTGTATAGAGCTGCCACTATAATAAACCGTAAACAACACCTCACTGTCTCTCCATGGTGTCTTACTGTCCGCTGTAGATGTTGGTGTGCTGAGTCCCAGACCCTCTCACTCTCCTGGAACCAATGGGTGACGGAGGGAACTTCTGAGGGTTCCCCTGACCAGGGGAACAGAGGTGATTGATAGCCGAGTATGCACTGGAATGGAGTGAGATTCGTAGAGGGTTGCCGGAGGGAGTTCTGTGCGTACTCGGCCCAGGCAAGGAACCGGTTCCAGGAGTTCTGGTGGCCATGGCAGAAGGTACGGAGATATCGGCCTATCTCCTGGATCTTTCACTCAGTTTGTCCGTTGTTCTGTGTGTGGTATCCAGAAGATAGGCTGATGGTCACACCTAGGAGAAAACAGAAAGCTCTCCATACACGTGAGATAAACTGTGAATGCCAAAGTTACGAAAGACATGGTTAAATAGTACCTCAGCTGTTTCCATTGCTGTGGGGAGTCCTTTCAGAGGAACCAGACGGCAAGCTTTTGAAAATCTGTCTACCGCAACCAGGATGCAAGTGTTATTGTCAGATACAGGGAGGTCCGTGATGAAATTTATTCCCAGGTGTGACCATAGACGCTGGGGAACAGGGAGAGGTAGGAGTTTGCCAGTAGGTAAGTGGCGAGGTATTTTCGCCATGGCACATTCCCGGCATCCTCTCACATACCTTATGATATCATTCGCCATTCCGGGCCACCAGAAGCGATCTTTCAATAGTGAGAGGTTTGATTACAACTATATCGGACCATAAAATCAAATTATGAATTGGAAGATTATCTCCAGAGTGTCAGAGACACAAAGCAGAGACAGATCCTGACCAAGTACAGGCTCAGTGAGCACAGACTAGCCATCGAGACCGGCAGACACAGAAAGAGCTGGTTACCCAGAGAGCAAAGAGTGTGTGCTCACTGTGAGACAGGAGAGATCGAGACAGAGATGCACTTCCTACTTCACTGTCATAAATACATATCCATAAGAAACCTCTACTTCAACAAACTCACCAACTTAATAAAGAACTTTACAGCCATTAGTGAAACAGAGCAAATAAAGATAATACTAGGAGAGGGACAGACAGCAGCACTGGCTGCGAGATACGTGTGGACATGCCACAGCCTGAGAGACAGCAGGTGAATGTACATAATGTGTGTAATATGTGTATTATGTCTGACCTCAAAGTGTTTCCCTACTGTATACCACGGTGACCCTCAGCCTGTTTGTTTATGTGTTAAACACTGTGGTATGAAATGTTCACATAATAAGTTCTTATTTGTTACACTGTTTATTTAAGTTTGTATTGTTATAAGGTTTTTATTCTATTATTTTGATCTTTTCATTGTTATTATATTTCTCCACATATATTTTAAGCTTTGGCAATATTGTATTGTTTACAGTCATGCCAATAAAGCAATATTGAATTGTGAATTGTGAATTGGGTTTGATTGGTCCCGGGATGACCAGTGCCCAGGGAGGTGTGCGCTGAATGAATGAGTGGTGTTCGTTGACTGCGAGGAACATAGATGTGACTTGGGGGACACCCAAGGAGCAGGATCGGAGACACTGGCTGCTGCGATGTCATCATCTAGGGTCCATTGGATCGGGCTTACAATGAGCTCGAGGGGATGATAGTCTCTGGATTCTCGGGTTGTTCGTCAGGAGCATGAAGTCTTGACAGAGCATCTGCTTTGGTATTTTTCGTTCCGGGACGATAGGAGATGGTAAAATCAAACCTGGTAAAAAACAAAGCCCACCTGGCTTGTCTGGGGTTTAATCTTTTTGCCTCACGGAGATATTCAAGATTCCAGTGATCTGTATAGAATCGTGATTTCCAATGTAGAATGACAAGCTCCTTCAAGCCAGTGCCTCCATTCCTCCAGGGCGAGCTTGATGGCGAGTAGTTCTCTTTTCCTGATGTCATAGTTTTGCTCCGCTGAGGTTAATTTCCGGGAGAAGAAGGCAAATGGATGGAGTTGAGGTGGATTCCCTTGCTGCTGTGACAGAACGGCTCCTACTCCTGATGTGGAGGCATCGACTTCAACAACGAATGGTCTCTTTGGATCAGGATGCACCAGGAGTGGAGCCGTAGTGAAAGCCTCTTGGAGTTTCTTCATGGCTGTGGTGGCTTCTGAGTTCCAGGACAGAGACTTGGGCTTGCCTTTCAGGAGATTTGTTAGTGGTGCAGTGATGGAACTGTAGTTTAGGATGAATCGGCGATAGAAGTTGTAGAAACCTAGGAATCGTTGGAGTTCTTTGATGTTGGATGGAATGGGCCAGGTCTTGATTGCTTCCACCTTCCTCTCGTCCATCTTGATGCCATGAGCACTGATGTGATAACCTAGGAACTGGATGGAAGGTTGATGGAAGGTGCATTTCTCCGCCTTGAGATATAATTGATGCTCACGGAGCTGTTGGAGGACCTCCGAGACGTGCTGGCGATGTTTGGCCTCGTTCCGGGAGTACACTAGGATGTCGATGTAAACCAGCACAAAGCGGTGGAGGTACTCCCAGAACACCTCATTCATGTAGCCCTGGAATACGGAGGGCGCATTGACTAGACCATACGGCATCACCAGATATTCATAGTGCCCTGTGGGTGTCACGAAGGCTGTCTTCCACTCATCCCCCTCACGTAACCAGATGAGGTTATAAGCACTCCGGAGGTCCAACTTGGTGAAGATCTTGGCTCCACGAAGCTGTTCCAGAGCGTCTGGGACTAGAGGAAGGGGATATCTGTACTTGATAGCTAAAGCTGTAAAGCCAACTTCTTGTTACAAATAATGTAGAACCATCACTTCTACCACAAAAGACTGCTTTATAAATAATCTTCCTGACTTATCTCAGTTCCTCAGCATATCCAATAGCTCAGAACAACTCGATGATGTAACAGGAACTATGGACTCTCTCTTTTCTAGCACTTTAGATGCGGTTGCTCCTTTACGCTTAAGGAAGATTAAGGATAAGAGTCCAACACCGTGGTATAATGAGCACACCCGCGCCCTAAAGAGAGCAGCCCGGAAAATGGAGCGCAGCTGGAGGAAAACTAAATTAGAGGTATTTCGTTTAGCTTGGCGGGAAAGTACCCTATCCTACAGAAAAGCATTAAAAACTGCTAGATCTGATTACTTTTCGTCTCTTCTAGAAGAAAACAAACATAACCCTCAGTATTTATTCAATACGGTAACTAAATTAACGAAAAATCAAGCAACAACAGGTGTTGGCATTTCCCAAGAGCATAGCAGTAATGACTTTACGAACTACTTCACTTCCAAGATTGATACTATCAGAGATAAAATTGTATCCTTGCAGCCGTCAGCTACAGTATCGCATCAGATAGCGCACTATAGATCCCCTGAGGAACAATTTCATTCATTCTCTACTGTGGGAGAGGAAGAATTGTATAAACTTGTTAAATCATCTAAACCAACAACATGTATGTTAGACCCGATTCCATCTAAACTACTAAAAGAGCTGCTTCCAGAAGTCATAGATCCTCTTTAGGGAGGCAGACACACTCTGTCAGTTTAAATCTAGATTAAAGACCCATCTCTTTAGCCTGGCGTACACATAACACATTAATACGCTTCTATTATTCAAATCCGTTAAAGGATTGTTAGGCTGCATTAATTAGATCAACCGGAACCGGGAACACTCCCCATAACACACGATGTACTCGTTACATCGTAAGTTGAATGGTATCTACGCTAATATTTGTCTGTTTCTTTCCTATTCTGTTTCTCAGTCCGTATCCGATCATATGGTGGATCAGCACCAAGAGATGATGTCTACAGCCCTGATCGTCAGCGGAGACCAGGACACCCAGATGACCCCCAGAGATATATCCCCAGTGAAAACCTCGACTGAATACAATAAAACAAAACAAAAAAAATAACAAAATAACTAAAATATAACTACATAATACTACTATTGTTAGAAATTGTAACAAAATTAAAATAGAAATATAAACTTTTGAACTGGGGGTTTCGTCTGGTCAGAGGAGAACTGGCCCCCCGACTGAGCCTGGTTTCTCCCAAGGTTTTTTTTTTTTCTCCATTCTGTCACAGAGGGAGTTTTGGTTCCTTGCCGCTGTCGCCTCTGGCTTGCTCAGTTGGGGACACTTAATTTCTAGCGATTATCGCTGATTTGATTGCACAGATACTATTTAAACTAAACTGAGCTAGACAATGACATCTCTGAATTCAATAATGAAATGCCTTTAACTGAAAATTGAGTGTTTAATCTTATCATTATACATTACTGACACTCTATCCTCCAATTTGATACTGTTAAGTGCATTGACACAATCTGTATTGTAAAAGCGCTATATAAATAAAGGTGACTTGACTTGACTTGACTTGACAGTGATCTTATTGAGTGACCGGTAATCAATACAAGGCTTCAAGCCTCCGTCCTTCTTTGCCACAAAGAAAAAACTGGAAGCAGCAGGGGACGTGGACGATCGGATGTATCCTTGTTGTAGAGCCTCCATGTACTTCTGTTCGGGGATGGAAAGAGAGTAGATTTTACCTTTGGGCACTGGTTCATCAGGAAGAAGGTCGATTGCACAGTCCCATGGTCTGTGAGGTGGTAATTGGGAGGCTCATTTCAGGCAGAATACGTCACTGAAGGGGGCATAGTCAGTGGGAATGTATCTCACGGTGGACCATGAGGATTCAGCCGAAGTAAGTCGGGCAGTGTCGATCTGCATAGGTTCAGGGTTTGGTTCTGAAGAGCTGGGATATTCTGACTGGCGGGGAGAGATAGCTGGATTTTGGCACAATTGCCCCTCCATACAGCCCTGAATTCGATTGGCAACATGGATGGAGAGTTGAATAAAACGCTCTAGCCCCATGGTGTCATCATAGGCAGAGAGATGCAACCTCAACGATGGCTCCAATCCTTGATGGTAAGTGGTCAACAGGGAGCGTTCGTTCCAACCATTAGATGCTGCTAAGGTGCGGAAGCAAAGAGCGTAATCTTGAATAGACTTCTGACCTTGTTTTAAATGATACAACTGCTCACCAATTGAAGCATCTCTGGCGGGTCGTCCGAAAACCTCTCGGAAATGAGTGAAGAATGCACTTAGATTTTGTGTGGCCGGTCCGTTCTGGTGCCACAATGACTCCGCCCATTGAATCGCTCGACCTGTTAACAGGGTTAGAACATAGGCAATTTGAGCTCTTTCTGTGAGGAAACGATGTGGTTGCATCTCTAGGGCGAGCGAACACTGCATGAGAAAGCCATTGCATTCCTCCGCCGAGCCAGAGTAGGGCGCTGGATTGACCATGGGACTGGCTGTGTAGATCGGGGCCGAAGAAGAAATACTGGGTGCAGGATCCGGGGCTGGTGCTGGTGCTGGTGCAGTGGGGGTTTGTCTGAGAACTCTTCTCATAGCATCCACCAGCTCCTGGAATGGATCAGGGTCTGTTTGATTCATGATGGTATGGTCTGGTCTTCTGTAACGGGAAGTCAGACTCGAGACACAGGTGAGTTAGAATCAAACAGATGGGTTTATTGAACAGTATGCGGGAGATCAAGGAACTGGTGAGTATAGCAGATTCAGAGTCTTTAACTGAACCGGAGATGATACTGATAGTGATGTTCTTGTTTACCAGGTCTCTCAGATACCGGGTTTTCCAG
Source organism: Onychostoma macrolepis (assembly GCF_012432095.1). NCBI lineage: Eukaryota > Metazoa > Chordata > Actinopteri > Cypriniformes > Cyprinidae > Onychostoma > Onychostoma macrolepis. The sequence continues at coordinate 28,853,487 of NC_081177.1, read as the reverse complement.
GAGCTGGTGTGATGGAGCTGGATGCAGGTAAGTAGACGGAGCGCGCGCACACACAGGAACACACGAGGGGAACACAGGAAATCAAGGAGACTTGGAGCAATAGGTAAGTAATTCAGCATAGGTTTGAGTCCTTTTCCACTTGGGAGACCAGACGATGTGGCTGTGTGAACTGTGTGTTCTTATAGTGCTGTGTGGGTGATTAATGAATGACAGTCAGGTGTGCGTGATTAGTATTCTGGTGATTGTGAGCGCTGATAGGTGGAAGAGCCTGGCGTGTCCGTGACACTCCACTGACTACCATTATATAAAATCTTTTCACTCCTGTAAAAATTTATGACAAATGTTGATCCAGAGTGATGTAAAAGTCTGTTCAGACTGTGGTCACATTGCAAAACATCAGAGCTGTATCAGATTTAGGACCACATATGAAGTGGCCCAAATCAGAATCGAAAAGATCTTATTGAGCTGAACTGAACTGAACTAACACTGAACCGACTAGAGCTGAATTAATGACGCTATTGTCTAACTACAGCTGCTTTATAGCAGAATTAGGATTTTTGAAGTTTGCATAATTTATTTGTTACTTTCTGATTTGCAACAATCTCTATTGTATGAAGCGCTATACGTAAAAATAAAGGTGACTTGACTATTACCATTTTGCATGATATTTAGATAAATTGATTCACAAGCAAACACAAATGTACTGCAACTTATTTCTAGTTCCTGTGCAGAGAGGAAAACGTATGTCACTGCGAGTGCATAAATGCAGTCAGACTTACTGACCTGCTGTCCAAACCAAACCAAACTCCAAATCTCCACACAGCCATGAAGAAGGCATGATTTAATACTCCTGTGTAGATTACGCATGCTCTTGGAAGACTTTCACACGCTACCCGGCCAAGGCTGGCATAATCGCTCACAGCTTTCCTCATGTTCTCTGATGCCACTGGAATGCTTTGCTTTGCTTTTATACCCCTTCTAATGCTACACACCAACATCAGGATGCTCAAAGGTCCGTCTAATAACGTCTGGCATGCTGGCTTGATCCAGCTTAGCTGATGTGCAGTTTTTATGCGTTCCAGACGCCAGATCGCATGGACTCAGAAGCTTCCCAGATGTGCTGGCTCAGAGTGTTGTGGAGCCACAGCTGTACAAGAGAACAGAGTTCACACTGATGAATTGGGTGGGTCCGACATTGAGCACCCAAGGGTCCGTTTAGCATGATGTTTTTAGACAGCGGTCTTCCCAAGAAGGACCTCTTCAAACAGACTTACAGGTTGAGTTTTGGATTTAACTGAATGATTAGTATGAACAGGCTACTGTAGAAATATTTATGTTTACAGTAACAACATGTTTATTCAGTTTTATTAAATTCTATTCAGTATGCAATATTAAATGCAGAAATTGTTTACAAAAATACATACAATTATGGATTATAAAGCAATTTATTGAAATTTCAGTTTGAGCTGTTGCACTGTGAAATAATGGTTTGGTTTAATTCACAAGACCGAAGCAGACGATGTGTTATAATTCTGAGTTTTAACTTTCCATTTCTAGTGTGATGGATAGTCTCTCCAGAACATTCTCATAGTCAAAGCTGCAATGGAGAATTTATTGTACATCTCTGAAGAGCGAATACTTTCAGTGAAACTTGCCTCAGTTCTCCATCTGTTAGTTCAATGACACAAGCAGCTTCTCACTTTCCAAAGTATTCCTGACTATCATCATTAAACTGAGATAAACAAGCTGCAAAACAGAATGAGGAGACTCATTTAAGCAAATTTTCAAGTCACATCATTTTATTATGTAACTACTTTACACAATTATGTAACTGAATTGGGACTTTATTATAACATCTGAAAGTTAAAATACAGTATTTAATGTATTTTGTTTTGTTCACTACAGATTATTATAGATTTGTTTTGTTCACTACAGATTATTATAGATTTACAATAATGGTATATATACTATACTATAATACACACACACACACACACACACACACACACAAACTCACATGATGAAGTTGTAATTTACAGAAGCTGTTGCTTGTGCCGCATACTTCTAAACTGCATCTTTTCTCCAGAATATTTTATCATCTAATGCTTGACATATTTGTTTAGATTAAAAGGAGAAGAAAAAAAACAACCACTTCAGGGTTCTTATAAGATCAACAGCCCAGCTTTAGTGGAACATGCACAAAAGGAAAGAACTCAGAGGTTGTCCAGCGTTCATTTTTTATTTATTTCTTTGTACCAGAAAAACAGTGTTCCTCAGTTAATGTAGAAGAGCAAGACTGACAGTGTTCATCAGGGTGTAATGACTGTCTGTTTGCAATGGGGTTAATGGTTTTAAGTTGTTCTCCAGCTTTACTCCTATAACAGAGTTGACCGTTTGATCAGTTCATGCAGGTGTTTGAAATCGCCTGACCTGATGTTGCTCCCCATGCTGCCAACAACAGCATACAAAATCTCTAGCAGCTTTCTGCAAGTTTGACTGCTTGACAAAGTCAAGTTTATTCTGATCATTCTGTTCAAACATTCCAATTTTCAATTCAATTTAAATTAATTTACAAAGCTCTTTTTTCACATTACACTTTAAATCAAACGTGGAAGTCAAAAGTGACAGTAAAAGTAAATGTTCTTGTACTTAAGTAAGATGAAGGAGAAACCTTGAGAGGAACTAACATTTTTGATCCTGATCTACAGAAAAATGTTTTCATGTGAGAGTGAAAAAAAAAAAAAAAAAAAAAATTGAATAATAATAATTTGCACAATTCAGGCATTTAGTAGAGCAGCACCAGCAGCAGCAGCCTTGTATGTCTGTGGAAAATTGTCCAATATTAGTAGGCCTAATTTCCTTTTCCTTTTTAAAAATTTTTACTTCTGTTTTTAATTTGCATTATGCAGTTTGTGAACATTGTAAAAGAAAGTTTTTTTCTGAGAAATATCATAATAGTATAAAAACATATAAAGCTAATAGCATGTTTCCCAGAGGCATCATGCCCATTCAGATTTTGAGCCAAGTGGACTTTGAATGCAGCTTCCAAAAGACAAAAAAAATTGCAGATTAATACTTTCTATATTTAATACAATCACACCGGTGTGATTAAATCGTTTAATGGGAGTTTTTGAGAGTGCTTGAACTCTAGACTATCAGTGAAAATGTTCTTTGATAATGTAAATGTTCTTTGCTCTCTTTCTGTACAATGAAAGTGTTATGATTAGTAGCCTAACTTACAATGTTTTTATTCACATTAACTTTCAATGTTAAATTCACATTAAGTATAAAGTCAGTCGTATTAAAAACATGTTATGGCATGGACCCCCTAACCCCCCCAGTGCATGACACCCCTGATCATTTCTACACTCTAAAAATGCTGGGATATTTTTCTTTAACCCAAATGCTTGTTTCAGCCTGTTGAGTCATTTTATTGGGTTATTTTAACGCTGGGTTTATTTTTTTCTACCTAACCGCTGGGTCTCCGGTGAAACTTCGCAACAACGCAGCTGCTGAAAGCACGGGCTTTGAGAAAGCGGTTCTCAGCGCCACCACCGATTTGGTGCACTCTTTTGGGGAAATAAAGGTTTGCATACATTTTATTTATAAAGTCGTTAATGTAGTGTAAATTAAATTATTTTACGCAATGCAACGTAAGGACAAGATCTCAGTCAGCTCCGTCAGCAGTGGTCATTTCGTGCTGGAAACGCCTTTGCCTTGCATAACATAAATGGATTTTATTCGTTCATGTTAATTGTGTTCTCTAATTTCAGTACTGTTTGTTTTTGGCCAGGTTTTGGAGTCAGTCACGCCATCTCTCAGCTACGAGTGAAACGCGAGGTCTAAAGTTTGCAGTTCCCTCGCGAACAGCAGCCCTTCACCGGCTCAGATTTGTAATATCACCTAAAGGCAGCATGTACATCAAAGGACCTAAGACTGAGCCTTGTGGAACACCATATTTTGCAATTGTTAGGTCAGACAGCTATACCAAACAGTGACTATACTGTACCATCTCCATGGTCTCTTCCTGTGTGTAGGCTAATAATAGATAAATGGAGTGATTGATGTTGCAGTCAACTGATGGAGTCTAAATGGCTCATGGTTACATTCCCAACATCCACATGATAATTACTCACTAGTTTAAGCTTGATTGAAAAGCATGCCTCATAAGCACACATTAATTCACATGAGCTTTAAACTGTAAGTCAGATTTAATTGGAATGTTTCAATCTGTAACAGCTAATATTTGGCAAGGAAAACTGAATGTAATAAAGTACAAATACAAAAATTCCTGGGATCTGTGGTGTTTAATTCTGAAAGGGACTTTGAAAGGGCTCTTTGTGCTTTGCAAATATTCCAGAGTTCAGCTAATCAAATGGATTAGAGAGGCTCCCAAAGCCCTCCAATTTAAAACAACCATCCAAGCAAAATAAACAGCCTTCCACCATCTAGTGAAAAAAATAATATAAGTGATTATGTAAGTAATTCAGCCTATTCAGTTGAAATAGTTTTATTTTATCATAATTTAAATCATAACTTAATCTACTCAAACTGAACTTTTCAGAGTAAACTATTTTCTTTACCTGAGTTAAATGCATGGGTGATATTAAAATATGGCCACTTGTGGACTATGTGGATGTTCACAAGTAAAATTTAAGGTATGTTTACATGACAATAATGTACTAAAAATGGAAACATTTTTCTTTTGCATTTTTGAAAAGACAGCATACAGACAGCAATGCTATCAAAATGATACCAGTTTAACACTGATCTGTAAAAATGACTAAAAATGCTGTATTTTTTTTATTAATGCTTGAACAGACAATACAAGAAGAGCATAGCCAAGGGATCACGAACAAATCCATAAAATAATGACCAATAGTTATAAATTAAACATAAATGACAAATACAAACGTTTTACAAAAATTAATAAAGAGAAAACAAAAACCAAAAAAACACCAGAATGTGAATGACATTACAGTGACATTACAAAGATATTTAAACAAACACACATTTCAGGAATCTTAGGGTTTTTTATTCTTCATGAGATGAAGAGATTTTAGAAGTGAGTTTAATTTAATTTTTAAAAGGGGATAGGATAGGTAACTATTTGCACATTTTTGTTTGTGAATGAAATATTTATCATATAAAATAAAAAATTCATAGTATGTTCCAGGGGTTTATATTTAGTATTATTATAATAAAAAAATAATGTACACCATTGGCAGAATGAAATATATGAGAACTTAGGTCAGACCAAAATTGCTTGGATGACAGACTATCAAAAAACAGATGTACTAATGTCTCCTCTGCTTATTTGCAAAAAGAACATGAGCTGTCAATGTCCAAATATTTAGAAACTAAAAATGCTGTATTATGCATGTAGGCCAGTAGTTGGTGATGTCACTTTGTAAAGAAACACTACACCATTTTTTATTTTTATTTTTTGCAGTTTACACGTAGACAATGCGTTTTCTTTTTCACAAACTAACACTTTGAAACCTCAAAAGTTTTGACCCCAAAGTCATTGTTGAGTAAATAGACAGCCTAAACACATAAACATTTCTCCCTTTTTAGTTGAAACGGTGTTGTGTTGTGTGATTTTTATTTGTTTTGTCATATCTCATTTTTCTTAAAGGGGACCTATTATGCAAAAATCACTGTGTTTGAACACAGTTGTATGGCTGCAGTGTGTGAAAACAAGCAGCCTATAATGTTAAAAATCCACCAATTCATTTTTTTTTATTATTATAAAACCAATAAATCATGAATGTGGTAGTTAAAAGTTGCATATGTGAGTCGATCGCTTGAAGTTGTTGAGCTCATAATCAAAAGTGCGACTTATAAAGTTTGTGATAGCATGAGACCAACTATGTTGTTATTTTTATCCCGCCGTGCTCCCCTTCTGTGTAATTCATACACAAATTTATTATGCACAGTATAATCAGATGTCTGACTTTGAAACAGAGTATGTTTTCTGTAAAGATAACAGGCTTGTACTAATAGTGGAATGTTTATTTGCAAAGGTTAGCATTACTAATGCCAGAGCTTGAGCTCTTTAAGTTCCGCCCTCTTCTCTGGGAGCAACAGCTCATTTGCATTTAAAGCAACATACTCAAAATCATAATAGTTTTACAAATGTATAAATAAATGTCTTAACTGTACATTTTACAATTCAACTAAGCAAAATTAATGATGAAAGCATGAAAAAAGTTTGCAAGCAAAATGCTTCATTCTGACCTTCATATAAGTTTTTATGAAAATATGTAGTTCTGATATTGTACAACTAAATCACTTATTTAGAATTTTCTCTATATACATATACATCACACTAATTTCAATAATATGCACGTGATAGTGAGCTCTTTCCAAAAAAATACCCTATTGCAGAGATAACATCAGTAAGTCTTCCTGAAGTGATGGAGAACAAATCTGCCCGAGCAGGATCAGGCGATATCTTTACTGATGCAGGAGTGAAGGGGGGCTTTCTTTGGTGTGACTGGAAAAGTAGTTCTTGTGTAACAGAGCTCTTAACAGTTTCCTCTACAAAGGGATCTTTCCATACCAATTCCTTTTCCTGACTTTTAAGGGGTCAAAGTGTCTACTGTATCTTTGTTTCTCATTCCTGCAGTCTTTTCAGATAAAACACACACATTTACACACACACATAATAAGTCATTCATTGCGTGAGTGTTTATAAACATATTTGTAATGGAGACAGTCTCAGTTGCTGGTATTGTTTCAAAACAGCCTTTCATATTGTGTATAGTACAAGTGTGCAAATGGCTTATGTGGTGCACAGAGCATGTTATGACAATGTCCTGGACAGACATGTGATATAGTCCAGACATGATCACCTCACTGGGCCCATGTGGCTATCACTCGCAGACCGGCTCAACAGTTCAACAGAAAACATAGTCATGGAGTGTTTATGTTCATCTAGTGGTGTCAAACTTTGCTTCACAGACCACATTCACACCCAGATTTCTGTGGTCAGTGGCGGCTGTTCAAAACAGTGCTTCCCAGGAGATACCACCACACCATCGGTAATGACAGCAAATGCAAAACAGTCATCGCTCTAGTGTTAAGCTCACTCTCAGAAAAAAAAGGTTCAAAAGCTGTCACTGGGGCGGTATCATTTCAAAGTACACGTTTGTACCTAAATGGTCCAATTTGGTACCTTGAAGGTACATATTGCAGATATTAATACCTAAAGGGTACATGTCAGGGTTGGGTAAAGGGATGAGGCGAGGACTCAGTTGTGCAGAGTGATGGGCTTTTATTAATCAAAAAATAAAACAAAACAAACAACCAAAACTACCCCGAGGGGGAAAACAGTCTGGCAGGCAGGACAGGGCAAGGCAAGGCACGACAAGGCAAGGCAGGAACAGGATACAATCGGGGAAGTTACGATGACGAACTGGCACAGGACTGCAAACACAAGGATAATAAATAGGGAGCAAATGAGGAGGATAACGAGGGAGGACAAATGAGGGGGCAAATAAACCAATAATCAGGTAACAAGATGGGTGGGGTCAAGACAATTGACATGAGAACACATGGCACACAGAAAACAAAGACAAAAGCCATGTGCTCACATGAAACAAAAACACAAGCACATGGCCAGCAAAACAAATCATGGGCGTGCTGGTCTGAAAACAAGGTGTGTTCAGGCACATTGTTGGCGCATTGCTATTTTAAGGCAACTGAAATAGATCGTGCCTTTTAGCAACTAAAACCTGGTCTAAAGTCAATGGCGCAGTATTTTTTTGTTATTTAAAGATTGTGTTAGTAATATGCGCCTATAGGCAGGTCCACAATGTGCGTACACTCTGCTTATTACACACACAGGGACTCGCAGCAGCACACAAACATGCCAAATATTAAAAATGTTAAGATTACAGTGTAAAAGATTATTGTGTAGGCTACACAAATATAAAAATCCCAACATGTCACAATGGATAGTCATTGCATGTATCAGAATTAGGCTACCTTGCGCTAGAGCAGATCTGTTTCCTCTCTGGAGACGCGTTCAGTCTTTGCGCTTGCAAATAAATAGCTAATTCGCCATGGCTCGAGCGCAACTGGCTCTTAAAGGGAATGGGAGATGAGACTCTAATTGGTTTATTGCACGTTATGCCCAAAACACACCCATTGCTCATTAAGAGAATAGGGACAACCTTTTTTTTCCTTATTATACTAGGGGCAGTCGTGGCCTAATGGATAGAGAGTCGGACTTGTAACCCAAATGTTGCGGGTTTGAGTCTCAGGTCCGGCAGGGATTGTAGGAGGGGGGAATGAATAACCAGTGCTCTCTCCACCCTCAATACCACGACTGAGGTGAGAGCCTTGAGCAAGGCACTGAACACCCAACTTCTACCCGGGCACCACAGCATTGGCTTCCCACTACTCTGTGTGTGTGTGTGCATGTGTACTTGGATGGGTTAAGTGCTGAGCACTAATTCTGAGTATGGGTCACCATACTTGGCCTCACGTCACTTTCACTTTTTAAAAGTGGATTCGGACACACCCTAAATAAGTGCACTGCGCCATGCGCTTAGATCATTAAAATAGGGACCACAGAGTTTCCCACTGTTTTTGCATACTATCTTCCTTTTCTTTGTTTTAAAAAGCAGACAAATAATAATACTTAATCTATTTTGCGTCCTAATTAAGCATTGTGGAATGATTTTTATATTAATCAAGCAGTAAAAATAGCCATTTCCATACCCAAGACATCTGCATATGAGAGTTTGAAGCAAGCACTTGTGGCACAATGTTACCCTGCAGCACTTCTCAGATGATAAGTGGAAAGAGACTTTTAGACTTTTTTTTGACACGATAATCATTTATTAAATTCAACAACAACTACAACAAAATCGGCTCGTTCCGTGTGTCATGCGTCGTTATATGCCATTTCTACGCCATTGCACATGCGCAAAACATTCCAGTTTCAGTTTTCAATCCAATCAAGTGTCCTATCCATGTCCCATCGAACGGATTAGAAAAGGTTTAGGTAACACTTTATTTCGATAGTCCACTTTAGACATTCTACTTACAGTAAGAAACTTTGCAACTACATGTCAGCTAGCTGTCATTAGAGTATTGGTAGACTGTCTGCTTAATATCTTCTAACACTTTATTTTGATGAGTCCACAACATATAACATACTGACTATCAGAAACTTTACAAGTATATGTCAACTTATTCTACTAACCCTAAACCTACCCTACTGAGTTAATAGACATGTAGTTGCAAATTAATGAGAATTAGTTGACACATAGTTACAAAGTTACTTATAGTTAGTAGAATGTCTAAAGTGGACTATCAAAATAAAGTGTAACCAAGGTTTATCCCACGCCTCTCAACCGCATTGAAATTTCAGTTGGTTTGGGCATTTTTATTCTGATTGAGGTGTGTGGCGAGGGGGGCGTGGGAAGGCGAAACGCTGCAACGGGAGAGCACGCGCGGAGACGAGCGGTAACAAGGAGGTCAAGTGAATGATGATTAACACCTGTATTTAATTCCAGTGATTGGGGGAAGAGACGGGTGAAAAGCGTCTTGCCGACCTGAGAGATGGAGAGAGAGTGAAGACCACAGAGCTGGAGCTCTGTGTCGGATGTGCTGAACAGTCGGTCGAGGCAGAGAGTCCGACGGCATTTGTGTTCTGTTAAAATATTATTTTGACCAATAAACTGGTTTTCTCGCCACCCCTGCCTTCCTCGTCCTTTTTTGAACCTTGTTACACTGGTGCCGAAACCCGGGACGAGGAAGCCGGCACACCGCCATGCAGCCATGTCACCCTGTAGCCCAAGACTGGTTACTCACTGAAGCTAAGCAGGGTTGAGCCTGGTCAGTACCAGATGGGAGACCTCCTGAGAAAACTAGGTTGCTGCTGGAAGAGGTGCTAGTGAGACCAGCAGGGGTGCTCACCCTGTGGTCCGTGTGGGTCCTAGTGCCCCAGTATAGTGACGGGGACACTATACTGTAAAAAGCACTGTCCTTCGGATGAGACGTTAAACCGAGGTCCTGACTCTCTGTGGTCATTAAAAATCCCAGGATGTCTTTCGAAAAGAGTAGAGGTGTGACCTCGGCATCCTGGCCAAATTCGCCCATTGGCCTCTGACCATCATGGCCACCTAACAATCCCCATATCTGCTGATTGGCTTCATCACTCTGTCTCCTCTCCACCAGTAAGCTGGTGTGTGGTGGGCGTTCTGGCGCACTATGGCTGCCGTCGCATCATCCAGGTGGATGCTACACACTGGTGGTGGATGAGGAGACCCCCCACACTGTAAAGCGCTTTGAGTGCCTAGAAAAGCGCTATATAAATGTAAGGAATTATTATTATTATTATTATGCAGCCAGCGCAACCCACGCCGCTTGCGGAGCTGGTGAAGTCGCTCGCTGGTCTTCACCAAACCCAACATCAGGCCCTGGTCGACCTGAAGCTAGAGCAGGAGGATCGCTTCCGCTTGTTGGTCCAGGGCCAGGATGAGGACCGGTGGGTCCTCCGGAGCTTGCTCGGTCGGGAGGCCACCCCTGTCATGACTCCATCCATCACCCACGTCCCGCTGATGAAGATGGGTCCACAGGACGACCCCGAGGCGTTCGTGGACCTCTTCGAGAGAATGGCGGAGGCGTGCGGCTGGGCACTCACCCAATGGTCGGTGCGCCTGATCCCGCTGCTGACAGTGGACGCGCAGGTGGCAGCCCAACAGCTGCCTGTAGCGAGCCTCCTGACCTACGACGATCTCAAGCGGGCCATCCTGCAAGGAGTCGGCCGGACCCCCGAACAACATCGGCAACGCTTCCGATCAGTGGAGCTGTGGGACAGCGGTCGGCCATTTGTGTTGGCCCAACAGCTCCGGGAAGCTTGCCGCAAGTGGCTAATGGCCGAAGCCCGTGACGTCGAGGAAGTGGTCGATCTGGTGGTGCTGGAGCAGTTCATCGCTCGGCTACCTCGTGGGACGGCCGAGTGGGTCCAGTGCCATCGCCCGACGTCGCTGACGCAGGCCATACAGCTGGCTGAGGACCACCTAGTGGTGTGCCCCGGGGTCGGCGAGCCCCTTCGTAACATCTCTCTCTCTCTTCCCCCTCCTTTCCTTCCTGCTCTCTCTCCCCCTATTCCTGCTCCCAGGTCGCGCAGCAAGGGGGCGGTGCTGAGAGCGCGGGAGCTGCCGCTACTTCACCCCATTTCTCCTCTCTCCGCCAATCCCTTGGCCGTCCTTCTGCCGCTGGGGCGGCGGGAAGGCCTGGGCCGGTCTGCTGGAGATGCGGGGACCCGGGTCATTTTCAGGACCGGTGTCCGGTGATGGAGATGGGAATGTTGATCCGGGTCCCCGACTCCCCAGGGGCCGCCCCCGATCAAGCCGGGCAGTACCAGATACCTGTGAGTATTAAGGGGGGTATATATCAGGCTTTGGTGGATTCAGGTTGTAACCAAACCTCCATTCATCAAAGCCTGATGCAACAAAGGGCATTGGATATGAGCCGCAAGGTTAAGGTGAGGTGTGTGCACAGGGATGTGGTGAACTACCCGTTAGTGCCTGTTACTATTCAATTTCGGGGGAAAAAGCATAGAATGAAGGTGGCGGTTAATTCCCACCTTAAGCATCCGCTGATTTTGGGGACCGATTGGCCAGCTTTTGCTCAGTTATTGGGGATTTGGTTTGCGGATGCGTCTTGGGAGATGGGGCGGGGGGATCGAGAGGCGGTGGCCCAGACTGGAGATGCGGTTTCGGGACCTTCACCGACTAGCTCAGAGGAACCGAGAGCTAGGGGAGAGCTAACGCCCCCTGAGCTGGATGACTTTCCTCTGGAGCAGTCGCGTGATGAGACGCTCAAAAACGCGTATGACCGCTCCATCGACGGACAGCTTCTCCAGCCTGATCAGCCGCTCTCCTACCTCTATTTTTCCCTTATAAGAGATAGGTTGTATCGGGTGACCCAAGATGCCCGGGTAAAAGGAAATACAACCCAGTTGTATGCTTTTCCAGGCGGCTCATTGTAGTCCCATGGCAGGCCACTTGGGGGAAGTAAAGACACGCGAGCGACTCATGGCCCGATTCTTTTGGCCGGGCATTCACGAAAACGTCCACTAGTGGGTGGTGTGCGGCGTGCCGTGAATGTCAGCTGGTTAATCCGCCGGCCCCCTCAAAAGCGCCATTGCGCCCATTACCCCTCGTAGAGGCCCCCTTCGAGAGAATTGGTATGGACCTCATCGGGCCATTAGAACGCTTGGCACGCGGACATCGGTTTGCATTAGTTCTGGTGGATTATGCAACTCGATATCCGGAAGCAGTGGCGTTACGCACCATATCAACAAAGAGTGTGGCGGACGCGCTGTTTCGAATTATCTCCCGAGTGGGAATTCCGAAAGAGATTCTCACTGACCAGGGCACGGCGTTTATGTCACTCATGCTAAACGAACTATATGAACTGTTGCGCATTAAATCGATTCGCACCAGCGTCTATCACCCACAAACGGACGGCTTGGTGGAACGATTTAATCGCACGTTGAAATCCATGGTTCGTAAGTTTGTAAAGGAAGACGCCAAAAATTGGGATAAGTGGCTCGAGCCCCTGTTGTTCGCGGTGCGGGAGGTCCCGCAAGCCTCCACTGGGTTTTCCCCATTCGAGCTTCTCTATGGTCGTCAGCCCCTAGGGGTGCTTGACATCATTAGAGAGGCTTGGGAGGAGGGGCCTTCAAACAGCCGTAGTGAAATTCAGTATGTCCTGGACCTCCGAGCAAAACTCCACATGTTGGGGCGGCTCTCTAGGGAGAATTTGCTCCAGGCCCAGGACAAACAAAGTCGGCTGTATAACAGGGGTGCGCGAGAGCGCCGATTTGCACCGGGAGATAAGGTGCTTGTATTGCTTCCAACGTCTAGCTCCAAATTACTGGCCAAGTGACAAGGACCTTTTGTGATTACACGGCGAGTTGGGGATCTCGATTATGAGGTAAGGCGAACGGACAGGGGTGATTCATGTCAAATTTACCATCTCAATCTCTTAAAACGCTGGAATGAGGTGGCATCGGTTGAGTTGGCAGCGGCTGTTTCGGCAGAGGAAGATCTCGGGCCAGAAGCAACAGTCAAAATCAATCCAGTTGCTCTAGTTCCCGGGAGATCACCTCTCGCCACTGCAACTCAAGGATGTAGCCAGGTTACAAGCAGATTTTGCTGATGTGTTTTCACCCCTGCCCGGTTGAACAGACCTCATACAGCACCATATCGAAACGCTCCCCAGGGAAGTGGCCCGCAGCCGCCCCTATCGTTTACCTGAACACAAAAAAAAAGTGGTTCAGGAGGAATTAAAGGCCATGCTAGACTTGGGGGTGATATAAGAGTCGCACAGCGATTGGGCAAGCCCGATAGTTTTAGTACCTAAAACGGACGGCTCAGTCCGGTTCTGTGTCGATTATAGAAAGGTGAATGCAGTGTCGAAATTCGACGCTTATCCAATGCCCCGAATTGACGAGCTGCTTGATCGGTTAGGTTTGGCTCGCTTTTATTCGACACTGGATTTAACAAAAGGGCATTGGCAGATCCCCTTATCGCCCTTATCCAAGGAAAAAACAGCCTTCACCACGCCGTTCGGGTTACACCAATTTATTACGCTTCCTTTCGGCTTGTTCGGGGCTCCCGCCACCTTTCAGCGACTCATGGACAGAATCCTCCGGCCACATAGCACCTACGCCGCTGCCTATCTCGATGACATCATTATACACAGTAATGATTGGCAGCGGCATATGGAACATCTGCGCGCTGTCCTGAGATCGCTGAGGGTGGCTGGACTCACGGCGAACCTGTGGTAGTGTGCAATTGGGCGGGTGGAGGTACGGTATCTGGGCTTCCACTTGGGACATGGGCAGGTGCGTCCCCAAATTGATAAGTCGGCGGCGATTGCGGCCTGCCCGAGTCCCAGGACCAAAAAGGAGGTGAGACAGTTCCTGGGGCTGGCGGGATATTATAGAAGGTTTATTCCTAATTATTCGGAGCTCACCAGCCCGCTGACTGATCCCACTAAAAAGGAAGCCCCAGATCCGGTCCAGTGGACGGAGCTGTGCCAACAGGCCCTAACCAAGGTAAAGGCTGTCCTGTGTGGCGGGCCGCTCTTACACTCTCCTAACTTTGCTCTCCCCTTCTTGTTGCAGACGGACGCGTCGGACAGGGGGCTGGGTGCGGTCCTATCCCAGGTGGTCGTTGGAGAGGAGCGGCCGGTGCTGTATCTGAGTCGGAAGCTCTCGAAGAGGGAGACCAGATACAGCACCGTTGAGAAAGAGCTGGAGCTCTGTGTCGGATGTGCTGAACAGTCGGTCGAGGCAGAGAGTCCGTCGGCATTTGTGTTCTGTTAAAATATTATTTTGACCAATAAACTGGTTTTCTCACCACCCCTGCCTTCCTCGTCCTCCATCTTATTTTGAACCTTGTTACAAGGTGTTTAAATGGAATATTTTCATTCAGATTGATCTTTTAAACCGATTGTAATTGGAGTACATTGCTCCATGTAAATGCACCTACTGATGATGCAATCAAAAGTCCGTATGGCGTTCCTGGAATTGAAGAAGGCGTTGGACCAGTTCCCCCATGAACTGATCTGAAGTGCCCTTTGTCTGCACTACGTTCCTGAGGCCTATGTCTGATGGACCCAGCATTTCTACCAGGATGCTTCCAGAGTAGTCCTCTGCCCTGCGGGAATCTGGCCAGCTTTCAGCATTAGTGTTGGAGTTCACTAAGGATTGGTCCTCTCACCCTTTCTATTCATCCATGGACACAGTAACGGCAGACATTCAATCACCACAGCTGTGGAAACTCCTGTACGCTGACAACGAAGAGCACCAGATCCTCAATGATCAAGTGCAACAGTGGAAAGATGGGCTGAATGAGAATGGTCTGAAGCTCAACCTCAGGAAGACAGAGTATGTGGAATGCGGCCCACAAACCATATTATCATCATTGATGGTCAAGACCTGAAGAAAGTGGACCGCTTCAAACTGACGGCGACAGCCTCTTAGATGCATGTGCATGTCAACGCTGCCTGGTCAAAATGTCACCAAGTCACGTGAGCCCTATGCAATTGATGAGGCATTTCAAGGCGAAGATTTACAAAACTGGAAGAAGTGGAAAGAGATGTGCTGAATGGTAGACTCTGCAACAGTGCAGGAGAACTGCTAAGAAAAGAAGATTGATGACGCAAACATCACTGCTGTTAGAACCCAAAAGTACAATACGAAAAAGAACTGTGGAGCAGAGTGAGGAGGAATTTAATTCAGGTTCAAATAAATTTATGAATCAATATCAGGAAAAAAGGCCATTGTCTATTGTCAATATTGTAGTAAAATATAAAGCACAGCTCATACAGAAGTCACTTTCAAACCATGTACTTTTTGGGTCCGAATGGCGGAGATGTTTGCATCATCGAGTATGCGGTAATTACTAGTGACAGCTGTTTACCATTGTAACTTGGTAATAAAGATGGGGATGACACCAGTTTCACTGTTTGATTGAAGTATTTTCCCCTTTGTATTTACCACTAACAATTTATATGTACACAACAGCACTTGCACTTGCCTGTTTATGAGACAAGCAGCTGTGTGACCGGGAGCATGCAAAAGTAAAATTATATGTCATAAATATCTGTTGACTTCTACAAGTTAGGACAGATTGCTTTCATAACAATTTTGAACTGCTTCAGAGTTCACACGAACAGACACTGAGAAATCTCTCTGAAGATAAAAATGCTTTATGGCAACAATGTTCTTTATATAAAAACAGGAACTTTTGGCAGAAATGTTACACTGTTCAGTAAGACTCCCCAGTAGCAGCGTATATTGTCACAGTGCTGAAAATGTGTTTTATCATCATTGTTTTGTATATTCATTTTCAGCGAGATTTATTAATTCTTATACCTACTGCGTGAATTGTTTTGTGTTATTTATAGTATGTCATTGTAAATACATAGCACTTATACTTTAAAGGGACAGTTTACCCAAAAATGAAAATTCTGTCATAATTTAATCACCTTCATATCATTCCAAACCTGTATGACTTACTTTCTTGCATAGAACATAAACAAAATATATCTTGAGAAATATCTCAAATGTTGTCCATACTAAAGAAGTCAATGGTAATGAAAACTGTTTGGTTACCAAATCTTTCTAAATACCGCTTTTTTTTTTTGTACTGCATAAAGAAAGTAAGCGAGTAAATTATGACATAATGTTTTAACAACTTTGGTGTGAACTAACACTTCAATCACAATCACATATTGCTTGTTTATTAGTACTTATAAAGCACATATTCTGCATGATCCATAATCCTACCCAATACCATGCGCACCTGAAAATATAAAATCACTCTAGCATTATCGAACAAACTGTGTTAAATGACTCAGACTACAGCAAAAGCTCAAGGCTGAAAGCATCCTTAGAGTTACTGAAGAACCAGCTGTTTAGTTTCCTATCCAAATATTTAGTCATTTTCAGGAATTACTTCAACTTGACCACATAATCTTCCACTTCTTGTATCGTGACCATAAATGAAAATAACATTCCTATATTTGTACTATACTGTAACTTCATTTTGCCTTTTGGATTGTGTACAGGTAAACAAACGTCAGATGGAACTATTATTTTCTCTAACTTCTCTAAGTAAATCTATAGACTGCGCTGAACTTGTATGAACCATTTAAACCAACCGACAGTCATGGCAGTGTCTTTGCTTTGCTGTTTTCGCATTGTGTGCTGCCCTCTGGCGCAGATCTCCAACTAATTGGCTCACTCTTTAGAGAGGGGGGAGAGATATGAGGGTCTTTAATCTGGAAAATGCGTCTCATTCCCACCAGATGGTTTTAATGAGCGCGGCAGAAGCCGATCCAGAATCCCAGTGAATGGAGTTGGCGTCTCTGGGCCTGGGCTTATTCCATTGGGCCTCTCTGATGGCATTCTGCTTTCCACTAAGAATGAAACTCCTTCATAAGTCCTCCACTCCTGCTGTAACCTCTGCATGTCCCAATGTGCTCACAGAAATGTTAATTGCAAAGGGTGAAGAGTGTAGCGATGACATATGTACGGACAGGCAGTGCTTATGTGGTCCGCAGTTGATGCTCTGACTGCGCTCGCACTAATAAAGAGATTCACACACTCAAATACAGTTAATCATACTGACACACATGCTTTCTGAAGTACATGCCGTATTAAATGAGGTACAGTTCCTCCTGCTCTAGAGCTTTATGACTTTAAAACATGTACAGCATGCTGCTTTACTGCAGACACACAGTTTAGTTAGTCACTATTAAACCAAACTGCCATTTAATTAAACAATTACATTAATTTAAGTTTCTCAGAGATATTATAGGAGAGTGTGGATTTATTTTATTTTTTTAATTTGTCATCACCTTTGAAGCTATACTGAATGCATGCATATTAGCATGCATTTTACTAGCATATTAGATATTTATTAGTACTTCTAAAGCACATGTTAATGCCTTTCTGCATGACCTACAGTATCACAACAACTACCTTGCAACCTGATCTCACAGAATTCCGTGTAATGTTCACGGACTTAATTAACATCCGAATCTGTGGTGGCATCACGGAATCGCCGAAAATTCCGTGATGGGCTCACAGAAGGCATCAGTCGTGGTCCACGCACGGATTCACTGGTTCAACACCAGCGCTGCATCGGACCACGTAAAAAGAGTGACTCCGATGCAGTTATACTTTCACTGGAGTACCTGACCCCACCCCTACCCTAAACCTACCCAGTTCTGAACAATAATGATGACGATAAATTTCCCAGTATCGCTTCGGCATATTGATGCTAAGGGTTTCCGTGCGTGGAGCACGGCTGATGCTGTCACTGACTTACATTGCTATCACTTCTGTGAACCCATCACGGAATTTTTTCTGTGAGCCCATCACGGAATTTTCGGCGATTCCGTGATGCCACCACAGATTCGGAGGTTAATTAAGTCCGTGAACATTACGCGGAATTCTGTGAGATCATGTTGCACTTACTATCAATAAGCAATAATTACTTAGGAGAATTTTCTGTGTTCCTTGATCTGTTACCCAAAATTTTAAAAATATTAAAATATTAAGTTTCTTGACATGCACTGATAATGTAATCAGTGCACTTATAATGTTTTACATCAAAACAGAGAAACATAAGCAGTGTTGCCAAGTCTGCGGTTTGCTACTTTTATACTTTCTTTTATATTTTCTCAATAAGTTTTTTTTTTTTTTTTTTGCACTCTCAGATTCCAGATCTTCAAATAGTTGTATCTCAGCCAAATATCGTCCTAACAAACCATACATCAATGGAAAGCTTATTCATTCAGCTTTCAGTTGATGTATAAATCTCAATTTCAAAAAATTGACCCTTATGACTGGTTTTGTTGTCCAGGGTCACATATATACAACTATTATATACAGGTTCAGAATTAATGCTAAATGCATGAATGTCAATGTAAATATCTAAAGCTGATTGGCTAGTTTTGAAAAAGGGGGCAAGGGCTTTGATACGTCCTGTCCCAACTTCATGGTTCAATAAGAAATCTGTCAACACAAGAGAGAAAAAAAATCTGTGTTCACATCAGCACAGTTCACATCAATGGCTTAACATTAGAGCATATGCATGCTATAATTACACCAAACTATGACATATTTTGTCAATCATTTGTGCAGTATATTAATGCCAGTATTTTACTTGTGTCAAGCCCAGCTGTCGACTTTTTGGCAAACACGGGGTCTTGCTGACATTTGTACCGTTCTGATGCCAACCCCAGTGAAATGTGATCCGCCTAAATACCGTTTTCCCACGTCAGATTAGTCCCGGTCTGATTAGTCTGATCACACACCAGTTTGACTGGATTCAGGTTCCAGGAAAACCACAATCACCCTAGAAAAGTCGTAGAGGGATCTTCTTTTATGATTCTGGGATGAAGTGAGTATGTTTAAACAGCATGTTTTGGCGCAGTTTCACTCAGCTTCTCCCTGGAGATAAGCTTAGTCACAATGTATTAACCATTTATCCTGTATTATGGCCTGTTACAATAGATTTAATAGCATAAAAACACAATCTGCTCTATTGATAACACTTTCAATGTTTGTTTGAGCCACAGAGGCATAAAATATAATGAAAATGTAATTCTTTAGTCATCAGCATTGGAAATCTCTTTTTATAGAGTACAGGCTGACGTACACTTTTGCATACTTTTAAAAATAATACTTATTACAGAAATAATATGCTTTAAAAGAATATACCTAAGTGTGAACTGAAAGTAATGTTTTTGGACACATTAATAAGATGGTACAGTATTATAGTATACATTTATATCAAGTGCAATTATTTGAACTTAAGACAGTTTTTTTTACTTTGCAAGTACATGTCAGCTTATTCTAACTCTAACCCTACCAGTCTGCTAATACTCTATTAACGCTCTAATGTGAGTTAGTTGACATGTAGGTGTGATACAACATTGTGTATTCACAATTGCAATGTTTTTTTGTTATTAATATTTATTTATTTATTAATGTATTTATTTATTTATTTATGTGAAGAAGAGTTTATTCTGCACACAGTCATCTATCAATTATCACCACTAAAGACTGAGTTTGAATCAATACAGTTCTAGCCACCAGAGAAAGCACACGCTGTGGGTTACCAAGGTGACTGTGTTTACCTCAGACGCTACCAAGCTGTGCCTGCGGAAAGACACTGAAGTTTGCGAGTGCATTTGTTTCTCCTGATAATTCAGGTACTTTTAATCTGCTTGCGTTTTCTGCGTCTGGGAACAGATAACAGATTCATGGAGGTTCCACCGAGATAAACATCCAGAGTGTGAGGCTAGTGCTGGGATCCAGACTTCACAGCGGCGAGACGACGACAAGGAGGGTTGCGTGCGACTTGTGACACCTGCTGACGTCCAGAGAGCCAAAAGGGACAGAGCAGAGGAAGGCAACGCATCGCTAAAGTGTCGTGAGAGAGTCTGAAGCTGGACAAGATGGCAGATGAGAGGAAAAGACTCGTCTGGAACATAAAGAAGAGACTACACATGTTGACTGTGCACAAACTGGGGCATATTGCTGACAGCATCACTCCAGTTGCAGGTTTGATTCCAACCACTATCTCCAAGGATGATGAGGAAAGCTGTTTGAATTTCATAATTTCTTATATGAAGAGTATGAAGGATTCGCACAATTACTAACTTTAAGGGACATGATTAATGAATTGATTGAGAGTCATGTAAACAATACTGTGAGTGATCCATATGTCTCTATTGAAAATGAATTTGATGCACATACATACACATAGGAATCCCCTATACACAGACACACAGACTCTACTGCCACACTCTCACACACACACAGTTAAATGAGTATCAGAAACTGATTACTAGTTATGAGGAGTTAGGGAAAAAGCTGTCAGAGTACAAGATCACACAGGCAGATG
Source organism: Onychostoma macrolepis (assembly GCF_012432095.1). Lineage (NCBI taxonomy): Eukaryota > Metazoa > Chordata > Actinopteri > Cypriniformes > Cyprinidae > Onychostoma > Onychostoma macrolepis. The sequence goes on along the minus strand of NC_081177.1, from coordinate 28,833,028 downwards.
ATAAAACGATACCAACTACAAGACAGTCTTCTTACCCTGAATACTTACCACGACAGCAGAGAGAAAGCTTGATATGTCCAAGAGACTTTCCATACCTACCGCATAAAGAGTTAGTACATGGTGGCCAGATAGGCGATAATGCTTCAGACATCGGCTATAATAACCTATGCAGACAAATTGATGAAGGCATCAAGAAGAATTACTCAGAGAGTGTGATCATTCAGGCTGTCCAGCTTATAGTTAAACCAGGACAGTTCAAGGAATTGCTCAACAATAACGATGATCTGACTGTGCCAGAGCTCAAAAGTTTCCTACAGTTACATTTAAGTGAGAGAGGCAGTAGTGAGCTTTTCCAGGAATTAATGAGTACAAGACAACGGAAACACGAAACTCCACAACAGTTTCTACATCGTGTGATTGGACTGAAACAGAAAGTAATTTTCATTTCCAAGCAGAGCAATGCTAACATTGAATATGAGCCACGAACAGTTCAGAATGTGTTCCTGCGTACCATTTACCAAGGTTTCCTTCCGAAGTACAGCGACATCAGAAGTGAACTGAAATCTTTGCTCACAGATCACAGAGTAACTGATGAAGCACTGCTGAAACAAGTAACAAAGATCTCAAGTGAGGAAAGTGAACGCCACTTTTTAGGTCATGCCATACAGCGAAGACAGACTCAAGCTCAGTGCACAAACTGACTCAGGGTTCGACGAGAGTGAATCAAAACTTCAAAATGCAGAAAAAGAGCAAGACAAAGACTATACAAGAACTAAGCGCTCAAGTAGAAATTTTAAAAGTACAATTGACACTTTGAAACAAGCTAAAGAGCCATGTCACTGCTCTACATGGGAGCTGGTTCACATGTTGTACGTAGACCAACGTCAGTGAGAAGAGGAGGGCCATATGGGTGTCCAAAGTGCATAGAGGAGAATAACAGCTCATGCAACCATTGCTTTATCTGTGGAGAAGAAGGACACAGGGCCATTGGATGTGGTAAAAGAACAAGGGGTACAAGGAATACTCACCACACTGCTGAGCTGAGAGCATCTACTGGAGGAAGTTCTCTGGAAAACAGTGCGCGTGAAGCCAATGCAAACAGTGCAGCCTGCTCTTCCATGTCTAGAAAGACAAACTCAACACAGAACAGAGTAGCAGAGCTAATTGGAAGTAAATGCTTGTTGAAGTGTAACATCAATGGTAATACTGCCCTACTTGATACAGGTGCTCAGGTCAGTGTCATTGATCAAGCCTGGAAAAGAACATATTTACCTGATCAGCACTTTCGACCTCTGAGTGAATTGATGGGGTCCAAACCTCTTCATGTCTTGGCTGTTAATGGAGATGTCTTACCATTTGACAAGTGGGTTGAAGCGACAGTGAACCTCCTTGGCAACAGTGATCCACAGCTAGCCATTCAAGTTCCTTTCCTGGTGGGTAAAATGACCCTTGAGCGACCCCTCTTGGGATTTAATGTCATTGAACAGTTGGTCAAAGGACAGACGAGTAGTGCAAGTGTTCTTGCAACAATCACTACACTAATGGGAGCCATGGAAATTGGAGATGATCAGGCTGAAGTGATAGTAAACTTTATACAGACACAAAAGCCATCGTGTGACACTGATACCATAGTCAAAGTTGGATGTCAGGATGTTGTTATTCCTTCGGGTCAACTGGCACACATCAAATGTTCAATACCTGTAGATTTTGACTTGTCAGAACCATGACATTACCATACCATACCAGCGATGACATTACCTTACCACGACGAACAACAATCGGGGGCATACAGCCCATTAAGAAAATTGTGGAGACAGACCAAATAACAGAACCAGTTCCTGTGGAAGTTAACAGTGCAGAGACACAAGAAGGAGCCAACAGCAACAGGATTATAGTGACAAAGCATTGGGACCCGCCTGTGGATCTAAGTCACTTGACTGAGGAGCAACAAAGGATAGCAAAAAGAATGCTGTACGAAGAGTCTAGGGCATTTGCATGCAACGATGAAGACGTGGGTTGTGTCCCAAGTTTGCAGATGTCCATTAACTTGATTGACAACATTCCTGTTCAGAGAGCATACTCCTCAGTCCCCAAGCCATTACATAAAGAAGTGAGAGTACATACAAGACCTCTTGGCCAGAGGTTGGATCGTGAAGTCAAAGTCTCCTTACTCTGAACCAATGGTATGCGTCAGAAAGAAGGATGGAACACTTTGACTCTGTGTTGACTACAGACTACTTAACAAGAAAACCGTCCCTGATAGGCATCCCCTGCCTCGGATTCAAGACCCCACTGACATGTTGGGAGGGTATAGCTGGTTCTCGGGGAAAGCTTATCACCAAGGCTTTATTGCAGATGGATCAAGGCATTGGACTGCTTTCATTACTCCTTGGGCCTTTATGAGTGGGTACGAATTCCATTTGGGTTAACTAATGCACCTGCTGCCTTTCAACGAAGTATGGAAGAGATGCTGGACTCCCTGTGGGATGAATGCTGTATCCCTTACCTTGATGATATCTTGTGTTATGCAAAAACTTTTGAAGAACATGTGGAAGTACTACGGAAGGTGTTGCAAGCTTTACAGTGACATGGAGTCAAGCTAAGACCAACCAAGTGCGAGATGTTCAAGAAAGAAGTGCGATACGTTGGGCGACTGGTCAGTGCCGAAGGAGTCAGGATAGACCCTAAAGATCTAGATGCTGTAAGAGCCTGGAAAGCAAAGAAATCTACCACAGTTGGAGAAGTCTGGAGGATGCTTGGATTTCTTGGTTACTATCGATCATATGTCCAGGATTTCCCTCGCATTGCCAAGCCGATATATGATCTCTTGAAATTGAAACAAGGGACAGGGTCTGTCCAAACAAAGCCTAGGGCAGTTGGAAAGAAGAATGTTCAGCTACAGTCACAAACACCCATTGAGTGGAAGGAAGAACATCAAAGGATACTGTGCAGATTAGTTGAAGCTTTGACTACTCCACCTGTCCTTGTGTATCCTGATTTCGATTTGCCTTTCACACTTCATACAGATGCCTCAGAACAAGGACTTGGAGCTGTACTTTATCAACGGCAGGCTGGGAAAATGAGAGTCATCGGATATGGGTAAAGAACACTGACACCGGCAGAGCGGAATTACAGACTCCATTCAGGGAAGCTTGAATTCCTTGCATTGAATTGGGCAATCTGTGAAAATTTTCGGGACTTTATGCCCAGCACTTTACAGTTTATACAGACAATAACCCTCTGATCTACATAATGAGTACTGCCAAACTCAATACTGTGGGGTATAGATGGGTTGGAGAACTCTCAGACTTCAGGTTTTATATCAAGTACAGACCTGGAAAGGTGAATGTGGATGCGGACATTCTTTCCCGGTGCCCACTCTGTCAACCAATACATCACAGAGTGCACAGAAGAGTTGTCTAGAGAGATCGTCAAAACCACATGGGAGGGCACTAGGGCTGGAGAACAAAAGGATGTTGCTTGGATTGCTACTCTTAACCAGGCCCAGGAAGATCAACTGGAGAGTGATGCTGGTGAAGTCTTAGAAAAGCTAAGTCGTGATGAACTGCAGAAGGCACAGAGACTGGACCCAGCTATTGGTGAGATTATTAGGATGAAAGAGTCCAATGCAAGCATCACTAATGACATGAGGCACAGAGCCAGTGGACCTGTAAAGAAACTAATGTACAAATGGTCAAGACTACACCTGGAGGGAGGATTATTGTACAGAAGAGCTGAGCAATGACATCAATTCGTCCTACCAGCTCAATACAAGCCGATAGTATTCCAGCACTCACATGATGACATGGGCCATGTGGGAGTGGAGAGAGTAGTACACCTTGCCAGGGACCGATTCTATTGGCCATTCATGAAGAAAGACATCGAGACATATGTTACATGAAAATGTTCTTGCATCAAACGAGAGAGCTCCAATGGGTAGTATAAGTACTAGCTCCCCATTTGAATTAGTATCCGAAGGCTACCTGCATCTGGAGCGCAGCAGGGGAGGTTATGAATATATACTAGTTCTGGTGGATCATTTTACAAGATTTGCTTAGGCATATGCGACTAAAAACAAGTCTGGAAGAACAGAAGCAGAAAGAATCTTCAATGACTTCATTTCCCGGTTCGGATTCTGGAGAACACTGCTCCAGGTGATGAGAACACTGGCAGAGAAGGAAAAGGAAAAATGAAAGGAACATCTACCACAGATTGTGCATGCGTACAACTGCACACGTCATGAAGCGACAGGATACTCACCGTTCTACCTACTCTATGGACGACACCCAAGATTACCCATTGATCTTGTGTTCAAAGTGACCAACGGAAAGGAAAGTAACGATCCAAGAGGATATGCCAAACAGTGGGCAGAGCGAATGGCAGAAGCTTACCGAATTGCCTCAGAGAACAGTAAGAACTCAAGTGCCTGGGGAAAACTGTACTATGACAGGAAGTCCAGAGGAGTTGTTCTTCAGCCTAGTGACAGAATACTCGTGAAAAACCTAAGTGAGAGTAGTGGACCGGGAAAACTGAGATCATATTGGGAGCAAACTGTGTACGTTGTTAAGGAGTGGATAAATGATGGACCAGTTTACCGAGTGGTTGCAGAGACGGACACCTCAAAATCAAGAGTTCTACACAGGAATCTGCTGCACCAGGTTAATAATTTACCTGTAGAGATGCCAGATGGAGCATCAAAACAGAGGGCCAAGAGAAACCAAACAAGACCACAAGATGAGATGGGATCACCCTGTGACTCTGATAGCGATTCAATTCAATTCAATTCAATTAAAAAAAACTTTATTTGTCCCCGAGGGGCAATTCAAAAGCATATTGAGCAGCACTTCAAAAAACAAAAACAAAACAACACTATTTCAGACAGATACAAAAAATTATTGCGATAATAATAGTAAACAATAATAATGACAATAAATAACAATAAGCAACAATAAAAAATAGCAGCAAGTCTGTAAAGAATGAATAAAAAATTAATATTAAGTTTGAGAATTTAAGAGCAGAACAGCTTTAGGAACAAAGGTGGCCCTCCTTCTCTGAGTTCTACAAACAGGGCAGTGCAGCCGTCTTCCGGAGGGGAGCCACTCAAATGCAGAGTGAAGAACATATGAAGGGTCTTTAATAATCTTACTTGCTAACCTGAGTGTCTGTTGATCATATATATGTATAAGAGATCTAACAGACAAACCTATAATCTTAGAGCACACTGTAACAACACTCTGCAGCCGGTTCCTGCTCTGAAGACTAATAGACTGAAACCAACAAGTTATAGAGAATGTGACAATACTCTCTATGAAAGAGTAATAAAAGGCCAACAGAATGTCTTTGCAAACTCCAAAAGAACTAAGTTTCCTAAGGAGATATTGCCGCTGCTGACACCTCCTAAGAATCTCCTCTGTGTTGGAGGAGAATTTCAGCAGATGGTCGAAAATAGTACCCAAATATTTGTATTCCTCAACTAGCTCCACTGGCTTCCCATGGATGAAGGTCGTGACTACTGCTGCCAGATTCCTCTGCTTGTTGGAAAAGGTCACAACCATCTCTTTGGTTTTGCTTACATTCAATTCCAGGTGTGAGCTGTCACACCACTCCACAAACTCCTGTAAAGCTGGTCCGTGGTTCTGTGAGGGGCCCGACAACAGAGACAGAAGAACTGTGTCGTCTACTTATTTGACCAGATAACAGTTAGGCATAGTAGATCTGCAATCGTCGGTATACAGGATGAAAAGCAGGGGTGAAACCACACAGCCCTGTGGGGAGCCAGTTGAAGTGAAACAAACATCAGAAAAAGTATTATTGACCAGAACTCTCTGTGACCTGTTGGTCAAAAAGTCCAGTATCCACATTATTAGCTGGTTGTCCAGGTGAAAGCGAGAGGAGAGTTTAGTGGCCAAGATGTGAGGCTGCAAGGTATTGAATGCTGAAGAAAAATCAGCAAACAGAAGTCTGACTGAAGTGTTAGGGTGCTCCAGATGTTTGTGAATACCATCTATGATAAATGTTTTTGCGTCATCAACACCTCTTCCCGCACGATATGCGAACTGAACTGGATCTATCAGGAAGCCCGTTGCTCTGATAATATGATGTTTTAGGATCCTCTCCACAGGGAGCACAACCTAGAGAGAACAAGAAACCTACTTGTGATACTCTGCGACGACAATCCTGTGAACAACCTGAAAGAGAAAGACCAAGAAAACAGATTTGGAGACAACAACCTACTGAAAATTAGAGAATTACCTGTAATCTTCCTGATGAGAATGAACTTACCTGTGAAAGAAAAGTGACATGGGCAAGATCTGAAGAAGATGAGGAACAGGTTGAGGGAGAATGTAGTCAGATAGATGAAGGTCATATACCTTAGCAAGAAGTTCTCAAAATACCTACCTTGAGTTCGGATGAAATTGACCAAACAAGCCAAGTCCGAAGATTCACACGTGACAGAAGACCCACACCTAGGTTAACTTATGAAACACTAGGTCAGCCAGCAATTCAGTCATATCTGACAGTAAACGGTTTAGAGACTTCCTGTAAATCAGACACCATATTGGGTGTTATCATCTTACCACATTACACCTTACGTTAGTACACCTTATTCTATCCTTACACCACTAGTCACATTTCCATTTTGGTTACCTCCTATGACAATCGGGTACTAGAAGAGTAAAGATAAAAGAGGTGTTATGATGAAAAAATATGTTGGCGGTAGCCATCTTTTCTTTGTTGGGGAGTGTGTGATGCACCATTGTGTATTCACAATTGCAATGTTTGTTTTGTTATTAATATTTATTTATTTATTTACTAATGTATTTATTTATTTATGTGAAGATTTATATGAAGTTTATTCTGCACACAGTCATCTATCAATTATCACCACTAAAGACTGAGTTTGAATCAATATAGTTCTAGCCACCAGAGAAACCACACACTGTGGTGATGCAGGTTGTGTTTACCTCAGACTCTACCAAGCTGCGCCTGCAGAAAGATACTGAAGTTTGCCTGTGCTTTTGTTTCTCCTGATAATTCAGATACTTTTAATCTGCTTGCGTGTTCTGCGCCCAGGACCCATAACATAGCTGCAGCATTACATATACTGTAGTCGGCAGAATGTTCAAAAGGGACCATCAAAATAAAGTGAAACCCAATTTTCAAGTTGAAAAGTTTTAATTAGTATAGTTTGCAAGCATGATTATAAAAACAATGAGGCTATAAAAGTGTACTAGTGAGGGGATGAGTTTAGGTAACACTTCAGATTAGGAAACACACATTCCCTCCGTAAACACCTAATTTTCTGCTTGATAGTAAGTTTTTGTTGAATTAGTTATGTTTAGGTATTGGGTAGGATTAGGAATGTAGAATATGATCATGCATTAATATGTACTTTATAAGTCTAATAAACTGCCAATGTGCTAGTAATATGCACGTTAATAAGCAACTAGTTAATAGTCAATATAGTTCCCTAATCTAAAGTGTTTTCATGCTGTTTAATGTGATGGTGTTTAATGTCCCCAACAACCTCTGTTAGCCCCATTTAGACCCTTGTTAGCAACCACATTTTTCAAGACACATGAAAGCTTTAAAAATAATGAGTGGGATAAGTGCAAAAATGCTTATTTTTTCCAGGATTCATTTCTGCAGCACTGTGACTGTCAAGCCCAGAGAGAAATCAATAAAACTCTTAAAACAGGAAGAAAAACATCCTTTATTTACTTTACTTTACTTGAGATGCCATGCCATTATACATAATGGTCTGACCTTCAGTTGATATCAAATGCTGTGACCAAAAGACATCTGAAGATCTGTCCATAGCTTTAGCTAGGTGTTAATTATTTATTTGGTTATCTGATTTAATAAACATGTTCTTTCATTCCTCTCCTTAAGCTTTAATATCAAATGGGGCCAAATCACATTAAAGTTTATATTTCAATTTATTGAATCTCTCAAGCATAAACCCCAATGTTTGGCACAGCTTCCGATATATTAGTTAACGTCCAAAACCACTCAAGAGAAAAACATGCCTTTATATCTGAGATGTGTGTCCCGTTTCACAGGGCTGGCATCATTTCCACCTTCATCTCTGCAGTCTTTCTGCACTCATATTTATTTTGTGCTGAGATGTGAAATCTGGTCCGTGCATTTAAACCCAAATCAAACACTGCGCTGTAGTTTCTGCGCTCTCTGAGGCATATTTACTCTATGTGTCCTACCACATCATTTCCATTTTTAACATTCAGTTACCGTTATGACATTAGGCAGTAGAGTGTTTGTTTTCGTGTTGGATGTTCACCCAACTGCTTGGTCTTGTTGTGCATTGAATTTGCACTTGTCTGCCTTACCTTTGGTTGTCAAGAACAATGCATTGTGTGACACTTTATTTTGATAGTCCACTTTAGACATTCTACTAACTATAAGTAACTTTCCAACTACATGTCAAATAATTCTCATTAATTTGCAACTACATGTCAACTAACTCTCAGAGTAGACTGTTAGGTTAGGTTTAGGGTTAGTAGAATAAGTTGACATACTTGATTTACTGATAATGACGGGGAAAAAAACATCCGCTGGTCAAAAGCTTGAACTTGATTTTGGTGATATGTTAATAATATACAACATGATCTCTTGATAATTTGTATGTATTTTACGTAAAATGTAAATATAACACGTACATTTACTTACGTTTTTACAGGCACTAAAATGTACAATACTGACGTATTTTCAGCATCTAAACGTACAAATACTTATGTATTTTCAGCATTTAAATGTACAAAACTGATGTATGACGACATCTAAAAATGAATCCTTATGAATATTGAAGTCGTGGCATTAATTTTATTAGTTGCTTTTAGTTGTCATATCAATTACCTTGTTTTCAATTGCATTATTCAATTGTTTACTCGTTTACTTAATATGAAATGATAACATTTTGTTTTGTTGTGTGATTTCTGCTACCAGCTGGTTTCCAAGAATAGGCCTACATAATGTTAAACAAGACTTCACTTTAAACCTTAAAATAAATAACATTTGCAATCATTTAACTTTTACTTGTCATGTAATGTTTACTTTGTTTGCCATGGGCCACAAAAGGCGTTTTCTCCGACATGCTGTGACTGACAATAGAACTATAAAAAAAACACCAAAAACGCTACATAATTACGAAATGAAACAATTTTATATGTGCGCTGTAATCCAGATCTTCAGAATCCATACAACTGCGAGGAACAGACCCAAATCCAAGCCTTTATTCAGCGATCTTCATCTCCATCCCGAGCAGCGAGTCCAGCGACTGTAAACAGCAAAGCCCGCGCTGACTGACACGCTCGTTACGAATTCAGCTTTCCTCTGATCGCTCTGATCCCCCAGGTAATCAGGCGAGCCAGGGAACACAGACACAGATTGCTATTAGTGGCCCCGCTCTAGAAACCATCACTGGATCTCAGAGCTGTCTCAGCTGCTTATAGCAGCCCCATGGCCCGTTCCCCTGAGGATCTCTTCTCTCAGGCGAACAAAACGATTTGGCACCCTCAGCCCGAACTGTGGGCTCTACATGAGTGGGCTCTCGACGGGAATCAGTAGATCTCCCCGAGAATGTCCTAAATACGATCTCACAGGCTAGAGCTTCGTCCACGAGACTCCTCTACGCTCTTAAGTGGTCGGTCTTTTCCACCTGGTGTACAACCCATGGCGAGGACCCTGTATCATGTGACATATCGGTGATATTGTCCTACTTGCAGGAGCTGTCGGATAAGGGCCGTTCCCCCTCCACGGTCAAGGTGTATGTGGCAGCTATAGCAGCTTTTCATGCTCCTATAGCTGGACAGTCGGTGAGCCGAAACAACCTAGTTGAACATTTCCTGAGAGGATCCAGGAGGCTACATTCGCCCCGACCTCTCACGGTCCCTACATGGGATCTGCCCACAGTCCTGAGAGCCCTCAAGGGCTCCCCCTTTGAGCCACTTCAGTCTGCAACCTTAAAAGCTCTTTCGCTGAAGACCACGCTGCTACTAGCACTAGCATGGGTTAAGCGAGTGGGCGACTTGCAGGCTCTTTCGATAAACCCTGCATGTCTTGAGTTTGGGCCTAACGACTCCAAGGTCGTCCTAAAGCCAAGACAAGGGTATGTCCCTGAGGTGCTCTTCACCCCATTTAGAGCTCAGTTTATTACTCTCTCTGCACTCCCTCCTTTTGTGGAGGACCAGGAGTTTAACCTTCTCTGCCCAGTCAGGGCACTGAGAATTTACATCGAGCATTCCGCCCCTTTCAGGCAGTCGGAACAACCCTTCGTATGCTTTGGTGGCCACACCAAGGGGTCTCCGGTCACAAAGCAGAGTATCTCTCGATGGTTGGTAGACGCTATCGCACTAGCCTACTCCTCCCTGGGTCTTCAGAGCCCTGTGGGAGTGAGAGCCCATTCCACTCGAGGCGTCGCCTCTTCTTGGGCGTGGTCTAGTGGTGTGTCCATAGCAGACATCTGTGCGGCTGAGCTGGGCCTCGCCGTCCACCCTTGCCAGTTTCTATAGCTTGGACAGGCCCGGATTTTATCTGCTTAAAGTGCACACGCCTATCTAGGTGGTCTGACTCTAAGGCTTTGCCTGTTTCTTCAAGTACGCTCTTGGTCCTAATAATAGTGCTGAGGCTATACATTAGACCCTTGGAACAATTATCCAAAGCTGGGCTGACCTATATGAGTTCATCCCTCTTGCTTCCCGCAGTGCTCACCCTGCATATAATTGGTCCCTCTGAGTCCTTATCGCTCAAGGTCAGTTTATATCAGTCGTTCCTCTTACATGGCACGGCGGGATTGAATTGGTTCCCCATTAGCGTCTAGTGACACAGTACAAATGGAGTATTGGAAGGGAACGTACTTGGTTACTTACGTAACCTCGGTTCCCTGAGATACGGGAACGACTACTGCGTACATTGCCGTGCCATGACGCTGCACGACTCAGTGTCGTCGCTTCAGTTGAATTTACCTCAGAATTTCACAGTTACACTTTTACTAGTGATCTGACAAAAAAAAAAAAAAACCTTACAACGGCATTGTGATATAGAAATCACAAAGACGAAAATACAAAATTAGAAAGGCAAACACAGGCAGAGCTGTTGCATGCAGCACTGTATGACTGATTTGTCATTGGTTGATCTTCATTGTCTTCATTAGTGAAAGTCAAGATTCACCTGCACAATCCATGGCAAATTTACAAAAAGACTAATAGAAATGTGTAGAAAATATGCTTGACAGTTTATGACAACTAGATCAACCATTTTGCATTTAATGACTTATATGATGAACCAATGACTGGATGTTTTGAGGGGTAAGACTATTGCACAGAGAACTGTATAATACATTTTGAGCAACATGATATTAACAACTGATAAGAGGAAAACGCAGACAAATGTACATAACCAATAGCATGAATGTACCAAAGCAATTGCAACTTGTTCAAAAGAATGAGAAACTGCTTTTATCATGTGCACAAGTGACTAGATTATGTGGAGGTTGAACAAGTAGTTTTGGGAATTTCATTTCTGATCTGAGAAATGCACCAAAGCGACTGAGATAAACTGTAATAATACATTACATTAATAAATGTTGAAATTAACATTAATAAATGCTGCAGAAGTATTGTTCATTCTTAGTTATGTTAACTACACTAGTTAACTAATGTTAACTAATGAACCTTATTGTGAAGTGTTACCATTTATATAAATGTATCTGTATACAATAAAGCCACAATACCAACTACCAATACGAGGTTTTCGGCCGACAGCAAAAAATTATTTTGCCTATGTCACAATATAAGGTAAATCTGGCCCTGTACATCATACTGATTTTTGTTGCCAAATTGGTTTGGAACAGTTGTTGAATAAACAATTAAACTGAACTATTATGCCTGTCTATCTGCTTGACTGGCAGTTTTATTGATACTGAGAAGAGCATTGATTGGTATGATGCTTGTTCAATATAAAAATTATGTTTTTAATTTAATTTTTTTAAATAGCTTAGGTGTAGTAAACTACTTTTGTCATGTTGCTGTAGCGTAGCTTGCTACATTTCCCAGGGCTGTAGCTTTAGTGTAGTGGAGCTTCATTTAATGAGGAGTAACTGTTAGCTTAGCTCACTACATTTTCCAAGTAGCTTGCCCAACACTGCTCTAATGACTGCTAGTTGACATGTAGATGCAAAGTTACTTACTGTTAGTAGAATGTCTAAAGTGGACTAACTTGATCGTATCTTGTACAAATAACCGTAAACTCTTTGGAGATCTGTTCTGTCATTAATGAATATCTACACAGGCACAAATGAGTAACACAATATTAACATTCTAGCAACTACTATTAACTTACTAAAAAAATCTGATTAATGAATTAGTAATAATACTGTAATAACAGATAGTGAAGATCATGGCAATTCACTATAATGACTGAAGTCATCAAAAGCTTTTGAGGGTTTTGTAAGGTTTTGGATAGTAATTCCTTCTGATTGATTTAGCAACAGCCTAGTTTAGGGAACAATTCTCATTATTAACTAGTTGCTTATTAGCTTGCATATTACTTGCATGTTGGTGGTTTATTAACAATTATAAAGCCCATATTATTCTGCATGAGCATATTTTAGATCCCTTAATACACCCCATGTGTGACCATCCTCACTTTAGAATATTATTCCAAATAATTAGTAATTCGCTTAGAAGGATGTAGTAAGACTTGAGACATTACTATCCAAAAACCTTACAAAACCCTCAAAAGCTTACAGTGATTTCAGTCATTACTAGAGAGTTACCATGTTATAGAATACTGATCCAAATAATTAGTAATTCCTTCTGAAGGATTTGGTAATACTTGAGTATTAATGATATTAATGATATATTATGAATTAATGATACATTATGCATTATTCATATCAACCTATATGTAGTAGCTCTTAGTAGTGCTCTGAAACTAACAAAAAAAAACAAAACCCTGATTATTACTGATCAACTAATAGTGAATTACTTCATTCTGCTAGTACTATTACTTACTAATTTGTTAATCCGAGTTTCTTGTTAATTAATAGTAATTACTAGAGTGTTAATATTACGTGCTGATGCTTGAGAAGGCAACAATATAGTGTGAGTTAAGATATATAAAAAAAATGTTAAGCATCTTACAGATTCTGTAAGGTTTAGATTTATGGTCATAACTGTGCCATTCAGAATATTGCATGTGCAGGTTTGTGTGTGTGTGTGTGTGTGTTCAGAGAGCTCAGACATCTGTTAATGATTGTGCAGATGTTGGGGGAAGGTGGGGCGGGGGGTCTTAACAACAGGAGCTGTATTGTGTTGTGTCTCATTTCTGCTTTGCATTGGGCTCATTTTTGGCTCTCTGGTTCTGGGTGTGCTCAGTGCCTGACGTGTTTCTCTGTGTGCATTCACAAAAAACTCTCACCATGGAAGCCTATTAAAGAAAACAATGGTTTCATACTAACACTCATTATTAATAAACATCATTAGATCATATAATGGATTCCTTTATATTACATTGTTGTAATGTCATGGAACTTTACTGATCTTTTAAGCATTATATAAAGACATTAATGAAAGGTTTAATTTAGGACAGACTACAGACAAAGCCAGCAGGACCTCACGCTGAGAGAGACCCAGAAAAAGCCACCACAGATGTAGAACAGGTAGATTGGCACAATGTGAAATTAATAATAATAATAATAATAATAAAAATACGAGGTAATCATTTACATTTAAAACAACAACAACCCAGTTCATGTCATCCTGGTTTCCTTGAAAAAAAAGAAGAAGAAAAAAAAAAAAAGGAATAGGATTTTCCATTGGCTTTTGGAAAAATCATCATTTTTATCAAAATGTGTTTTTTTACCTGGCCATCCCTTATTTTGCAATCAAGCAATCAAGATGTTTTTAACATTTCAAAACATATTCTCATGTTAGCAGACAGATTACATTTTCACATGTGACCAACAATTCCACAACAAATATAAAATATCATAATGAAATATTTTCAAAATATTCATCTGACGGTGGTGAAGAAAACCTGAATTTGATTAATTGAATCAATCAATTACTGTATTAAAACAAAAACAATAAAGAGTGAGTATGTTATTGTTTATAAAGCTTTTTTCAAGATTCACATTTAAGCACATTTATATATCTTTGGAAAACAAATATCGGTCATACTTTATATTAGGTGGCCTTAACTACTATGTACTTACATAAAAAAATAAGTACAATGTAATTATTGTGTTCATACTGTATAGCAAAACACTATTGCTGCTATTGAGGTGGGATAGGGGTAAGGTTAGGGACAGGTTTGGTGGTGTAGGTAGGTTTAAGGGTGAGTTAAGGTGTGAGGGATGGGTCAACAGTGTAATTATAAATGTAATTACAGAAATCAAATACAGATGTAATTACATATAGGTAGTTTTAAAAATATAAGTACAATGTAAAAACATGTATGTACACAATAAGTGCATTGTACCAAATTATTCATTTAAATGTAAGTACATAGTGGTTAAGGCCACCTAATATAAAGTGGGACCCAAATATCTATTTTCTCTCATCTCAGAACAGTATGTCTGCTGTGTATCTGCTAAGGTAACTTTTACAAAACAGTTAAATAGACAAATAAAACAATTAGTTGTAGTTGTGGACATCTGACGGTGTTGACAAATTTGGCATTTCTTTCACAAAACAAATTCAGTTCATGTAGTAGCCATTTAGTTTTTTCTGTTGATGCTGGAGCTTCAGGAGAAAAAAATATCTAAATATTTCAAATAATTTCCTCAGAAATTGGAAGATGGTGTTGACATATCATGTTTGTGACACAGGAAATATAAACATTAGGATTTGAAATATTCTAAAACTATAAAACTTATCAGAGCCAGTGATGTAATCTGCAGAGGAGGAATGAAGCAAGGGGGTCGTTTAGAGTGACAGCTGCCCCTGATATTCCAATTATTATTATTATTATTTTTTTTGCATTTTAATGAATGTCTGATGGTGTTGACAAAAAGTGGCGACACGATTTTGAAACCTTATGAAACATGCATGTGACACTGAAAACAACCTTGCTTTGATATTAGATATTATTAAGCATTGCTTTTGATAAAACAAGCAATTTTTCATTAGCATTTTTATTAATTTTATAGCATATGAATGATTGGACCCTTCTCTGTGAACACACTGTTTTAGATGTAGTGAGAAGACATATTTTAATTTTATAATAATGATGAAATTAAACTGAAGGGGATAATTGTGTTAAATACATTCTATTATTAATCCCTTATAACATTTACAATTGAAAATGTTTTCAATTTTAAACCTAATAGCAGTTAAAAATGCTGGATATGTTTTGTCCCATGCATGTCTCAAGAATCAGTGTAAACCTATTTGGTTTAGTACAAACCAAAGTGTTCAGGTGGTATGCATGGTTTAGTTTGGATGTGTGTGTGTGTGTGTGCACACAGGTGCATCTATTAAACCTCACTACAGATGTGGAAACACTCTTTGATGGTATTGGTTGTGTCACCTATGGAGAGAGAGGCTAATTGTCCATTGCTGTGGACAGCAGGGGGGATTTGATGGGCTGTATGACTGTGTGATGTTGAATGTTATATGGGCTTTAACTAGTGTGAAATGAGCACCATTCAAATGAAACAGGTTTAAAAGAGTGTGCAGAACAAGATAACCTTTCATCTACACAAAACAACCATGATTGACATGAGGCAATAACTACAGTATATTGTGTTATTTGAATTTTGTACAAAACACACTTGCATCTTTGATGGAAACATCTAAGGATGGAAGCTTATGAAGACCATCACTGATGGTAATACCACATGCAAGCAAACCTTGTATAAAGTTACTTTGTTTAGGGCTTTGCTTTTGCACTGATGAATGATGAGGGTGGCAAAAACTTGTGTTTACTAAAAGTTTGCAAGCATGTTTAATCTTGATCAAAGATTAATTTTGATACATTTGGGGTTTTGTGGTAATGGTTAGCTTTCTGATAGCTGCAGGCATGGATCATACTCATTTTATACTCATTTATTCTCTAACCACAGAAATGAAAATGGTACTTCATGCAGTGAGGAAAGAGAAAAACCAGGCACCTAAAATTTACAAGCTTTAACAAAATAGTGGCACCCTATTTATGTCAGCGGGTAACTGGAAGCAGTGCCAGAAGAAGGTAAAGTGACCAATGTGTGTTCATGTGTGTGAATAAGGCTGGAGCCTGAACCAGTGGTCAGAAAGCATGCTGTTTTACTATTGTGCAGAGAATAATAGTGCAGTGCCTTTGATTTAGTTTGAGACTTGTGATTAACTTTGACAGCTACTTTATATTAAAATATGTGAGTCTGCAATTAGTGACTGTATTTCAGTGGCTGCCCAGTTTTATATATTTAATTGAAAAAGAAAACATTTTTACTGGGAAAATGGTGTGGAAAATAACATCCATGCCCAGGTTGGCTGGCGATATATATACCTCCGGTTGCTGTAGGTTGAAAACCTACACACTTCACACTGAGGACAACTGAGGGACTCATATGCAATTATTACAGAAGGTTCAAATGCTCACAGATACCATTTTTCTCTAAGAAGGAATATAACTGTGAGAATACTACCTTTTCTAGTATCTTTGACAGAAAAGGGGGATTCGAGATCTGTCTGTAATTAACTAGATCTTTGGGGTCAAGTTGTGGTTTTTTAATGAGAGGCTTAATAACAATCCTAACAACATATCCTAATGACAATAATGAATTAATAATAGCCAAAAGAGGATGTAACGAGTGGGGCGGGGCCCGAGAGCCGTGGGAACGGAGCGAGGCCGGTCGAGTTAATGATAATGAGCGGCACCTGCGCCACTCGCCGGTCTCGAGTCCCACGGAGGAGCTCCGGAAGGATAAAAAGAGGAGCAACGACAGTGCAAGACGAGAGAGGACCAGGCCTGGACTTTGATTTGTGTTTTGTGTGTGGCAGTCGTCCATGAGGGGCTGCCGCTTTACTTTTATGTTTGGTTATTTTATTAAAACCTTGTTTGAATGTTCGCCGGTTTCCGTCTCCTTCTTCCCGATCTACGAACTGTGTTACAGAGGATCTATGACTTCTGGAAGCAGCTCTTTTAGTAGTTTAGATGGAATCGGGTCTATCATCTTGGTTTAGATGATTTAACAAGTTTATACAATTCTTCCTCTCCTACAGTAGAGAATGAGTGGAATTGTTCCTCAGGGGATCTATAGTGCGCTATCTGATGTGATACTGTAGCTGACGGCTGCAAGGATACAATTTTATCTCTGATAGTATCGATCTTGGAAGTGAAGTAGTTCATAAAGTCATTACTGCTATGCTCTTGGGAAATGCCAACACCTGTTGATGCTTTATTTTTCGTTAATTTAGTCACTGTATTGAATAAATACCGGGGGTTATGTTTGTTTTCTTCTAGAAGAGACGAAAAGTAATCAGATCTAGCAGTTTTTAATGCTTTTCTGTAGGATAGGGTACTTTCCCGCCAAGCTAAACGAAATACCTCTAATTTAGTTTTCCTCCAGCTGCGCTCCATTTTCCGGGCTGCTCTCTTTAGGGTGTGAGTGTGCTCATTATACCACGGTGTTGGACTCTTTTCCTTAATCTTCCTTAAGCGTAAAGGAGCAACCGCATCTAAACTGTTATATGTTATATGAAGCACCATTACTTCAAAGGAGTTATACTTAAAGCCTGCCCTCTGAGAAATACTGAGAATATTGCTATAAATTGTAGCAACACCTCCCCTTTGCCTTTTGGACGCGGTTCATGTTTATAACAGTAATCTTGGGGGGTAGACTCGTTTAAAATAATGTATTCATCTGGTTTTATCCAGGTTTCTGTCAAACAGAGCACATCTAGGTTATGATCAGTGATCACATTATTTACAAAAAGCGCTTTCGTAGAAAGGGACCTGATATTCAGTAAGTCAAGCTTTATCATTTGTTTCTCTGTATTATATACATTTTTTATTTGTTGAACGTCAATCAAATTGTTACTCTTAAATTGTTTTTTTGTATTTTCTAGTTCGGGGAACAGACACAGTCTCTATAGTGTGATATCTAAACTTGTTGTCAACGCTTCCCCGTGATTTTTAAAAATAAAATAGCCTAGATACTAGATCACTACATTATATTGGTGGTAAAATAGCTGTTTCTGAAGTAATTGTTTGTAGAGAAAGAAGCGCAGATGCAGCAAGCAGGTACACACATCTCTCTCTCTCTCTCTTGATCGATCTATAGATAATTAATTGAAATACATGCTATAATTAATTAAAATAAATGTGGTCTTACCGCACTATTTAATCTCTGTGTCTGATTTGAAGCGGGCAGAATGCTAGCGCTAACGTGCCGTAACTGACAAAAATAACTGTCATTTTTACCCATTCGGTCAAATATTGCGCTGCAAAGAACAATACTACTTTTAACTTATCTATAACTTGGCAAATGACCATGGAATAAGAGGGATAATCAAAGGCTAGCTGTGCATTAAAGGATTTTAAATGCACTTCGTGTTGGGTGGTTCTTGGCCTCCACGTCGTGCATTAAAATCCTTTAACGCACGGCTAGCTGTTGATTATCCCTCACTTAACTAACAATAAGCAATACATTTATTACATTATTTATTAATCTTTGTAAATGTTAGTTAATAAAAAATACCACTGTTCTTTGTTAGTTCATGTTGGCTCAGGGCTGAATAAATAATATTAACAGAAACAAGTTTAGATTTTAATAATGCAGTAGTAAATGCTAAAATTAATTTGAACTAAGACTTATAAATGCTTTAGAATATTTTTAATTTTATTTCATATAAAAAAATTCAGGTAAACCAAATTGAGCCTTATTGTTAATTGTTACCCATTTTTTTTAATGAATTTTACTTTTAAATAACAATATCAGCACTAGTTAGGTCATGTTAAGTAATAAAAATGTATTGTTAAGAGCTACCAATGTTCTTTTCCTTTAAGGACACGCACCAGAAACTCCAGCACAGCAGCACCCCACAGCATCCAAAACACATAAACAACATTACATAAAATCTAAAAGTGAGAGATTATATATAAGGGGAGACCGGGTATGGTTGTAACACTTTTTGTTTCAACAACTTTTATACAAAGCACCCACATTTGTTCACTACAAAAGGCAACAATTCAAAACTCTGCAAGACTACCCTTATAAGTTGATGTTAAATACATGGGGTGCCTTTGTTACAATCTTCCCCACTACCAGGGTAGGTTGTAACACATACTGGGGTTGTTGTAACAGTTGTAACAGTCGGACAAAAGAAGCAAAAACAGCAGCCACCTCATAAAGTATGCTTCAAAAACAGGTTTATTGAAACAATCTAAAAGAACGTTACAAAACAGTATCGCAATTTCTACAAATGACCACAGCTCAAATCCACTTTCTGTTCGATGCAGGAGTGTGCTCCTCATTTTGTGACAAATGAGGACATACATTTGTATAATGACAAGGGTATGACAGGTATTACAAGGAGAAGGTGACTTTTCAGGACATTGACCCATGTCCCCACTTTTCAAAACGCTTATAAATCACACAGAATGGAGTGTATTGAAAATCTGAAATAGCAGAAAGTTTCCCATAAGGGGTAGGGTTTGGTGTAGGGCAATAGCACATACAGTTTGTACAGTATAAGAACCATTACGCCTATATCCCCACTTTTCACAAAAACAAATGTGTGTGTGTGTGTGTGTGTGTAAATTATACTACTAGAACAAACCTCCTTAACAGTATTCATGCTTACTGAACACTCAACTCCAGTGTACCGGGATAAAGAATATGTAGATCTAACAAAAAAACTATGTAAATTTGTGTGTGAGACTGTGTTTATGTATGAATTTTCTCAAACAGATTCACAGTGGTGTCAAACCAATGTTTATAACTCTAGAGTGCAGGCTTGGTGGGTCCAGAAACTGCATAGGGCACATTTTACTCACATTCCTTTGGCTTTGAGCTGCCAAAAAAACACCATACAGACAACATGAAAGTTCTCAGTTGTATGTAAGTGGATGTTTACAACTTATCCCACCCCTATCATCCAGTGTTTAGTTAGCTGTATTAGCATAATGGTTTTAAATTAGCAGTTTAAAAATGCAACACATTTTGCCAGAGAATCTACAATTTATTCTAATGTAAATTATATGATTTAATCTGCCTATTTAAGTACAAAGCAAAGTATAGTTTTAAAATGGATCCTTACACCAAAATCAGTTTTTTTTCTTTATAAAATCTTCATATATCTATTCACAGCTTTTACAACCATTCATATAAGATTGGTGCGGAAGTGGGTAAATAATGAAATTATCATAGGACTCCTAGCTTATCCCTAATAGGTGGAAATGGTGTTGTTACAACTCTCCCCATGTTACAACCATACCCAGTCTCCCCCTACTTTTAACTTTGCTCCAAAAACAGTCTAATTACCGTTCCTCTCTCTCTCTCTCTCTCTCTGTGCTGCTTTTGCTGCTGTTTCTTTAAGACCCTCCTCGCATCGGAAATGAGCAGCAGTACTTAGTCATGGACTCACGAGCCAAGCTGCTGAACACTGAATAGGCGCTGTTGATTTGCAAATCCTAGGATTTCAGTGCATTTTGCAATTTAGCTTCAAAAATGCTGTTTTTGGACTGGGGAGGAAGTTTTGAGATCATGCAGTTACAGTATAGTTTTGTATAACATATACACTAAACCCTCTATGTCAGAATATCAAATAAGATTCTGATTTATCTTGATATGACCTCTTTAATAACACACGTTTTTTTGAGCAGGTTCTTGAATCATGTTTTATCACATGCTCTTGCAATGGAAAAGAGCAGCGTGAACATTCTGCTAAACATCTTCCTGCAGTTTTTGTTCCACAGAAAAAGGAAAACCATTCACGTTTGGCACAACACCAGGATGAGTAAATGATGACAGGTTTTTGGTTAGAACCATATTTCCTGTGGTGGTCTATAATTGTGTTTTAGTGGATTTGATTGCTAGCCTATATTAGTGGAGCTCAGGCTTATTTCTGCCAACCACAACTGCTGCTTTATGCATTCACCATTTTTATGCATGAATTTTTATGCACCATTTTATCTTTACTCTGACTTCCTGTCTGTGCTGCCTGGCATTCCAGGAAGAGCTCATGCCTGTATGCGAGCCATATGAGCTCCCTCTGAAACCTTCCATGGAGAGGAAATTGAGGCAAACCCAGCTTTGACCCGACTGTTTTTATAAATTTCACGAGGCACTTCATTCCTCCGCATGCATTTCTCATCCAATCTTCTCTCTTCTTTTTCACACCAATACAGACATAACGGCCTGCCTGCTAAACTCCACCATCAACACTGTCCTGCACCCTCAAAGCCGTGCTCCAACCCTCTATTTTTCAATATTTTGATTTTTTTGCACCCTCAGATTCCAGATTTTCAAATAGTTGTATCTCAGCCAATTTATTGTCCGATCGTAACAAACCATACATCAATGGAAAGCTTATTTATTCAGCTTTCAGATGATGTATAAAACGCAGGCGCAGCTTCCATGTTGCCAGATCCAACTATTATAAGTGTTTTTAGTCTTTTCCACTTAATTTGTCACGTTAGTTAATAAAGTAGGAAGTTGTAGTTTAGGGTCAGCGATATCTTTATCTTATCTTATTTGCAAAAGATTTTAAATAATTTCAGTTTATTTTAATTTATTTTTCGTTTTTAATAGCAATGTCTGGCAACACTGCTTTGGGTTGCAAACTGACAGTAATCAAAAAAGCCCTTGGACGGGTTATTGCTGGCAGGATACGGCATTCGGTAAGGGAAACGCAAAAATATCATGATATTATCTCTCAGAAACATTAACAGTATTTAACACTAGTACACAGATCTGTAGAACAAGTAGGTTACATAATGAAATGAAATGAAATATGCAAACACTAGCCATGAAGAAGTCTATGCTATGTCATTCAGTATAGTAGTTAAATTTTCACAAATCATGTTATAAACATTCATAAGAGCACTAGACAAAGTAATCAGCTATATATCAATGGTTATTAATAAAACTATAACAGTAATATATTGTAGCATGAATAATAAACAACTGATACAATTATCCACCCCTAACTATAGTACAGTATTAACAAATTTTGATGCAATAAATAGGGTATGATTTAAAAATGATCATCCCTCCAAAACAGAGAAAATATCTTTCACAAACATCTACATGTCTGTCTCTTTTAAAGCGTTTATAGTGTATATAATGAGTTGTATTTGTATTTGTTTGTTATTATAGCACAATTCTTTAACTCGCTGCTAACAAATCATTAACTACAACTTTTGCCTCAATAAACTCCTAATTTGCTGCTTAGGTATTTGTTAAGTTTAGGTAGTTTGCAGGATTAGGGATGTAGAATATCAAAATAGGCATGCTAGTAAGCAACTAGTTAATCGTGAGAATTGGTCTCTATACTAAAGTGTTACCGACTGATCTTCTGTAGTCCTTCAGCAAAGCAAAAGCACCGAAAGCATGTGACTCATGCACTGTACACTTCTGTCTTCTGAGGCCATACGTATTGTAGCTTTGTAAGATCTCTTTGTGCACTTCTTGTAGAGTCCAATCGGTGAACAAGCATAACAATATATAGTCTGATGTTTTCAATGAATTGGTTGATCAAATAAAACTGTTATCATATCATGCTGAACTGAGTTCAACTCACTGACTCATTGATCCAGCTGCAGCTCACTGAGAGGAAAGATTTTCAGTCAATAACTTACATATGGGTCATATGACTTCAGAAGACTTGGAATATAAAACAAAATTCATATGAAATACTTTTATCATACATTTAGGTTACACTTTATTTTAAGGTGCCCTCATTACAGTGTAATTATACATTTAAGTACTGAGTAATATTAATTAACTACATGTACTTACTATATGGTTAGGATTAGGGTTTGGTTTAGGTTTACTTGCATGCAATTATGCATCATTTATTGCTATTATAATAGTAAGTACAAAGAACGTGTAACAAGGACACCTTAGTGTTAAGTGTTACCTACATTTATAATGATTTTACATTCTGTTTGTTGAAAGCCTCAGTGTCCCATTCATTGTAACCAGTACAGATTGACCAGCACAATTCCTCAAATATTCATGGGTTTGGAACGAGATGAGGACAAGTAAATGATGACAGAGTTTTTGGGTGGAATCTTTTCTTAAATTCACATAAATTTTTCTGGAACTGTTTACAATATTCCACACTGCCAAACCAATTTCTCTAACCACTGCTATGCAGATGATATTTAACTGTATAACAGGCTTTTTGTAAGGATCTTTTCAAGCCTCTCAACAGTCTAAACCCGATATCTACCTTTCATCTCATTGGCAAGCTCCAGCATACTGTTTTGGTGTTGCTTATACATACAGTAGCTGAAATATTATTGTAAGCTTAATGTAAGTACAGTTGCCTAGCTAAGTAAGCACTCTGTTTTCTCAGTAATAATGAATGTGATTTAACAAAGTGTTGTGACAGCTAAAGCTCAGGACTTGTAACCGGATGGTTGCTGGACACTTAACACAAGGCGCTTAACTCCCAGTTTGCTTCAGGAGGTTTTCCCTGCATTAGCGCGCAACAATTTTTTTTTTTTTTTGTCTGATTTTCAAATACTTTTTTGCTTCAAATCAAAGTTTGTAATGTTGTGATTCACCTTTTAGTTGGTTGGTTTGGTTCATGACTTATAACGCTTCAACCAAGACTTTTTTTTTTTAAATCCCTGAAAAAGTAGGCAGCACTACTGCTCTCTATAAGTTTATGGCACCATTCTATAGTAACATTTTATGAAAACTTTGGCAATGGATCCATTAAAATCTCCTGCTTTAGTATGGAAGCGTACATGTAAATGCAGTTGTAATCTAATGTGAATACTGCGTACATCCTCTCGTAGTTTGATGTCTGATCCTGCTTGAACAAACACATCATATATTAAAATAAGAAGCAACTGTCTGAGGATTTGATCTGCTTCCCTGACACCTCCATACTGATGCATCATGGGAGCTGCAGTCTATGGGTCTTTGGGGAAATGTTGAAAGCCCAGTGCTCTTTTCTTGACGGCTCTGTTTTTCCAATCTGCCCCCATAAATTTCCCTGATGCTTATCTGAGCAGCTTATGGCTTTTCAAGTAGACAGAAAGAAGACAAACAAGATATTTTTTTAAAAGTGACAAGGTGTTGACAGATGAGACAATGAAAAGAAGAGAAATCAAAGGAAATCCTTAATCAGAGTCCACTGTCAATATTAATATGATTTATTAAAGAATGCCTTACAGTGAAATGCACATTTTTCTGGAATGGGTCTACTGTACATGCATGTGTGCTTTTCTGGACAAGATAATATGAAAGGAGAATCCCAGTGCCATGATACCTTTTACAAGAATTGGATTTCAGATACAAAATAAGCCTTGTTTTCTGTGGTACATTAGATGGTTTTTGCTCTAAAACTTACTTAAAAGTTACTGGACACTGATTAAAGGATAGTCATGTGACATATTGAAATCATATTAGCCTCGTGTGCATCCCACATTATTTTATCTAATCTAATCTAATCTTATCTAAATCTAATCTTAAATGTTTATTGGTCATAATTCAGTTTTATCCTAAATCGCTGAACATACAGTGAGCATCTGCTTCATTTGTTACACTTTCAATGGGGAGTAAGATTACACGTTTTGCCCCTAAAGAAATCAATAGTACTTTTTAAAAATAAAAACTGAAATTTTTAAATCATGTAAATTCAGTAGCCAAGCGGCTGAGAAAAAATATAACGCATTGCTTAATTTGGCATGTAGGAGGTTGCTTATATGGGGCTCACTCAGTAGCACTGTTGTCTCGCAGCAAGAAGGTCCCCAGTTCGAGTCCTGGCTGATCCCATGAGCTGAAATTTAGAGAATGACATGCATATTTACCTTCAATCACAGCTTTCCCTAAAATACATGGGGTCAAGACAAAATTTTTAAGGGTCAAGTCAAGTCACCTTTATTTATATAGCGCTTTTAACAATACAGATTGTGTCAAAGCAACTTTCCAATATCAAAATAGGAAAATAGTGTGTCAATAATGTAAAATGACAAGATTAAGCACTCAATTTTCAGTTAAAGGCATTTCATATTTTAATTCAGTGATGTTATCGTCCAGCTCAGTTCAGTTTAAATAGTATCTGTGCAATCAAGACGACGATATCGCTGGAAATGAAGTGTCCCCAACTAAGCAAGCCAAAACTCCCTCTGTGACAGAATGGAGAAAAAAACCTTGGGAGAAACCAGGCTCAGTCGGGGGGCCAGTTCTCCTCTGGCCATGGTGGGCCCTCTTTTCTAAAGTCTCAGGATCTCATGTACTCTAGTAGGGCTTCACTGATCACAGCGATTGAATGCGTGTCATATAAAGCTCTATTATTATAGTATTGGTTTTGAGGGCGTCTTCATGGTCACTGAAGTCGAGTTGAGGGGCCTGTGGTTGTTTGAGGTCATTATCATGGGCTGGAACAATGAATGAGCTTTTAAAGCACTCTAAATCAGCGCAGAGCTCCAGAGACCGGCTGAAAATGTCTGTGATCGCGGTGCTTGAGGGAGTATGGGATTTCACAGTCTGAGCCGGATGCTTTGCTGTTATAGGTCTGCTCTGGGTAGGCTTAAGGACTGTTATCCTGGAAAGGGGGTGAATGTGGGCAAACGGGACTGGTTGATGGAGGTTGTATGGGGTTTGGGTGATGGATTAGTCCACTAACTATAAAAGTTATAACAGAGCTCTCATTTGAAATTGTTAGTGAGTTGGCCATCTATAGGGTTTTTGTTGTTGTTGTTTTTCTTTTGCAGTTACACAGTACTTTCCATACTAAACATGCAGGCAGAAAACTGAGTCGTGCTTGGCAGCTCGGATACCCTCTCCTGTTCAGACTTGGCAGGACTTGGTAGAGGGTTGTCCTCACTACTTTAGGAGTCACCATTTAGGTTGCATTATATACTAAGACTGACTCTCAGACTGACTCTGAAGAGTTTTTGTGGTAGGCTCTTATTGTTAAAACAATTTAAATTAAGGCTGGAGTACTAAACCACAAAATAAATTAAAACAAAATAACAACACTGCTTTTTGTATTAATGACTGCAAGAGATTACAATTACAACAAGTACATTTGTAAATTTGTAAAATGTCTAGAATTTGACTTTTCTTTAAGAAAATGAACATAAAAGCATTGTAACATTTACCTTGGTGAAAAGTTACAGTCAAATCACAGTAATCTCAATTGGAATTTGATGTCAGGTTTAAGTTTGCAAACTTTGACTCACTAAATAGACATTACTTGATTTGGCAGTGACCTCTCTGTGGACGGTGATTTATCAAAGCTACACTAAACATCCACAATGAACGAGGCAGTGTCTACTCAACCACTTCTTTGTAAGAAGAATATATTCAAGAATATAAAGTGCTGCATAAAAAACTTTTTTAAGGTCCAATTCTCACTATTAACAAACCATTAACTGCAACTTTTGCCTCAATAAACTTCTAATTTGCTGCTTATTAATAGTTAGTAAGGCAGTTGTTAAGTTTAGGTATTGGGTAGGATTAGGGTTGTAGAATATGATCTTGCAGAATATGTACTTTATACTAATAAACAGCCGATATGATATTAAAAGGCATGCTAATAAGCAACTAGTTAATAGTGAGAATTGGTCTGTACTAAAGAGTTATCAAAGCTTTAAATCTGCTCCTACATTTTTCACCTGTGGAATTCATTGTACAAAAGTAAATGTGCTTTCATTTTTGCCTGTGCAAAAGTCATAGCTACTGACATTGCCATGATTTTCAAACTCTAATCAAGACACTGTTGCATCAGTCTTTACTTTTTACTTTAACAATTATCTAAATCCACTTACATGCTCTTCTGTTTGAGCTATGGGATGTCGGTTGAATTGTTTTAGCAATCATGAGAGATTTTAAGACAGAAAAAAGTGGCCAAAAGCATAATTAAATGCCTTTTTCTAGACAGCGGATGTAGCTTTTATCACACGACTCAGCCTTCCAATGGCAGAGCTCGAGGCCTCAGCTGTGCATGGGGCTGCACAAACAATAATGTTGACCATCGCGTTTGTGTTGGTACACATGCTGATGGATAGATGGATGGATATACACACACAGCTGCTCTATAAACAGGAGACATAATCGCTGGATGGGTTCTGTAGTGAGTTTGAACAGTGAGAAAGGCTTGTGCTTTAAATAAAGAGCGACATTGTGTTGAGTTTGCAATGCATGCCCATCACTGCTGAAGTTTCAGTAGCTGTAGAGATGTGTGTGTGTGTGAGTTAGGAAGGTAATTAAGTCCAGATGCTTAGTTTACACAGGGTACTTTACCCATGAGCGTGTGTGTGTGTGTGTGAAACAGAGGATAGATAACTGATGAACAATCCGATACAAGTTCATCCAGCATAAACCATAGTGGCTTAACCGAGAAATTACACTGAAAGCATGATCTCAGCCTATATATCTCAAAGAATCGTTTCTGACAACAAGCTCTGATAGAGAAACATCATACATACAAGCTGAACAGTCTGATTCACATTTAATTCGCCCTTCTGAGGTTTAGGCTCTGCATTACAGTCATATGAGATCTACTCAAATGCTAAATCCTTCCTGACTGTGAGATTTTGGCACACAGTCTCTTATTGCCTCTCTTGTTTAGTTTGTCTGGCTGTTCTACAACATCCTCTACACTATAAAGATACGCTATTCTAAAAGAACAGCGTAAAACACTAAATCCTTTTGTATCCTCTAGCTGATAAGAAAACAGCTCAGATCATTTGGAAGAATTTGAGACGAGTTCCTATTGAGATCTCTGACTTTTAGCTGCAGACTTGGCATTTTGGCAAATGTGAGCACAGTTTGAGACATTGTTGACATTCTGTGCTCTTAGGGTGACAACATGTCCCACTTTACCCGGGAAAATCCAAGTTGCCAGGTGTCACAAAAAATGTTCTTATTAGACTGTAAATATTTCCAGAATTCATCTGTTAGTCTCACTGTTTTGAACTCAAATAAATTAACATCCTTTACTTAATGTGTTTTGGGATCAAATGTGTTTTTAAAAAACTTTTTCTTAGTCATGGAAAGCTGATGTGCCAATCATTTCTTCCTATAGTGTTTCCAGGCATTCGGTTTGCAATGAGCTGGCTTCCCATAACAGCCACTTAACCCAAAGTCTATGAAAGTCTCTCAATAACATACTGAAAGAATCATATTCTTTCCTGCGTTCATCACTTGAAAAAGTCTATTAATTCTCTAATGACTGATAGTTAGTAGAATGTCTAAAGTGGACTGTCAAAATGAAGTGTTATCTAAAACTCTACTATTTCACTAAATCCCTTGTGAAAAAGACTAGTTTAGTGAACTAAATATGTTTTTAAACACTTAATTGCAATTAAAAGAAGATGTATTATATTATAAATGAATATGCTGTCGGCTGAACCAGTGCTTTTTTGACTCACTTAAGTATTAAAAAAACATCTTTATATGTAATTTCCTAATTGCTCCTATTGTCTTTGAAACATAGTTACCGTGTACTGTTGAATGTACTGACAAGCATTTATGGTAAATATACTTTAATGTCTTTTCTATTGAAACTTGGTCTTTTTTTAAATTAATTGTATTATCTTTAAGTAGGCTACAGGTCTTTTTTTTGTTATCGGGTAAAAGAAATGCACACCAGGTTAGGTTTAGGCCAGTGTCTGCTAAAGATCAAGGTGTCAAATTAACCAAGGTAAAGCTGTCCAGATGTTCATCAGTGGAGAAATACAGTCATTGAGTCCATGTGTGAGAAAAGCTATTCTCTCCCACTTGTCTAGAGCACTGGGGAATCTGTGTTCTTCCCAAACCTTCGAAACATTCCTGATCTGTGTGAGGAAGTCACAAACCGCCTGTCCTTTGCTGTATTGTCTGTTTGTGCACACATACTGTAAACTCTGAGGAATTTATGGGTACAAACTGATAATCTCGCTCACGTCAGTGTCCTTTTTAGCATTCTCACTTTCAGATCCAAGTTTCCTCCAAACTGGGAAACTAACACTATATATCCACCCGACGATGAAAATTCTGTCATCATTTATTCATATTGTTTTAAACTCGTGTGACGTTTTTATTCTGTAGAACATGATGGAGGATATTTGAAGAATGTTTTTGTCCACATCAGGGTTATTATCATTGACCAAAACTGAAAGCATATATATAAACCATTACGTGAAATAAAATATAAAATAGTGCTGTCAAACGATTAATCGCGTCCAAAATAAAAGTTTTTGCTTACATAATATATGTGTGTGTACTGAGTATATATATAATATATACATAAATACATACACATACAGCATATATTTAGAAAATATTTACATGTATTTACGTGAATATACTTACAGTATATTCATATAAATTATATCATATATAAATATATTAAATATATAAACGTAACATATGTTTCTTAAATATATACATGCATGTGTGTGTATTTATATATGCATAATAAATATACAGAGTAGACACACATATATTATGTAAACAAAAACTTTTATTATGGCTGCGATTAATCGCGATTAATCACTTGACAGCACTAATATAAAATAAACATTAACTTAAATAAAATACAATATAAAAAACCTTAAACAGCTAGGCAACATTTCTCATTTTCATTCAATTTATGTTGAAGTACTAAAATAACTAAAACTAAATAGACTAATAAACTAATAGAGTATAAAAATACATAAAACTCTCTAGAAATTATATAAAAACAATATTTTATACCATATAAAAATGACAAAAACACACAACAAAGCTAACGGCTAACTCTCTCCATCTATTGCAGATCTGTTTGCTAGCTCCTCTATTATGTGTACACAGGCATTTTTTTTTCATGATTTAACATGTTATGACTGGATCTGTCAACATGCCCACATTATTAAACCAATATAGTTGTCAAATCTTCTCAGCTTTTATTTCATTTGATGGGGAGCAGGTCACCATTAGAAAAATTTGGCCAGCGTCTGTTCTGTTAAATAGCTTTTGTCATTTCTCTGGTGTCCTTCCAAAGGTTGTTTCAGTAACAAGTGAGAGTAAAGAAGTCTGTTGGGGAGATATGGGCCTCATTTCTGTAGAGAAAGGTATCAGTATCACTTTCATTATAATATATATCACTCTTCAGTTTCTCACTACAGTGCTGTGCTCATGCGTATTGTGTGTAGATGTGTGCGGATTGTGTTACAATAGCTCATGTTTTACACTTTCTCTATAAATCCGGGGTACTTTTAACAACTTGTCAGTTAGGGACACATTTCAAGAATCCGCAGAGACGCTCGGTTTAAAAATTACACTGCAGTTTGGACGTTATTGCATTAAATTAAATCCCCTGCTGCAGTCAGAAAACAGTGAGCACATGGGTTTTCTAAGTCTGCAATGTATTAACATTTTCATGTGGTGAACAATACAGTGCAAATATGTTAATGAAAGTACATTTCTCTTCTATGCATGGAAGCGATTTGGCAGTCGAGATAAGTGTGCTTATCTGAAACCGTTCACAGATGTTTCATGGGTGGTGAGGAGCACAGAGAAATAAGTAATAAAATGACTAAATTAAATGATTTAAGTTTATAGATTATGTGTTTGCTATTCATCTTCATATCACAGAGAGATTCAGGAAGAAGAATAGATTTTAGTTTAAAATGATCAGTTGTATCAATCTAGAAATGTAGCATGCATGTTTTAAACATAGTTCATAATGACCCTGTCTGTTAAGCCCACAAATATCATTAAACAGTCAATTCAACTTATGCACTATTTTATTAAATACTATATTATTATATATATATAAACTACTCTATTATTTGCTATGAGCTTCACTGAAGGGGAAGATTATCAGTGAAGAGAGAACTGAAATCTCTATATCACAGGACTGCAGGAGATTTGGTATATGTCAAACAACATTATCGACCAATTTTATAATCATAATTTTTTATAACTTGACAGATGTCACTATGAACTGAAAAGAGCTGCATGAAGCTAATTCAAAACCTTTCCATTTGAATTCAGTGTAAACAAAAATAACAGCATACAAGTTTAGAATGTAAAGAGGCATGAGTGTAACCACCAAAGTTTCATTTTTTAGTAAACTATTCCTAAGTAATCTTAGTTGCTTTTTAATGCTGGGTCTACCCATGTGAAAAAGAAGTACACTTTCACATACTTTTTTAAAAATAGTACTTAATACAGAAATACCTTAAAATAATACTTAAGTGTGAACTAAATGTAATAATTTCTGACACTTAATTGCACATGAAGTTTGTCATCAGTATGTGTGAGTAAAACTGAGTGCATTTGGTCTCTTTGCATTGGTGCATTCAAGACTGCTTGGCGCTCTTTGCTTTAGATAATTATGTGTGAATGAAAAGCAAACATGACATTGTAAATGTGATTTCCTGACACCTACGAGAGAAGTGCTTTTCCTTGTGGGCTCAGTAAACTTTGAGGAACTGTTATTGGATGAGGAAATACTCCTGATCCCGTAACATACTGTCTTCAATTGTCTGTCATGCCCCACAATGACCTAAAACTGTATTTCACTGGTCACTGATTGGTCAGAGATCAGGTTCAGATCTTGTCCCCATGAATTTGTTTAGTTATACATTGGTGCTGTTTATCACACAAGCTGTGATTTTAAACGTGAATTTAGGTTGGTCTTTTTGTTGTTTCAAGAGAACACACAATAAAATGAACATTATTTCCTGTCTGATTCTGGTCTTGAGCCTTCACTGCACGATTTTAGCAATCCTATAAGATCATTACAAATCAGACTGTGGATCTAATAATGAATCTAATACAAATGGATCACCGGACATGTATGCAAGATGGTACGATGATGACACCTTGACTCTTAGACTTCGACACACTTTACTATTGAAGAATAAAACGTCATCAGCATGCGCTAGAGGTAAAGAAAAAGAGAATGACAAATCACAGTCAGGCAGTTGTACTTTTAATGTTTGCTGAAAAAGAGGAAGCTGTGAAAAAGGAAGTTAAAAGAGTTTGAGATAAGCAGTTTTAGTTCACCCAAAAATGAAAATTAGCCCATGTTTTCTTCTTTCAGACGAATCCAATCGGAGTTATATTAAAAATTATCCTTGCTCTTCCAAGCGTTAGAATGGCAGTAGGTGGGTGTTTTTGATCAACAGTCCAAAAGTAATCAAATAAAGCGCATCCATCCATTATAAAACGTGCCTCACATGTTATTTGTAACGCTCAAGAAATGTATGATTGGTAATAAATGCACTTACAGTGGCCATAACAGGCACATCCTATATATTAAAAGTATAATACAACACGTAGAATAAATTTAAAGGGGTCATATAATGTTGCTAAAAAGAACAATATTTTGTGTATTTGGTGTAATGCAATGTGTTTACGCAGTTCGAGGTTCAAAAAACACATTATTTTCCACATACTGTACATTATTGTTGCTCCTCAATGCTCCGCCTGTCTGAAACGCGTAGATTTTTACAAAGCTCATCGTTCTGAGAAGCGAGGCATGCTCTGATTGGCCAGCTATCCAGTGCGTTGTGATTGGCCGAATACCTCAAGCATGTGACGAAAATGTTACGCTTCTTACCGTATTGTGATGCCGTGTCCCGGTGCGACGAGACTAAAACAATAAAACCCATTATAAACGAGGTATTTGTTGCATTCAGTGAGGACATAATTACTGATTATAATGACTCATACGGTTTTTTAACGTGTTGCGCGTAAACTGCGTAAACATAACACCATGTCTGCATTTGTGATCGGAGAAGCGCCAAACAAACACTACTCTGCACAGTTCAAAACTCGCGTTTGAATAGTCAGTAGCAAATTCTTTAAATATTGAAACGTACTTACAGGCTATGAGTCAGAAGCGTCAGACTGTCCTTGCGACATTGGAATTGCCCCACTTTATAGTGTTCACAGCCATTCATAGTGTTCACATACTCTCTCCCAGGTTCAGAAAACAGTCCAACATAAAATGCGCTGCACACACTTGAATATTTGCGTTGTACTGTTCTGGAACAGTGTTGTAAATGTAACCTAACCACTGATTTCTAGTTGTGCACTCATTTGGAAGGCCAAACAAAGTACTTTTACTTTCACAACGAAACACACAGCGTCTCCACGACATGGCGGCGGCAGCAACAATACTACAGCGAGAATAAAAGTTACACCTTCTTTCATTGCGTATACGTTTGGGTGGTGTTATGCAAATCTTCCCACACAGTGACGTAGACATGTGGGGGCATGTTTGAATGAGCCGTTTTAGGAAGGCGTGGCAGAGTCTTAACTTTTATGAAGAATATCTCTTTGGGTTTAAGACTTTAATCTTTGCAACTTTACTGATCTTATCTATGCACAAACAGCTTGTAACACTCCAAAGACAAAGGAAAACATGAAATCGCATTATATGACCCCTTTAATATGCACAGTCACACTTTTGTTTGGGGACCAATTCTCATTATTAATTAACTATTAACTACAACTTTGCCTCAGTAAACTCCTAATTTGCTGTTGATTAATAGTTAGTATGGTAGTTGTTAAGTTTAGGTATTGGGTTGGATTAAGGGATATAATAGGGATCGAAGGCATAATAATAAGCAACTAATTAATAGAGAGAATTGGTACCTAAACTAAAGTGTTAACATATGTGCATATCAGATGTGGTGAGATGCAGAATAATGAATAAAGATTAGGCATGAAAATCAATGGAAAATATTTAGAAAATTCTGTTTAATGCAACAACTTGCATTTGGTTTTTACAAGTGTAGAAGTAATGCTGAGATGGAGCCTGCTCACATTTCTGCAGAAATGAAGGAAAATCACGGAGCAAAAGAAATGTTTGGAGATTTATAGCTGCAGGCACGTGAGAAGGTTATGGGCTGAGGTCAATGAAGGGGGGGTGGAGATTTTGGCACAGAGCAACCCAAAGAAAATATTCATAATCCCAGTATGCTTTTACACATGAGCCACTGATTAAAGCTGCGTCCAAACGAACGAGCAGGGAGACGATTGCGTTGGTTAATCTTTCTAAATGCGCTCTCGTCTTTGAGGGGTTCCAGGGGGTTCTGTTTTGGGAGAAACATAAAGTGAATGGGTTCACCCCTGCTGTCGCCTGCTGGGTCTCATTTCAGGCCGGAGTTTGGGGAGGGATATGCAAATGCGTGCGTCCCCCTCAGAGCTGCAGCTGCAGGGTCGACTCGCGCTGGACTGTTGACAGAGGGATCTGAGCACTCTCCTGCTTCGGTATTCTGCTACCGCTGCCCTGTTGCCCTGTCTGTCCTCTTTGCTTTCTCCTCTGCCTGTCTCTCTCTCTCGTGTGAGTGGTAAAGTGGGCAGGATAGTGCCAGAACAGCAGATGTTTCGATTGCAGCGCTGCTTGCCCGCCAACAACTGAAGTCAGTGCTCCAGAGAAACCTTGTGGGACTCAGCAAGGAAAACAAGCAACACTTCACAACCTCCGGACTCTAAAGCCCAGCTGACTTTACTTCCCCCTCTCTCCACAGCTTTTGCTTTCTATACACTTTCTCTGTGCTTTTCCACTTTATGGCTCTTTCTGCAAGTGTTTTTGTCAACCTTTGCTCTGCTACTTAAAGATGAGTGGGATATTCGCGTGTGGGGGTCTTCTGTTAGTCATGTTGCTACTGACTTCAGTGGATGCCAGAGGAACTCTCTATGGAAGCCCATACAGATACAATCTACACAAGTCTGGGAGCGTCCCGCAGTACAACCCTGGAAAACCAACGGGTCACCATAAGTAAGTCACCAGTAAAGCTGTATTTGTATGTTTGTACTGTATGTGTGTACTTACGGCACAGAAGCCTGATTTATCAAGCATTAATGTGCACACTGCACAAGGAATGAAAGATCAAAAATTGACAGCAGTGTCCTGCAGTTTCACATGCTTCATCTGCAGTGGTTTTAAACAACATTTTCTGATTTATTTATAATTACACATGCAGCTTTTTTGGAGTTCAGATTCATTGAGAGACTACATGTAATGTTTGTACTTGCAGAAATTCATTCAACTCAGGATTATTTATTAGTGAACTAAAAAAGGGGATACAAACTTTTTTCTTTAATGAATAAAACTAAACATTTAAACACTTTCCGATAAACAGATTAACATTTTCCTTTATGTTCATATACATTTTAATAAACTACTACTGTATGTAATAACATTAAAAGGATAGTTTACAAAAAAAAAAAAATAAATAAAAAAAATTGCTGCCATCTAAGATGCAGGTGACATTTTCTTCAGATGAAGAGTAAAGAAGATTTGGTAACACATTAGATTAGGGAACACATATTCACTATTAACACTATTAAGAGTTTTCTCTCAATAAACTTCTAATTTGCTGCTTGTTGACTGTTAAGGTAGTTGTTGTAGTAGTTATGTTTAGGTATTGGATAGGACTAAGGGATCTAGAATATGATCATGCATTAATATGTGCTTTATAAGTACTAATAAACAGCCAATATGCTAGTAATATGCATGCATATTTGGGCGAACTATCCCTTAAAATACCTACAAGACTATAGATTTACTGTGTCACTACAAATTCCTTCATTTATTTGCAATGAGTTTGAGGTATGGTTATGTTTAGGAGTAAGATTAGGGTTAAGCTTATAAGGGTTAGAGTTAGTTTTTGAGGTTAGGGCAAGTATACAAGTTCTTGAAATGTGCTTACAGTGCACCAACATGTATGGGCATAATAAGTAAATTGCTTTAAATGGTTAATTACATAGTAGTTAAGGCCACCTAAAAACTGTAAAATATGGCCAAAGAATATATGTAATTTGTCAATTTTTGTATTTAAATATTACAATTAAGACTCTATCTCATCTCAGTGTCTCTCAACTTTGATGAGACTGTGAGTCTGTTTTGCCACCATTACAGTTATTTGGAACGCACTCTTAATGTATACAGTATTCTGTTTGTCTTAAGTCAATATAAATGTCCAAAAATCACAAAGTCAGTATAAGTCCTAAAATCAGCACAGAAGTTTTGTTCCAAAAGTCATCCCGGAGCAATTTGAATCCGGCTCAAAGATAAATAGCTGGCATGTTGAGAAAATCCACATCAAAGACCTGTTGGCATCCAGGAATCCTGAAATGCCAGTGCTATCAAATGTAGTTTGCAGTTGTTGGCAGTGATGTTGTATCTGCCTCATCTGTCCTCAGTGACCCATGTTCTGAGCAGTTTCTGCTGCCACACACACCGGTTCTGGACATGTTCATGTTGATGGGTCGGGTAAATCACAGCAGCCTGCATCTTTCTCTTCTAACTCTGTTTCTAGTGAGCTGCCTACGTAGACAGCATTTTAAGGCATCTTTGGCATGCTCCCGAAGCGAAGGCTGCTCCAAACCGTAGACTGCCTTGATTATACTGTCTTCTAAGATAACTTACTTCAAACACAATCTAAGGCAGCATCTGTCCTTCAAGGAGAATGCATTACGATGAGCTCAGTGAAGATATTTCATGCATCCAATATTGGACAAACAAAGGGAAATGTTCTCTGCTTGGACAACCCTTGTGAAAAAGAAGTACACTTATGTGTATATTAAGTGTACTTATGACAAAAGTAATATACTAAAATAATACACTTCAGTGGAAAATGAATGTAATGTCTTTGAACACTTAATTACATGTTATTTACAACCGAATGAAAATTTATTTGAAGGTGTCCTTGTTACAGTGTAATTATACATTTAACTATTGAGTAATATTAATTAACTACAGGTACTTACTATATGGTTAGGGTTTGGATTAGGGTTTGTTTTAGGATTACTTGCATGTAATTATGCATAATTTATTGTAATTATAATAGTAAGTACATGCAACATGTAACAAGGACACCTGTTACCCAAACAAGTGTTACCCAAATTTATTATAGTTGAAATTTCTACAAGTTTTTTAAAATATGTTTTGATATTTTTTAAAGTGTTTTTAGATTTTTAAAATCCACTTAAGCAAGACCTATGATTACCTATATTACTTTCTATGTAATTTCATAATTCTTCTATTGTCTTTGAAATATAATTAAAGTGTGCTGCTAAATGTATCAACATGCATTTGTGTTAAACTAAAATATACTATTTCAAAATAATTTGTCATTTCAATTGAAGTGTGTATGTTGTGTATTTAAATATATTTGTAATTACATATAATGATGAAGTTGCAATTTAGTACATTTTAAATATACTGCGTTAACTGTAAATGCAATAATGTAGTATGTTAGTCAACAAATTAGAGTTCTTCTTTAAGGATGACAGATTAAAACATTTTGATTTAAAATGTATTTTAACTTTTTAAAAGCATACTTAAGTGTGTTAAAACAGTCATGGAAGTTATCGGTTTAAGTTCACTTAAGTGGCCTTTCAGGTAATTATTATTATATGATTTTTTTTGGTTACACTTTATTTTAAGGTGACCTTGTTACAGTGTAGTTATACATTTAAGTATTGAGTAATATTAATTAACTACATGTACTTACTATATGGTTAGGATTAGGGTTTGTCTTTGGGTTACATGCATGTAATTAAGCATAGATTTATTGTTATTACAATAGAAAGTACATGAAACGTGTATCAAGGACACCTTAAAATAAAGTGTTACCGATTTTTTTCTATACTTTTAAGTGCGCTATAAGTGCACATTCAATACAGTTATGCACACTTATTTTTCACAACTGAATGTTTGGGCTGACTGAAAAGATTTTGTGCTAACGTGTACTACCAAAGACAGGTGCATGTGAATTGCATTATGAATTGCATGTTGACTCATTATTGAACACACACACACACACACTGGTATTCCTATAATTAAGGGGACATTGCATAGGTGTAATGGTTTTTCTACTGTCCAAATTGTATTTTTTATCCCCTTACCCTAATCCTAAACCTACCCCTCACACAAAACACACTGCATTTTTTTGGAGCTGTTGTCCTGATGGGGACCTAAACCATGTCCCACAAGGTCAAAGTTTACTGGTGTGTACTTGTGGCGACATTTGGGCACATATTAGTTCTTAAAAAGTACAATATTAGTACCCAACATGTTCATATTAATACCTTTTGAAAGGGCACCACCTTAGTACTGTTTTTCTGAGAGTGTGTTGTAGAAATTTTCTCTGGGCAGACAGTGAATGTTATTTTGTTTGTGATTTGTGTATGCATGCAGTATATGTAGTATACATGAATTCCTGTAGGAGAGTTATGTGTTTACATACATTTTTTCCAGCATGGTGTATTTCCATCATAAACTATGATGTGTACCCTTAATTACTGTATATTATACATGGAAAACATGAATGAGCATCCCACAAACAAACGTGTCCATGAAAATGCCACGTGTAGCACCTCACAACAGCTCATTTAAGTAAGAACATATGAGAATAAAGCGTCCAAGATTTACAGAAAGCCATTATGTCTAGCTAACTAACATTTTTGCCAGCATGATCTTCATGTAATTTTAGTTCAAAATTTTTCTCACATGCTTCACATTTTTCTCTTCAGTGCAACTGAAGGATCAGTTTCTGCAGACAGCAGCTGCTCGATGTTGATATACAATTAAAGCTAATTTGAGATTTTTAATTTAGCACAGCAACATTTTACATTTGACCAATTAAATCTAAACTCTTGTTGTACTACGGTAATATGCAATTGCTTAATCATAATAATACTCATACATTTAGACCTAAATTATGTTCTGTATTTAAATAACTGTATTTTTGCACCACAAATTCGTAAATTAGACACCTGCATTTCTCAGTTCCTAAAAAAGTCCTCTTGTCATGCTTATAGCTGGCTAGCTATTTTAGCCAATAAACATCTGGTTTAACAGCATAGACATTTGTTGGTAACTATATCGCCCCCTTGAGTACTGAGGCTTGTTACCTCCACAGGAACACACATTAAGTACAGTAAATCTGTATTAAATGCACTGCCCAAAAAGTCAGGCACTATGATTCCAATTCCAAACAAAGTAAGTTTATAAGACAACATTCAAACTGAAACAAAGCCTCATAGGACTGTCTGGAAAGCTCTATACGGGCAGCAACCCAGTGTCTAAACATCATCTGTAACACCTGTTAGTAGTAACTGAAATCAGATTGGACCTTTTCAGTTTGAGAAAGCTCTTGTCAGTTTTGTGCCCAGTTACATTAAGTGGTCAGTGAAAGACTGTAATGTTCATGAAAGTAGGCGAATGAAAGTGTGATTCTGCTTTATAATGTCTATGGACAGCATCTGTGACACATCTGTTGACACAAACAATAATTCTGATTCATTGTGTATGTGTACACATAACACATACAAACTGCTTAAAAGAATGAGAAATGTTTATAGTTATATAATTATAGTAGAAGCTTAGCATGCAAGCAGACATACCCACAAGTAAATGTTTACAATATACAACTCTTGAAATGCTTTTGAAGTTTATTTAAAACTTAAAAAATGACACATCTTCTTAGCACGATACTGATGTGATTCACTTACCAACATCCCATTCACATAAGTGCTTTGCTGGTGATGATGAAAGAGTGTGTTCATTTAAATAATGACTATATTTACATGGACAATGGTAATTTAATTATTTACCTAATTCTAAACAAGACAATGTTATGATTGAGGTGTTTACATGAGTTGCTTTTAGAATATTCCTTTCATGTTCCCGTTTTACATGTCATAGTACATAGATCGATTATTGGCACACGTCATTATATCCCCACGCAACGCAATCCGACGTCCCCTCCAGAATTTCACGTATAAACATATAGTTTGTCTTCGTTATGATGCCATATACAGTTTTGGGTGTTTTATTTTTAATTTTACAAAAGCTTCAAGTGCAGTTAATTATTTGTCATGCTATACATGCAAACAGATGACGGCGTTGTTAAAGCCATGCTCTTTTGTTTACTGTCCAACGGTTGACCACTGCCGTGTGTATCCTGTCGCAAAATGTGGAAAAATTCCTACACGACGGTAATATTGTAATTAAGGTGTGTACATGTCTATACTGCACTTCGATAATGCGACTAAAATAGGAATACTCCACATTTCTTATTTCGATTTCTGTTTACTTCGAATGTGACTTTAGCCGGATTACGGTAATCAAAAATCTATGTTTACATTGTAGATGGTAGAAGAGTATTGTCTTAATCGTGTTGAAATCGGATTATTGTTGTCCATGTAAACTTACTCTCTGTTTCTATTATCACCCAATGCCAGCACATTGGACTGTGTCAAAAAACTAGAAAACTTTAATAGACTTCAATGTTTAGAATTAGGTCCAGTGTAGTAAGTAGTGATTACTTGACAGTTCTGCTTGAGCCAATAAATGCCATGTAACCATGCCATGTGACGTCATGGCAATGTTGATTGGCTGTTGGAGCATGTAGAGCCTCAAGCCCTTCACTAGTGACTATCCTGAGCTTTGACATCCAAATATTCGAAAGTTAATTTGATACAAGCATCTACTATGATATAAATTAATATATGTGAAGATACTTATTGGCAACAGAATGGTGTCTTCTCAGACCATGATATCACTATCCATTCCGGAAAGCAGCCCTATAACAAAATGACAATTTAAACAAATGTGCCGTTAGGATCCTTATAAGTGCCATAGACAACTGGCTTAAAGTGTACTTTAAACATAGTTCCTGTTCATTGATCCATGGTAATTGACGCCTTGCCACAGATGCATTCCATAGTGATTAGGTGGAAAATTACTGATCCATTTGACATCTATTTTTGCATGCGACTTTGAAAGCTGTGCATGAGAGCAGGTCAAATTAGCAGGAGTGAAGGTCCATTTATATTACTTCTCTGAACTCTGGCTATTCTGGAGGACAGAAACAGTATCTGAGTACTAAATGTGTCCCATTGTTCGATAGCGTGTAGAAGCTCCTCTTTCTTCAGTTAATGGATCCTAAAAAGCCTCCATGCACCGTATCTCCATATTTATAATGTCAGAAGCCCCATCCATTCCAGAGCGACTCTTTAAGACATGACCAATGACTGAACCCGGTGACTGATGAAAGATTGCTTCCATTAGTGTGAGTGAGAGAGTGGATGAGATAAAGAGAACAATGAAAAAATGGAGGGAGATATTTATATGGAGAACAAGGGGGAAATTCTGGCACAACTCCATCTCACAACTGTAAGCTTTAAGTGCCATTAAAAGCTTTTGACATGCCTGTGCATTACTCAAGGGTGACTGGAGGTCATTTTAAACAATGCCGGCCATTTATATTTAGATTATGAAAATCCACAGCCAAATCCTGAGCTACATAAAGGTATAAAACAATTTGTGTGGCTTGGTAGTAATGTGGCTGTTTTTTACACTAGTCACATGTAGCCAGTTGGTCCAAGTCTGGTCCATTTTGTGGTGCATTGGTGGTCCACCACCAATATGTTATATGAAATAGATGAATATTTACTAGCTACTAAGTGACTTGATTGAAAATCGAAACCACAAACCTCATAAACTCCAATGATTAGGCTAATAAAAACCTTCCAGACTCCCAGAAACTGCATTGCAGTCAGGCAATCTGATTGGAGCTTGATATATTTACTAGTGCTGTCCAGCTTTCTTTGCCTTATGCATCAGACAGCTGAAACTAGTTTTGCACCTCAATCTTCTAGTGGTGTACTTCAGGTGTATGTACTGAGCCCTCTCACATTATTATACATTCGTCACTCCATTTTATCTCTTGAGATCAATCCGGCACACACAGAAGACACAGCAGCTGAAGGATGTCTCCAACAGCCTCAAATGTCTCTTTACACCATTCCTCTGACAGATGAACACACGTTTTCCTCATGCTGTGTGGTCTTTGTGGTTTGGGAGATCAGCCTGCACAGCTAATATTCATCTTTCATATGCAACACACAGATCACAGGCACTGTTTAACACATCACAGGAGGCTCTTAGATCACTTTACATGCCTGACATTGTGTTAATTTGTCCTTTCACAAATCACGATACTGTAATTCGAGCATCGCAAATTCTTTGTTCCATGCGAACAAATGCAAATGCATGAAATACTTGTAAAGGGCTTTTGTTGTTGAACATTTGTTTTTTGTAGTCACTGACAGAAACTTAAGCAATGCTTGCAACTTCAACACGTGTAACACGAACACACACTTTATGTGTCATGTCTCTCTTGTTCTTCATGTGGGCATAATTTCACATTGATTGAATCAACTTGTGCAGATATGGTTGAACTGGGTTATGTATACATTGAGAACATTTGGACACCTGGACTCATTTTGCTCGACTACAGAGCTTGTCCTTTTTCTTCCAAGTGTGTGCCTACCTGACAAACAAATGCTGAATGCCGAAGTCTGCTTTTCGTTACTCGCAGGCAGAGATTTTAGATCTTCTGCATGTAGTTATTTACATTCCCTACATTTTCAGTGTTTGCAGAGAACTGTTTAATGTGTCACCTAATGAAGAAGGCAAGTAACAGGGATCATTTCTGTTGTAACTATAAGTGAGAAATTGTGTATTATTCACACAACACAACTTTAGACACACTTTTTTCTTTGTATAATGAGTCATTTTTGTAATAATCCCCCACACAAATGTCTGGTAAGCTTAGTCAAAATGCATAAAACTGAGTAAATATTACAGTATTACAGTTTGTTAAAATCTTTGGCCTCTTATGTAATATTGGGAAATATTATTGTAATTTAAAATACCAAAAATCCTGTGATAAAAGTTGAATTTTCAGTGTCTTTACTCAAGTCTTCAGTGTCACATGATCCTTCAGATATCATTCTAATATGCTGATTTATTATCAATGTTGAAAACAGTTGATTATTATTATTATTATTATTTATTATCATCATTATTTTTGGACTCTGTGATACTTATTTTCAGGATTCTTTGATGAATAAAAAGTAAAATAAATAAATAAAACAATTAAAATTAAAAAAATTAATAAGCAACACAACTGTTTCTTTCAACACTGTTAATAAATCAGCATAGTGGAATGATTTCTGAAGGATCATGTGAGACTGAAGACTGGAGTAATGATGCTGAAAATTCAGCTTTTCCAAGTGTATTAAAAAAGTAAAATCATTATTTTAAATTGTAATAATATTTCACAATATTACTGTTTTTTTTTTCTTTTCTGTGTTTTTGATTGAATAAATGCAGCTTTAATGAACATATGAGACTTCTTTAAAAAAAAAAAAAAAAAGCATTGAAAATCTTATTGATCCCAAGCCTTTGAACAGCAGTGTACATATTTTAAAGACAGTAATGTGAAGACACACTAGACTTCAAGATACCAGGTTAGTTCACTGGCCACACTTGTAATTAGATTCATTAATGTCAGGGGTCACTACACCTGAACTCTGAACAGATTGAAGCTCTGTAACAGTCCAGATCTCTCAAGCAGAACCGCGGCTGAACAGCAGGACTTTGAGTTTTGCTCCAGGCTCACTGGAAAATGCCAACTCCAGTACAGCAACGCATGACTGCTCTTCAGTCAGATACTCTTCTTACTATGAGCACTCTGTGCGTTAAGACACATAACATGTACATGTGGGCTGTACAGTGCGTATTTATGACCAAATTTGGGTTTCCTTGCGTGTTATGTATGTATCACTTTAACTGTGTTTGTTTCGCATCTGATAGCATCAGACAGCCATAAATCAGATCTCAACAGCTGCTGAACTGTGTAATTACTGTATAATGGGGCTCTGAATTTGAGTCCCTTGGTATAAGTTAGTAAACAAGCATATATTCCATACTATTTTTTTTTTTTAGTTTAGTTTATTTTATTTTATTTTATTTTTTGTAAGCTGATTTTCGGTTGTTAAGAGGAAGGGCACTATAAATTAGATATATAGTAGGCCCTACACATTATGTAATACATGTGACATAAAATATTTTAATGATAAAAAAAAAAAAAAATGCAATATAAATTTTAAAATGGTAAAATATTGACCTGGTCAGTCTATTAATGATATTTTTCCGCTCACGAAAAGCGCTCGGTGCGCTTTCAATTGCTTTTTTTTTTTTAGTAAGAGCAAGAGACTGTACGACATTCACGTTACATGATTTGGCTGATTTTTACGTATAGAGCCTGACAGCGCACCGCATTAAAAGAAATGATCATTCATGTTTTCATAACTGCTGGCCAAATTCAAAAACAAAACTATAATTAAAACATCTTTGAGAGCAAGGGGTGTTTTGGGGGCCCTACGCAGCTTGCGTAGTCTGCGTATAGGAAGGATCGGCTCTGCCTACAACATTTAAATGTGCAGCTAAATGTGCACTATAGTCAAGTCACCGATATTTATACAGCTCTTTTTACAATACAGATTGTGTCAAAGCAGATTTACAGTATTAAACAATATAACTATATAACAAAGTACATTGAATAGAAACACTGTATCCAAAAATGCAAAACATACAACATCTTCTATTTTCAGTCTAATGAATGATCCATTAGCAATATCAACCATGGTTTTTATTTCTATCTTGA
Organism: Onychostoma macrolepis; assembly: GCF_012432095.1. Classification (NCBI taxonomy): domain Eukaryota; kingdom Metazoa; phylum Chordata; class Actinopteri; order Cypriniformes; family Cyprinidae; genus Onychostoma; species Onychostoma macrolepis. The sequence continues at coordinate 28,788,391 of NC_081177.1, read as the reverse complement.
GTATTATTTGATCAAAATGTTAAAAATGAAGAAATTTTACTCAAAATAGGTTTACTCAAAAAAACTCAATAATGATATCATGAAGCATACTACTGTTTAAAATGTTTATCGCTGCTTAATCTATACTGCTACACATACTATTTGCCAGTCTCTCTCTCTCTTTCTCTCTCTCTGTTGTTTCTTGTTGCTGTGGACTCTAAGCAGTTGCTATAGCTGCACTTCAGATGAAAAAGTTTGAACGGATGTGAGTGCATGTGGCAGGTTCAGCGTGGACTGTGAACTGGTGAACTGTTTTAATACCTATTGTTTAGATGATTTAATGCTTTCATGAATCATTTAAACGTTATTGCTATCTTTGGGTAGATGTTACTTTGCCTGGTGAAAAAGTGATTGTAGTTTTACATTCATAAGTGAAAAATACATGATTCCATCATGTAACCCTGCTAATAATGTCTCTTTTTTTGTTGTTGTTGTTTTTATCAGACTTTGATTTTTGCGTGTCTCTTTCCCCATAACAGGAACTTCTGTGCCTACGTGGTCCAGAAGAACATCACCTGTGTAATGCAAGATGGAGTGGCCACATATGTCAAACCAGAGTACACTACCAAGTGCATATGGGGACAGAAATGTCCTGTGCTCATGTAAGTCAAGCACTATGGGTCTTGAATGGAATAACGTGGGGTGATTTTAGAGTTACAACAAAATTTAGATCTAAATGGGTTTTTATTTTTCAAAATAGTAGGAGAAAGTTGGCCTCGGATAATTCAAAAACAGCAAATGATGTATGTTAGAAGCTATTTTGCTATTGACACACTGATTTATACCATTTGCAGAGTTGGTGTTTGAAGCACTCAAGCAATTTTTTGTGTCCTTGAGTTGCCCTCTAGTGGCAGCTCAGAAAACTGTTCATTGTCAAATGCCACATTCAGAGAGCAGAAGCTTGTGATATGGTGATACTCAAACTGCATTTCCATCTGAAATGTGGAAGTATGTGTTTTTAAACTGTATAATAGGCTGCATCATTAATGTCATGCCTGAATGTCAGTGAATAAAGCTCCTGAAGCTCATCTCCTCACTGATTTAATTCTGACTGTTGTACACAGGTGAAGTGTGAAGTTCTTTCTGTTAGTGACATTCGGCGTGTTTTTCCCCGCAGGTATCGGACACTCTTCAAGCCACAGTACAAAGTCGGTTATAAAACCATCACTGAATTGGAGTGGCGCTGTTGCCCGGGTTTCTCTGGAGAGAGTTGCGGCGATGGGTCGACCTCTGACCCCGATGCCATGATACCACCCTTCAAAGGCTCTTTCCCTCGGCCCGGGGTGAAGGGTTACCCCAGGGGTCATCCCAATATCCCGTTCCCCTTTCCTGGAGGTCACCCTGACAACAAACCCATCCCTAGTGGATTCCTGCCACCAGAAACTCCGAAAACAAGTTATGGTGAGTGCCACCATTAGCAGTTTGACTGTGAACACTGTCATTAACAGTAGGGTAAAGTATAATTGTAATAAATGTAGATTATTACAAAGTAATGATGTTTAAAATTGTACATTATTATTATTTTTAATCTACTCCAGGGGTTTCCCAAACATTTTTGTTAGCCAAACCTCTTAAATGCAGAATATTTTCTTGAAATACCCTATGATTTTAAATTATTATCTATAATAATGTAACACATTCACATATTCGTGGTTCTCTGTTGTTAGTGAACAGGTTTGTAAAAAAATAAATACATACATACAGGTGCATCTCAATAAATTAGAATGTTGTGGAAAAGTTAGTTTATTTCAGTAATTCAACTCAAATTGTGAAACCCGTGTATTAAATAAGTTCAGTGCACACAGACTGAAGTAGTTTAAGTCTTTGGTTCTTTTAATTGTGATGATTTTGGCTCACATTTAACAAAAACCCACCAATTCACTATCTCAACAAATTAGAATATGGTGACATGCCAATCAGCTAATCGACTCAAAACACCTGCAAAGGTTTCCTGAGCCTTCAAAATGGTCTCTCAGTTTGGTTCACTAGGCTACACAATCATGGGGAAGACTGCTGATCTGACAGTTGTCCAGAAGACAATCATTGACACCCTTCACAAGGAGGGTAAGCCACAAACATTCATTGCCAAAGAAGCTGGCTGTTCACAGAGTGCTGTATCCAAGCATGTTAACAGAAAGTTGAGTGGAAGGAAAAAGTGTGGAAGAAAAAGATGCGCAACCAACCGAGAGAACCGCAGCCTTATGAGGATTGTCAAGCAAAATCGATTGAAGAATGTGGGTGAACTTCACAAGGAATGGACTGAGGCTGGGGTCAAGGCATCAAGAGCCACCACACACAGACATGTCGAGGAATTTGGCTACAGTTGTCATATTCCTCTTGTTAAGCCACTCCTGAACCACAAACAACGTCAGAGGCGTCTTACCTGGGCTAAGGAGAAGAAGAACTGGACTGTTGCCCAGTGGTCCAAAGTCCTCTTTTCAGATGAGAGCAAGTTTTGTATTTCATTTGGAAACCAAGGTCCTAGGAAGGGAGGAGAAGCTCATAGCCCAAGTTGCTTGAAGTCCAGTGTTAAGTTTCCACAGTCTGTGATGATTTGGGGTGCAATGTCATCTGCTGGTGTTGGTCCATTGTGTTTTTTGAAAACCAAAGTCACTGCACCTGTTTACCAAGAAATTTTGGAGCACTTCATGCTTCCTTCTGCTGACCAGCTTTTTAAAGATGCTGATTTCATTTTCCAGCAGGATTTGGCACCAAAAGTTGGTTAAATGACCACCATATGGTGTTGGTGTGCTTGACTGGCCAGCAAACTCACCAGACCTGAACCCCATAGAGAATCTGAGTCAAGAGGAAAATGAGAAACAAGAGACCAAAAAATGCAGATGAGCTGAAGGCCACTGAAGAAACCTGGGCTTCCATACCACCTCAGCAGTGCCACAAACTGATCACCTCCATGCCACGCCGAATTGAGGCAGTAATTAAAGCAAAAGGAGCCCCTACCAAGTATTGAGTACATATACAGTAAATGAACATACTTTCCAGAAGGCCAACAATTCACTAAAAATGTTTTTTTTAATTGGTCTTCTGAAGTATTATAATTTGTTGAGATAGTGAATTGGTTAGTTTTTGTTAAATGTGAGCCAAAATCATCACAACTAAAAGAACCAAAGACTTAAACTACTTCAGTCTGTGTGCACTGAATTGATTTAATACACGAGTTTCACAATTTGAGTTGAATTACTGAAATAAATGAACTTTTCCACGACATTCTAATTTATTGAGATGCACCTGTATATAAATACATACATACATAATACATTTGTTGCTGAGTCCACATTACATTCACAAAATAAATAAATTACATTCACATACAAATAAATAAATAATAATAATGTAATTATCATTGTGCTTTAACTCTAATTATGAAATTTAAGAGAGAAACATATTACAACTGTACTGTATAATAAACGTGAATATTTGATAATAATTATAATAATTTTATTTTTCACTAAAAGTAACAATAATAGTATCTATGTCTTTAAATTAGTGCTGTAAAACGATTAATTGCAATTAATCACATCCAAAATAAAAGATTCTGTTTGCATAATATACTGTATGTGTGTGTACTGTGTATATTTATTTTTGTATATATAAATACACACACATGCATGTATATATTTCAGAAAAATGTTATGTTTATATATTAAATATATTTATTTATAATATAAATTATATGAATACTGTATATATAGACATGCAAATACATGTAAATATTTTCAAAATACTGTATATACTGCATGTATGTGTATTTATATATACATAATAAATTACACAGAGCACATATATTATGCAAACAAAAACGCTTATTTTGGATGCGATTAATCTTTTGACAGCGCTAATTTAAATTCATTGCTTTCAAAATTCAAACTCTCAAGCTTTAAACATTTTAAATCCTCTTTATTTATTTATTTATTTAGGCAAGATACAGCTGAAATTCTGTAAACATCTGTGCACAAAAATATTGGAAATTATGTGAAGGTATAATTCCTAGAGCATGTTGTGTTCCTAAATGCATGTTAAACTCACAGCACATGCAGAGATGTAGTTTACCACATTTATGTTATTATCATGCAGCACAATTTATTTATTTTAGTTTTACATTTGGATATAATTAGATTTTTACAACTCCCCTGCAGGTCCCTTACAAACCCTGTTTGGGAAGCCCTGAATGCCTTTCTAACTTCCTAAATGTAGTTGTAAAAGTTATCTTTTACTCACCTCTACCTCTAAGGTCCGAAGGCGGGAGTCTCTGGTGAACGTTTAGACCGCATTGAAGAAAACCTTCGCAAACTCTCTCAAGATCTGGACACCCTGAATGGCTTGGTGACTGGCATGGAGGAACGTCTGCGAGTCTCTCTTCGTGAGGACACCAAGAAGATGCTGACCACTTTGCTCGGTGGCGTCCCTCGGCTGCTGGACACCTCTGTAGGCTTCGGGGTGATCCCAGAGGGCATGCCGAATGGCTTAGACGGCGAGGAGAGCCTGCCTGGGTTTGGAGAGCTGGTGGGAAGGGTGATGGAGGTCAAAGATGAGCTGAGGACCAAGAGCGACATGTTGGACGAGATCCGTGGGATGGTGATTGGACACGATGGCCAGCTGAAGAAGCTGATAGACACGGCCACAGGGAGACCTGTCCCTGCAGATCAGAGACATCTAGAGGAATTTCTGGACTCCAGATTGGCCGGGGTGAGAGAGGAAGTCCTCGATGGCTTTGAGAGGAGACTGACGGGTCTGGAGAGCCACTGTGATGAGAGAATCGGTCAGGTGAGATGATCACTGAATTTTACGTCAAGAACTAGTTGGAACATTGTGAGTAATGTCAATTGTATTTGTTCTAATTCAAGTCAGCATGAACCAGAAATGGCTACTGACTTTTCTTTCCTATTTTGACATTTATCTAAGCTCAAGAAGAGCTTCTTGATTTAAGATTACAAGGGCACAGATAAGTCATTTCTAATAAATGCTATTTAAAAAATAATATTAAGATTTTTTTAATAAGATTTGCGCTCGTCAATTCACTGGTATTTGCGCCACTTTTTAACGCCCAAAAAAAGCATGTCTTAAAGCAGGCGGTAATTTGCGCTGCTCTTGGTGGATTGCGCTGGTCATTATGGAAATGTGGAGATGGAGATGTTATGTCTGTGTTCTGTTACTTTGTTCTGTATACCGTTATCTATGATACAAAACTGCTTCACCTAATCCTTCCAGTTGTTAAAATAAGGTTTCCTGTGTTCTGTCCCTAGGTTCAGCAGCAGTGTCACAAAGAGCACCTAACAGGTCAAGAACAGATCCAACTCTCGCTGGACGGCCGTGAGACGGGCTTGAGGAAAGAGCTGGGTGAACTTCAGGCACAGATCCAGGGTCTGACGGTGACCGAGAGCTGCTGCGGCGAGATAAACAGCCTGACCCAGAGGATGTTCCAGCTGGAGGACTCGATCACAGGCCTGACCGCGTTCCAAAGACAGCTGCAAGTGGACCTGACTGACCAGACGCTCCACATCGAGACCCTACTGGAGACCCGGCTGGTGGACATGGAGGGTAAAATTAACACCTCTGAACACCGAGACGAGTTTGGCTCGCTGGATGGGTTTAACACTTTGTTAGACGATAAGCTAAAGACACTGGAGCGACGTTTGTTTGTGGCAGTTGAGGAGTTGAGCAATGCCACGGCACCGGCGCTGCTAGAGGGGCAAGTGGTGCCGGCGTTGGAGACGGAGATCGACAGCATCCGGAGGAGGGTGGAGGCTGACTTAGATGGGATGCAGAAGCAGATGTCCGTCCTTGAGCTCCTCTGCACCTCTGCCTGCTCCCCCGCCTCTGGCCCAGAGACGGCCCTCATCCAGACTGAGGTGGAGGACTGTAAGCAAACAGAAAAGAAGATGCTGGACCACCTGAATGTGCATTCAAACAAACTGGACCGTCTCAACAGAACCTTGCAGGGTATCCTATCACAGCTATCCCAGGAGGACATAGAAGGCTCCATCCAGGGTGAAATCACACTCCTGAAGATCAACGTCAACTCTGTCAACCGTACCTTGAAAGGGCTGCGCGATTCGGTCAGCCTGTTCGCTCGAGAAGTCGGCCAGGTGAATTCCACCTGGCAAGAGCGGGAAAACCGGCTGGTCACGCAGGTACAGGGCATCTCGGATCTGGTGGAGCGACAGGCAACTATGCTTGGATCCGGGGAGCGGAGGCTAATTCAGTTGAAGGCGGAGCTCCAGAGCTTGCGGCGGAGGTTAGCCGGGGAGCTGCAGGGCTGTCGCAGCACAACGCAGGGAATGCAGCAAGAAGTGATGGGGGTGGAAAGTCGAATCACGCAGGTCGAAGGACAGTGTGGCGGCCTGGGGGAGCTAGCCGATGACCTCGAGAGAATCCGCGGTGAGCTGGAGAGACATTCGGACAGCTTCCTGGCGCAGGTCAACGGGACACTAGTGAGCCATTCTGAGCAGCTGGTTGAACTGAAGGACGGTCTTAAAGACTGCATGAGCAAAACGGACCCCGCGAGACAGCAGGGTGACGGTCAGTAGTGGTAACTATACAGAGAAATCACAATAGGCCTGAGGATGTACAAATTTGCAATATTTTTGTTCCCTCAACAGGGCATTTTGTCTCCTATTTCCTCGTTTTAAGCCTTTATATCGATTTTAACTGAGTTTTGTTAACTTATATGAAGAAAGTGTGACTGCATTATTAAACGTTTTTGACGATTTGTTAAATGAAGTAACAAACATGCAAAAAAACAAGAAAGCGAATGTTATGACACTACTAAGCTGCTACGGGTTTCTAATGGCAAGTACTGTTCACTACCTTCTCATCTCAGCATCCGAGTCATCTCCTGATTTTATTACTGTTTTAATTATTGTTTTATAACAGGAATGAAGCTACACATTTTTATAAAAGTTTCGATGTGTGTGAAATAGTTTCTTTAAAAAAATATATATTTCGCATTATTAAAATGTTTTCTAAGAAGATTATAATTTTTCATTAATAAAAGTGGGCTGTGTGAAAGTTTGTCAAGTATTTCCTTTATATTCTGTTAGGATTTTGCATCATTTAGGGAAGTACCATTAATGTACCATATATGGTGTTTTTCGATAACCTGCTCCAGGACAGGCTTGAAAACCACTGTGCATTTGAAACATGACACTAGCACTATCATGGTGCGGCGGCGATGAAGGAGAGCAGAGATAGGGATCATTTTAGCAGGAGTTTAATAAAATAAAACGAAAATAGCCACAAAGGCACAGGAGAAACAAAAGAGAGCAACAGCTTTCTAAACTAAGACAAACATGACAACATCAACAATAACCGACAAACTCAAGCTACAAATACAGGGTAATATACAACGGTAAATGGGGAACTAAACAAGAGACAGGTGAGGAACATAATCAGTAACCATAGAAAAAAATTAAAACATACTGGCTGCATTCGAAGGCTTTGGCAGCTGAGCTGTTTTCCTGCTGTCCTATCAGGCACTGTCTTTGCAGGCAGCGTTTGTGTATGAAGGTTCCCAAAACTGATTTCGGTAACCCTTTAGAATAGGGAACACTTATTCACTATTAACTATGACTTTTCCCTCAATAAATTCCTAATTTGCTGCTTATTAATAGTTAGTAAGGTAGTTGTTAAGTTCAGGTATTGCGTAGGATTAGGGATGTAGAATAAGGTCATGTAGAATAAGGCATTAATATGTGCTTAATTACTACTAATAAATGGCTAATATTCTATTAATATGCATGCTAATTAGCAACTAGTTAAGAGACCTTAAAATAAAGTGTTACCCTGATTTCGTACTGACTTCTAGGCAGCATATTTTAATGATTTATGACAAAATAGAGAGAGCTAAGCAAATATTTAATTACTACAGAACCAATTTCTCATTAGAAATGACATCAAAACTGGAAAAATTTAGTAAAAATAACAAACAAACAAAATATTTATGCATAAATTGACAGCCAGTTGTAATTTTCAGATGCCATCGTTATTTATTTTTTGGTCACACTTTTTAAATTCCAATTCTCACTATTAGCTATGACTTTTGCCTCAATAAACTCCTAATTTGCTTCTTATTAATAGTTAGTAAGGTAGTTAAGTTTAGGTGTTGGGTAGGATTTGCGATGTAGAATATGCTCATGAAGAATATGTGTTTTATAAGCACTAATAAACAGCCAATATGTTAATAATATGAGTAATATACAGAATGGAATGCACAGAATTGTGGGATATTAAGCATACTGTCACGGTGCACACAACGGGGAGGAACGAGGAACACGGAGACGAGGATAAACTTCAAAATAATAGTCTTTAATGACGACATCAGGGCAAGACAAGGCAAGGTTAACACAGACAGGGACACCGGGGAATAACGAGTTGACCAGACGAAAACTAACTAAACAGGCAGGAACTAAATACACATAACAATCACTGAATATGACTAAAACACAGCTGGACAAGACTTAACTAATAATCACACTTCAGGAAAGGAACATGACCAAATAAGGAAATAAGAGGCAGGAACACACGACAGAGGACTGACACATACATCCTGTCTTCACAAATCAATGGATTTGGACATTGCCTTCCTACCTCCCTATGCTGCTTGCGCAGGCAACACTTTTCAGATTTTGGATGCAGCCACTTGACAAAGTAAGGTAACAGAGGAAACAGGAACTAAATACAGGAATTGAATTTAGGAAATGAAGAAAGAAACAATGCAATAGAATAGTCCTAGGGCAGAACTAAACGGTGACAAGGACAGTTTGGTTGTCAAAAGTGGTCAACACAGAGAATTCCAGAGAAATATTTTGTTTGTTGTATTAACATGTTTTATCATTAAAGGCTATTTTTTGTATTAGATCCATATCTGTCACGGTGCACACAGCAGGGAGGAACGAGGAGACGAGGATAACTCAAAATACAGTCTTTAATAAATCCAAACAAGGCAGGGCAAGGTTGACATTGACAGGAACACCGGCGAGTAACGAGTAGACCAGACGAAAACTAACTGAACAGGCATGAACTAAATACATATGATAATTACTGATAATGACTAAAACACAGCTGGACAAGACATACTGAACAAGGACAGAAACATGACCAAATATGGAAACAAGAGGCAGGAACACATGACACACACGACAGAGGACTGGCAATATCACAACCCTTTTTTTTTTTTTTTTTCTTAGTACAATTTTGTATGCTAATCCAAAAACAAGCATTTGTTTGACCCTTTTCCCCCTACACTTTGTGGTAACCCTGTAACATATGTTTATCTTCAGGTTTTTATCTTCATCACTGCTTTGTGTATGTACTAACACAAATGTAGACAAACAGGCTTTTTATATTTGATGAGGGCATTGTGTGTAGTGCTTTGGCCTCAGAGAGAGACACAGGATGTCCCTGAGCTGCTCCATAATACAAACCACTATTATTACAAGGCCACATAACAGCAGCAGAGCAAACAGGACAAGTGTGTGACAGATGAGTGTGTAAATATTTGTTTGAGAATTGTGTGCATTTTTGCTTGAGCTTATGTATATCTCTCAACAGGAGAGTGCATGTATGTGTGGGATAAGAGGACATAGAACAAATACGAGCACACTTTTGACATTAAAAGCTCTCATTTCATTGAGATCATACACTCATATACATTAATCTGATCTCATCCAAAGCTACTTGCATGATTGATCTCATCATATCTCGTTGCTTTGATTCACCAAATCCATCTTTAAATCTGTATTTATCCATTGTACAAGCAGTGATCATAACCTAATTCCCAGTCATTTCTATTTGGTTATTTATGTCCTTTTTTTGTACTGAAGACACAATCCAACATTAATTCAGACTCTCTGGATATACAGTATTGTGTGTTCAGTTGTGGAATATAAACTACAACAAAGATATTAATAATACCTAAATGCAGATTATCCTTAATCTTATTTGATTGAAATATAGATTTCCTAATTTGTTCCCTTTTAATTCCCTTGAGTTAATTGTGTCCTCGTAGGCCATGTAGATGTATAATTTTATGTGTATATGACATAAAGGAATAAAGCTGTCCTTACATATGGCTCGTTTCCACTGAGCGGTACGGGTCAGTACTGTACAGTACGGTACGGTTCGGGACCGAACATCCTGATCCAGCTTGCGTTTCCATCGCCAACAGTACCCTTACACTTGATAGGCGTGGTGTATGCTGGAAAGTAGCGATCGACGATAAAGCGTAACAATAAGCACAACTCTGCCTCTTTTTATGTCAGTTTTAATGAACAATAACAGCCATTATAAAAGTATAAGTACAAAGTATAAGAAGCTTATATAAGAAGAAATAAAGACAGAAGGCAAACAAATCAGTCAAACGTATGCTACAAAGTCAGCGCTGTACTACGGTAAAGTTCAAAATAAATATATAAAGTTAAACATAACTTTGTGCTCAGCCAAAACTATATGACCAGGAACAAATGATAGATTCATGAGACCACGAATATACCCAAAATGAATTATATCTCATGTTTAATCGCTACAGAGACATCAGATCCAGAAATGTCAGAAGGACTAGCTGAGCTAATGCTGCTCTAGGTGGATACATGAGCACTGAGCGCCTGGTTATCGCATGGAGCTCTGAAATTGGCATAGCAAATTTTCCAGATAGGAGCTCTCTTTATAAATAAACCACAGATTTGAGTTTTAAAACAACTACATTCTCACCTGAAAAACTTTTAAAACTACATTTCATGACAGAATAACAGTAATATTTTGAAAATTACGCGGGTTTTTGGGCAATGATGTTTCACAAGTCCACAAGAACAGAACGCATATTGAGAAATGGCTATTGTCTGTGTGAAAATATAAAATACACTGTTATATTTTTTTTGTGTTTGCGCACTCTGATGTAAATAAGCCAAACACTCATGGACAGTAGAGTGGAACGAGTGAAGGAGAAGCTTTATCCCCTTGTATGATGCAAAAGTGATGATTCTAGGCAACCAATCAACGTTCTGCAGTGAGTTTAGCTCCACCCTTTTGAAAGTGGTAGGGTACGGTTCACTATTTTGGTACCATTCACAAATTGTGACAGTGGAAACAGACATAATTGTGTACCGTACCGTACTTGTAATGAGGAGGCAGTGGCGTTAGGATCCATGTGCAGTTTTATTGAAACACAAGAGAAGTCAGACAGGCATAAATCAGTAACTGGTGTCAGATATAGCAGAGGCAGGGCAGAATCAGAAACAGAGTTCGGGCTGAGGGTCAGGGCAGGCGGCAAACAGACAATAGAGATACTCAGCAAGGCAGGCAGAGTCAGAAGAGGCAGGCAGCAATCCTTCGGAAACGGGTAAACAATCCAGGTCATCAACAGGTAAGCACACACAGGGAAAATGCTCAGAAATGACTGCATAGCAAAACAAGACTTCGCAAGGAGAGCAAGGTCCAATTTAGTAAGCACAGTTTAAATAGACCAAGCAATGAGGAACACCTGTGCAGGTGATCAGTCTCTGGCACGGGGTACGTGGGAAATGAAGTCTTAATGAATCGGTTAATACTCTGGTGATAGTTCCCTCTGGTGGTGACTGGAGGGAGCCACAGAGGCTGAATTTGTGACAGAGCCCCTCCCCTGTGAGCGGCTCCTGACGCGAAGAGGCAAACGACGCTGGGGTCTTCCACGGGGTCTCGGGGCCAGCCTATCCGGGTGGTCACGATGAAAGTCTGTGGTAAGAGAGGGATCCAGAATATCCTCTGTATTGACCCAGGACCGTTCCTCCGGGCCGTACCCCTCCCAGTCCACAAGGTACTGAATTATTCTTCCCCGGCGACGAGAGTCCAAAAGCTCCCGAACTTGGTACGCCTCCTCGCCGTCTATGGTGATGGGAGGGACCCTCTGGTCACCAGCCTCCTCCTGGTCCTCCGCTCCTCTCGAACCACCAGCGGGCTTGAGCAAGGAAACATGAAAAGTGGGTGAGATACGATAATGGGCAGGTAGAGCCAAACAGAATGAAACAGGAGTTATTTGTCTAAGAATTTTGAATGGACCCACGTACCTGGAACTGAGCTTCTTGCAGGGTAATCGGAGACGAAGATCCCGAGTGGATAACCAGACCCACTGACCCGGCTGATAGTTGGGATTCGTGCGCCGATGACGATTGGCTTGTTCCCTTGTTCGACGCACTGCCCTTTGGAGGTGAGTATGAGCCTCATTCCATGTCTCCTCGCTTCTTTGCAGCCATGAGTCAACGGCAGGGAGTTCTGAGGGTTCTCCAGACCATGGGAACAGTGGGGGTTGGAAACCCAAGACACATTGGAAAGGGGTGATACCAGTGGCAGGTTTGCAGAGTGAATTTTGAGCATACTCGTCCCAGAATAGATAACGGCTCCAGTTGGACTGATTTTGATGGCAGTATGATCGGAGGAATCGAATGAGCTCTTGATCGAGACGTTCCACCTGGCCGTTGGCTTGAGGATGTGAGAGGTAAGAGGTGTCCGGAGGTAAGACTGACATTGATGTTGAGTTTTTGGCAGAATGCGGTCCAGACTCGAGAGGTGAATTGTGGACCCCGATCAGAGATCACATCCTCAGGAAGACCGTAAAACCTGAACACGTAGTTACAAAGCGCCTCGGCGGTTTCGAAGGCTGTGGGTAGTTTGGGTAGAGGGATTAGGCGGCAGGCCTTGGAAAAGCGATCGATAACCGTGAGGATGGCAGTGTGACCCTGCGAGGCTGGTAAATCTGTTACAAAGTCAATGGCTATGTGTGACCAAGGGCGTTGTGGGATAGGTAATGGTTGGAGTAGACCAGCGGGCAGTTGATGAGATGATTTGGTCATGGAGCACGTAGAACAGCCTCCTATGTAGGCGATTGTCTCCGCTTGCAGTGTGGCTGGGAGCTAGGAGTTGAGTGAACTAGATGGAGGACTCTTTGTCGCAAAGCTTGAGGCACATATGTGAGATTAGGTGGGGTCTCAGCTGGTGGTGGTTCAGTGATGTGAGCGTTGGTTATCTCGGTCATGATATCCCATTGGATGGGTGCGAGAATGATGGTTGACGGAATGATGAATTCTTGGTTGGGAGTCAATGTGGAGGATTCGTAGAGTCGAGAGAGAGCGTCTGCCTTAGTATTTTGAGAGCCCGGACGGTAGGTTATTCTGAAGTTGAATCTGGTGAAGAAAAGTGACCATCTTGCCTGTCTGTGATTGAGTCTTTTGGCCGATTTCAGGTACTCCAGATTGCGGTGATCAGTGAGGACAGTAAAGGAGTGTTTGGCTCCCTCAAGCCAGTGACGCCACTCCTCAAGAGCGGCCTTCATGGCGAGAAGTTCCTGGTTGCCCACATCGTAATTTTGTTCGGTGGGGGTAACCTTGCGAGAGTAGAAGGCACAGGGATGTAGTTTCGGTGGATTACCTTGACGTTGAGAAAGGACCGCTCCAATGCCTGTGCTGGATGCATCCACCTCCACTATGAATTCTTGTTCAGGATCAGGATGGTACAAGATGGGTGCAGTTGTAAACCTGTCTTTGAGGGTTTGGAAGGCCAAACGGGCTGCTGGAGACCAAGTGAGGCGCTGACTACCCTTCTTAGTCATCAAAGTCATGGGAGCCGCTACGGTGCTGAAGTTGCGAATGAATCTCCGGTAGAAGTTGGCAAACCCCAAAAAGCGTTGTAGTTCCTTTAAAGTGGCAGGTTGAGGCCAGTTGACCACTGCTCGAATCTTCTTGTCGTCCATGGCTACCCCTCCAGAACTAATCACATAACCCAGGAAGGACACTGAGTCTTGGTGAAACTCACACTTTTCGGCTTTGGCGTATAGCTGATGGTTGATGAGACGTTGTAAGACTGCCCGAACGTGTTTAACATGATCTTTGTATGACTCCGAGTAAATCAAGATGTCCTCAATATAGACGATTACCCAGTGATTTAACATGTCTCTGAACACATCGTTGATGAAGGATTGGAACACTGAAGGACTGTTGGCAAGCCCGAACGGCATAACAAGATATTCGTAGTGCCCAGTTGTGGTGGAGAAGGCAGTTTTCCACTAGTCGCCCTCACGGATACAAATGAGATTGTAAGCACATCGCAGATCTAGTTTGGTGAAATACCTTGCTTTTCGGAGCTGTTCCAGAGCTGCAGGGACTAGAGGTAAGGGATAGCAAAATTTGATGGTTATGTCGTTGAGACCTCGTTAATCGATGCAGGGACGAAGTCCTCCATCCTTCTTGATGAAGAAGAACCCAGCAGAGGCAGGTGATGTGGATGGTCTGATGAAACCTTTAGAGAGTTCCTCTTCTATATATAATTTCATAGCCTCTGCTTCTGGTTGTGATAAAGGGAAGACTTTTCCTTTGGGAGGATGGGAGCCTGGTTGGAGATCAATGACACAATCGTCTGTTCTGTGCGGAGGTAGCTGCGAAGCTTTGATCTTACTGAAGGCTTCGGCGAATTCGTGGTATTCGGCAGGGAGTTGTGAGATAGGGGGGTGCGCCTTCTTTCTGACTGGAGTAATGTTGAGGCAATTCTGACGGCAGGATTCGGACCGAATGCGTCTTCCTCTCTCCTCTCCGCTGAGATGAGTGAAACCAATCTGCATGGGTTCGGTGTCAGGTGGTGGTAATGTGGTGCCGACTGGAGCCGAGGAGAAACGAGTCTGACGACGAGAGCGAAGAAGGTTATCAATCCGAATGGCCAGCTCAATGAATTGATCCAGGGATCTCCCCTCATCCCGACAGGCTAGTTCAGACTGTAGCTCCGGACTCAAACCTCTGCGAAAGTGTAGTCTGAGGGGTCATCCGGCCAACCTGTTTGAGCTGCGAGTGTACGGAAGGAGAGAGCATAATCAGCCGCCGATCCTCTTCCTTGGTGTAGAGATAACAGCTGCTCACCCGCCTCCTTTCCACCAGCGGGATGTTCGAAAACCTCCTTAAACCGCAGGATAAAGGCAGAGAAGGAAGGAAGAAGCTCTTCCAGTGAGGAGCGAACAGACAAATGCGATGCGACTATCGTCTGTGGGATACAGCATGGGTTGTTGGTTAACAAACATAGAACATTGGAGTAGAAAACCCTTACACTTCATGGGTGAGCCATCGAATTTCTCTGGAAACGCCAAACGAGGACTGGCGGTGAATGTAGATGAAGCTAGAGCTTGAGACGGTGGGCTCAGAGGCGGAGCTTGAGCTTCGGGTGCTTGTAGATGGAGGCCTTGCAAGGCCCTTACCATTTCTTCAGTTAGTGAAGTAAGCCGGTCTAGTTGTTGTTGGTGTGTGGCAAGCATCGAGGATTGAAATTGAGAGTGAAATTAGTGCCATTCTGGCCCAACACCAAGAACCTGCTCACAAACTTTTCCCCTTGTGTGTTCTTTTCTCACAAACTGACCCTCTCTGAATGCAATACCCTTTCTAAATACTCTTTATTGGTGTTACCTGATCACAGAAACCTTAGGTATATCCTGAGTCCCAAGGCACTGAATTCACATCAGGCACGATGGGCCTTGCTCTTCTCATGTTTCAAGTTCAATCTTCCTTTCGGGCCTGGCTGCAAGAGCATCAAGGCTGATGCCCTGTCCCAGCTGCCTGACAGCCCACCCATCATATCACCTTCCATAATCCTAGCTCCCATAACATGGGAATTTATGAACCTGAGGGATGCCTCACCAATAATGTATACATTCCCCTGGACTTACGGAGTCAACTGATTCAATGGATCCATTCCACACCCAGTTCAGGTCACCCGTGAATTTTTCGCACCATAGCTCTGGTACGGAATTGATTTTGGTGGTCATCTTTGTCCTCAGACATCTTCAGTTATGTTAGGTGCTGCTCTTGTCTGCTCCCAGCTCAAGATTACCTCCTGCTGGACTTCTACCTCGATGTTCTACCTCAACTACTAGTGATGTAAGTGTACGCTGATTGGCCAAACGGATATGAAACACTGGCTACCCGACATTTTTAAAAAGCCATGTAAAAATATTTACTCCACGAACATGGAAAACAGAGATATAACGGCATTTACCTGCTGCCTGCAGCATTGTGTTCTTTTCTCAGCCTTGATGATACACTTCAAGTTGTCATAGGAGATTTAGTTAGATTTTCATGCTCTTTCAATCGTTCAAACGCGTAAACTGTGCGTTTACATTCCATCTCCGTTATCACAAAACCCAGGACACACAACACAGCTCCGATCATGGCGTCCTCCATTCACTGATTGTTGATGTTTGTATATGCCGCTAATAAAGACATCGCCATTGGCTGCTTCAGAGTTCCTGCTGCCGGTGTGAATGCAACCAGCGAAACGCCCCAAGGGGGAAATTGGTTCAGCAGGAACGACCCTGGTGGCTAGTTCCTAGAACTGAGTTCCTTGTCACTTTATTCCCCTCCTGAAACTATCTACTACTATGGAAATTGCTGAGAACTTGGCATCCTGGAGGAAATTTTTTCTGATTGAGGAACCTAATTTGTATCTCCATCAAGGTGTGCCTTACACCTTGACCTTGAGGGGCTACCATCCCCAGTCAACTGGACAGTCAACTCTTCCACTGGGATGACCCCTTTTCTGTTGCATGCTGTGATATCAGCCTCCAAGCTCAAACTGCCTGCTTATTATCATATCTCTCTCATTTTTCATATTTCCTTTTGAAACCAGACTCTCAGGGGAGAGGCGAGGAGTCATCCAACAATCCACCACTCAACCCATCATACTTGATGGTGAAGAGGCATTCTTGGTCAGGGAACTGACATTTTGAACCCCTCTCCGATATCTGATTTTCATCAAAAACACACTCTCAAACCAGCACTTAGAAAACGAGAGCGAGTAGTCGTGTGAGTCTCTGAAGCATCAGGAGACACTCCTAAAGAAGAGTGTTCTGTCACATCATCTGCCATTTCTCAACTCTACAACCAGAGGTCCCACTCACCTGAAATCTGAGGTGATTGTTCTCTCAGCCTAATTTCAATGTCGGACTGCCCCTGTATTTTGTTTGCCTCATTGACTGCTTGTCTAGTGTATCACCATTGCCTGATTTGGACTACTGGATTATTATTTTTGTTTAAAAAATAAAAATAAAATAAATAAATAAAAACAAATAAATAAATAATCTGCACATGGTTTCAGACCCTCACTCGCCACCTGATGCTTCACAAAAGGAAAGATACATTGGAAAGGAAGGCGAGACACAAAGCTGAATCTGGAGAGAAAAACGATGAGAGGAACAAAATGTAGATGCTGAATATAAAGCTTTAAAATATGGTCATAATTTATTTAAAGTGTTTCGAGAAAAAAGTTTAACAATATTACATTTTAAATGTTCTTATTCAGTTTTGGTTAGTCTATTGGTTATTTTTTATATTTAAATCTGTTGTATTAGTTTAAGAAGTTTTAATTTTCATTTTATCAAATTTCTGACAATGTCTCTACTGATTGGCTGATGATTCATTCAGGGGTCTGACTGTTATAAAAAATTAAATAAAAAGTTCTCTACAAAATTAAACTTTTTGGGGTTGAATAATTTTTTACATTAATGTTTCAAGCAAATAATATTTTATTTTTCTGCTGATGCAACTTGTGTCCTCAGAATCAATATGTAGGCTATATTACGTAATAAACTTTTTATAAAAGTTTATTGATGCTGATGGTTTTCAGTTTTTGATCATGGCAGCAGAATGTCTTACAGGTCAGGTGAATAACTTTGATTGCAACAATTATTTATTTATTTTTAATATTTAATGGTTATAATTGATATCAATTATATTTAAATTAGGGCTGTCCGTTTAACGCGTTAACTTGATTAATTAGTTATGAAAAATAACGTGATTAAAATATTTGAACTCAGTTAACGCCTTTACATCATCTTACATTTCATATAGTTGACTACTGACAAATATGATGCAGGGCAACAACTCCATAAATGCAGTTATGCCCTAAAATTCAAGATAAAAAATGCCCCTGTATGAGTTTTTGTCTCATGTTTATATCATACGATGTCACACGAGCAGCGTGAGAATTACACGAGTGCTGGTTTTGTCCCGAATATCACGAGTTTAAACGTGATTTTATACAGCAGTTCATTAAATAATAAGTTGATATTGTGTTATATTTTAAATATGTTTTTGCTCTGTTTTGCAGAGAACAAATTACCTTTAAAGCCACAGCAGAACTGTTGTGTGTTTCCGAGCAACATAGAGGTGTTTAGTTTCTGAATGAATCCACGTTTTGAACGAATCGTGTGAATCAACGATTCAAAGGACCATTCATAAAGAGAGCCGTTTACAGGTTTTTAGCCGTTTGAATGAATCGAATGAAGACATCTACCGCCACCTGCTGGTAGTTTTAGTTTCTTCTTTAGAGTATCATTTCATAAAAAACAAAACAAACTAACAAAACAAACAAACAAACAAACAAAAAAGTATGGAAGCCCATTTCCGCCACTGAATAAAAAAATTAAAAAGATAATTGCGACTTTTTGTCTCACAATTCTGACTTTATTTCTCATAATTTCGTGATACAAACTCGAATTGCGAGAACATATCAGTCCCCCTCAAAATTGGACTTTAACTCGCAATTGAGAGTTTATATCTCACAATTCTGAGAAAAAAAGTCACAATTGCGAGTTTTTATCTTTAGTTAGTTTTTATTATAAATCGTAATTCTGACTTCATAACTCGCAATTGTGAGTCTATATGCATGAACAAAAAATTCTGCGATGTTTCTCAAATTATCTTTTATGTGCCATAGTTTACATTAGGCTGTTGTAGCCTAAATGTTTGTTTAGCTTAATAAATTTTATGTTGAATCAAATAAAATATTTCTTTATAACTCTACAATTTGTAATGTCTATTTGATACTTTCTCATTCAACACAAAAATAGCTTAAAATAATCTTGTGTGTGTATTTTCACAGTCAAATTTATTGATTATATATAATTTATTAATTATTTACATTAATTAATCGACACATGTAATTAATTAGATTACAAATTTTGGTTTCACTTTATTTTGATGGTCCCTTTAACACATTCTATTGACTGTAAGTAATGTTGCACCTACATTTCTACTGACTCTCATTAGAGTGTTAGTAGTGTATTAGTTGACTGGTAGGGTTAGGGTTTGATTAAGTTGACACGTTCTTCCAAAGTTACTTATAGTCAGTAGAATATCTGTTGGGAGACCAACACAATAAGGAGTTAGTAGATATGAAGCAGGCAGTCTACTAATACTCTTATGAGAGTTTGTTGACATGTAGTTGCAACATTACTTAGTGTCAACAGAATGTTCAAAAGGGACCATCAGAATAAAGTGTTACCGAAATTTTAATCGACTGACAGTGTTTTTAAATAGTAATTATAAATAAATGTGTACACACATCCACATCCCATGAAGCTATATAACCGCTGTTTCATTTCCTTATTCATGCACAACTGAAGAGGTCCATTCAGAGCTGTCATTCAAACTAATTCATGCTGAGTGAAAACTGTTTGACACAATCATGAGCTTTGTATTTCTGCAGCTCTTTGAGTCTCTGCAGCTGTCTGTTGAAAAGAAGCAGATGAGTACTGGATGCTGTTAAAATGGGGAGCGTTATTTTTAGGGAATGACTCAAAGGATTTCTCTGTTTCAGTGTAGCATCTGATTAAAAGGCAGATGGGACTGGATGATGACACTGTGTGTGAAAAATTCAGCATAATTTCAAGTTAAAATGTTAGCTATTTACAGTCCCTTCTTAACACATTTCACTGGCACAAGTCAGTGAGCTGCTGTTCAGAAGAAGAAGGAAAAAAACATGTAACTGCATTCTCACTGCTTCAAAAACCAAGCCCTCATACTTTCCAACCTCAAACACCTCGTTGTTTTTTTAATGAATATCCTGTGACATTGGTTGCAAATATTTAATGTATAGTAGGACGCTCTCAAACATATGTACTGCACACTTACAAACATCAAACAGATGTATTTGATAATGGAGAAGGGGAATTTACAGAAGATAATTGCAAAATGTGCTAACTATGCTAGACAGCAAAAGATGTTATAAACCTAATGTTATTAAAAAAAAAAAAAAAAAACTGCAATGGATTCTTTCCTAAATCACATTACTGTATCCACGTCATGCCAAAATATTAAAAGATAAGCCCAATTTTGTTTTAGTGAATGCATAATTAATATTATATAAAAAAACAATGTTTACCTTTGATGCTCTAAATGTTACATAAAAATAGGCCAAACTAAACGGTGACTTCCGCAACCACTTAACCATAACACAAAAAAAATAAACATCTGAATTCAGATCTCTGAAGTGCTCAGTAAACGGCTTTGTTGAGAGTAGCATAAGCCTTTTTTTAAATTAATATAGCACATTCATGGAAGAAATATAGCACAAGCACACTTTTCAATCAGAAAATGATTCACAGTTTTGCATCATCAATCTTTGCAATTCAGTTTATTGCCACTAGAATATTATCCACTTCAGCTAATTGAGGATTCAAACACACCAAACAACAAAATATATTGCTTAAAGTCACTTTTATTGGTGCACTTCAGTCACTTCAACAATGATAATAGAAAAAAAGATCTCACATCATAGAAAGTGTCTCTACTGAAAGATATGTTCATACAGAAACACTAAGGCTGAGATGTGTTGTATGAGTGGCAGATGGCTTCACTTCAAGGGGACCTGATCCCCTTATAATGGACGACAGCATCTTATTTTCTCATTACATTTCAGTTGTCTTGATATTATACAAATGATGTTTAATGTTTCATCTCAAGATGCAAAGGTTTGGAAAATTAATGTGTTTGGCCGACAAAAGATCTTAGTAAGATACATGATAATGTCATAGAGGAACATCTTCATCATCATCACAAATGATCGTAAAAACAGTATTTAAGGCCTTTTATGATTAAAAAGAAACAAATATTTGAGTGAATAGAAAATACAGCTCATGGCATTCACAGAGAGGTTAATGGCACCAAATCATTATCTGACTAAAGGGCTCCAAATTCTTTCTTAATAGTAAGTCAATCTTTGAAGTTCCTTTATATGACTTTTTTTTCCAAAACACACTACACAATATGCACAAGTGAATAAACACATTAACATATTAAATATATTTGCTTATAAAAAATAAAAACATGATTATATTGAATAAATTAACAGGTTTTAAGGCAGCCAGTTGTTCAAGGGATGGGTTACGGCCCTCCCTGTCATTTCAGCTGGAGCGGAATGGGTTATTATAGTGGACTGGAGTGTGCCAATGACGGGGCCCATAAAGAAAAGTGATTTGAGATCAGTATTGTATTTTCTTTTATCTGTAAGTTAAATAACCCAGCGGGAGCAAGAAACTTTGATTCTATGAAATAATTATAAAAAAAAAAAAAAAAACATGTTCCTTAAACAAAACATACAACTCTTATAAAGTGGCGGAAAAAATCATAACGGATCATAATTTAGAAGCAAGGAATCAAACAAACAAACAAACAAACAACAACAAAAAAACATTCAAAAAAACTTTTGAATGAACTGAAACTTTTTTTTGGAAATTTTCAAAATTGATTCTTAAAAAAATCTTAAAAAATAAATACAAAACAATTTCCTTATTTTCATACAATGCGCCCAATTTTTACAGACACACAATGTAGAGTGTATTTTGTTTTGTTGGTCACTTGGTTTGTGGCATCATGCTGGGATCTTGTCACGTTGCATTGGATTTGGACGCTAATTGTTTAACGAGCAAAAAGGACCCCAGACATTGGCGCAAAACTTCATGAGCGTCAAACACAGAGAGAATCAAACATTAGAAAGATCTGCTTGAGCGTACGTCCAGCTAAACACAATTTACCTGCTACACGGATAGATTATGCTGCCGAGATGGTCAATGAGGCAAGAGTGTAATTAGATTCAATCCCGTCTAATTATCTGTTACAAGACACAAGTACCACGACAGCACAGTACTAATGTCTGTGAGGTCAGCACCATTGGTTATCGGGCAAGATACGTTCACTGGGCGCTCAAGAACCGTCTCTCTAACTTTCTCGTTCTCTCGTGTCGTCATACGAAACAGCCGTCCATTGAGTTTTAACAGCAACAGACTCTCTTCCCAAGATCAGCCTCACATTGGACGCGATAAGAAACATATTTCAGTGCTTGTTTTTACATCACAGTTATCGCTCTTGATCTGTTTCCCTCAAAATAATCACATTTACAGTAAAACAAGATAGAAATATGTAAAAATGAACTAAAACTAATAATGTTCATAACAAATGTTCGTGAAAGAATGAATAAATACGAGGTCCAGCCTCTGTGATTTGACGAATGCACACGATCACACTCACAAATACGCATTACGAAGCCTCTAAGGTCTCTAAACGACATAAACGCGTGTAATGATAATGTGCGATTACAGTGGAATGAAAGCAAAGGGCCTCATTTTTGGTTCATAAATGACTGACATGGACATTGTATCTCAGGATATTATAAAACACAAGCAGGACCAATTTCTGTGCGAGTTGTTCATAAAATAAGTTGCATTCATTTCAATGCAACAAATTGCGCAATAATGTTTTTATGAATAACGACACGAATGTAAACTATCTCTATATTATTTGCATGTGTTCTACATTTCTACGCATTTCTTGAACGCAAGATGAATGCAAGTGGTTTCACGAATGAAGCCCAAAGCGTCTGTGTTTAGTCTAATAGAGTTGCTCAGTCTGTTTGTCCGAATTCAGTTCAAGAGATTACCTGGCAATAACACTCAGAATTAAACAATGTCAAATATTGGCTCTAGTAAAACTCAATAGCATATTATAATCCATTCACATGTAATCAGACGTGAGGTGACTACACACGCAAAGAGGCAACAGCATATTGCTCAAAATGCAAAGCATGTCGATTTGACTGTGAAGGGCAGTGCATTGGAAACACTCTCACAATATCTACACAGCGCAAGCAGGAACTAACGCAAAAACCCCTCTGTAAGCACAAACAACAGAATGTTGTTCGACAGACAATCCAGTGTTTTAAACGACCAGCAGACCCACATAAATACAGCTTGACAAATCTCAAAACTAACAAGTCAGCTGGTCCTAATCTAGTTCCAATGACACATATCCCAGTGAACGGAGCAAAAATGCGTGACTGTTCAGACCGAGGCGCATTTTGCTGGCATTGCTGTGGTTGTTTGTATACGGCTCTTAAGGCCTCGTTTTGTGGCCTTTAGTCCATGTCTATTAGGTCTGATGTGCTGGTGTACTCCTAAGAGTTGAGAAAACTCACTTTAGCAGTTACTGTACAACTGAGAATATCTCTTCACGGAAAACGGCCCATAAATATAGATGAGGCCAAAATTTCTTCTGGGCAAATTTTAACTCCCTCTCATGACCCCCTCTCAATACCGCCTGCCCCTGATTAGAAATAGCAAGTAGCAAATCATAAACGAAAAGCTACTGGCCATTTACAAACTGTACAAGCCCTTTGAAATGCCCCAACTTCCTGTTTTACTGGAAGACACATGAACACAGGAAAGTACACTGTGCTTGTCAAGCCATATCATGGGGTCATGCTAATGTCGAGAAAACTCTGTGTTGGACGGTATGCATTGTGGTAGATGAGCATGTTTGTATTGTACAGCTAAAATGATCGAGGGTGTTCGTTTCCACGTTTCATGAGTGAACACTCACACTTAAACCCGTGATGTTAGAAGCATCTACCGTAAGTATCAGTGCATGCTTATTTATTCTATATTTAATAAATATTTGAATCTGCATTTATTGGTTTACATCCTAACACACAGAACCAGCTGTGTTTGTTTCTGGCAGAGAAAAGGGCATATCCCTCAACTCCTACAATGGCTATTCTGAAGTCGTTTAGCATAATTGTCATTAACTTGTTCAATAGCTTTTCTCATTCATGCTGTAAACATGCGACTTCACCCCCAGGCAAAGTCTGATTAGAAGACACACACCACATGTCGGATCTGAATGGTCCGATGAGGGTAAACCAGCAGTTGGGGTTTTGGATTCAAGAACGGATCCATTCACATGACAGACGGACAGTGGATGAGTGACAAAGAAAAAAAAAAATAAAATAAAACTGTGGTAAAATTAGCTTAAAAAAAATTTAGAAAAGGCAAATTTAAAAACATAATAATGATAATAACAAAATAAGATACATTTAAAAATAAAATAAAAATGCTCTGAGCATTAAAGATTTCAGGAATCCCCCCCACACTTCCCAAAAAATAACTTATAAAAATGGTGTAGCATGTGGCGTGGGTCTGTCTTGCCCGTCCCTTGTGTGTTGTCAGTAATCGGCGACAGGGGCCATATCTCGACTGAGCGTCACTGACACATTAGTGTACAGACCCTTCCGGGACACTAGAGGGGAGTAATTCAAGTTATTCAGGCCATCCAGGCTCTGTCTCTCCTTGGATCTACGGAGCAACTTGTATCTGAAAAACAAAAGAAGAAAATATGTTTTCAGCAGCCTGTCAAAAACTTATTCAGCCTTGGCTTTTAGCCCAATAATGAAACACAAGTGGAACAAATGATAACATAATTGTAATGAAATTTAAATGTAAACCATTAAAAAAAGCATGAGCAGAATGAATGTCTGGAAAACTATTAGGCCAAATTTGGTCACACTTTAGTTTGGGGTCTCACTATCAGCTATGAGTTTTCCCTCAATAAACTCCTAATTTTCTGCTTATTAATAGTTAGTTTAGTTGTTATGTTAAGGTATGGTGCAGGATTAAGGGATCTAAAATATGGTCGTTTTACGCTAACAGTTTCATTTACGGTAGTTCAATAATTTGGTAGCACTTTATTTTAATGCCTTATTCTACATCCCTAATCCTACCCAATACCTGAACTTAACAACTACCTTACCAACTATTAATAAGCAGCAAATAGGAATTTATTGAGGGAAAAGTCGTAGTTAACAGTGAATAATTGTTCCCTATTCTAAAGTGTTACCAAGAATTTACACAAGAATGGATTTAGGAATGATAAACACAGAAGTCTGTTGTGTTGTGAAATCTTACAAAAGACTGGGCCTTTTCCATTAAATTCAATTCAGTGCAACAATTTGCATAATAATTGCTTATGTAAGATCCATTGCATTCTATTACCCAACAATTCGACGTCGACTGCATGCGCTCAGGATGTCATCTGAAATATGACAAAATAAATATTTAGAAAGGGCTGTTGTCATCTTACCTGCCCAGAAACTGGACTTCCCCTCGATGGTGGTGTGGTATTGACATATAACGACCAGTGTCTCCATGAGGTCGACTTACTTTGTAGCCAGCAAACTGAACCCTGGAAAAACACATACAAGTGTCAACTATATTCCAAGTCACTGCAAAAAGTGAAGGACTATTTAAATGGGGCTGTTAGTATACTTTGTAAAACTAAAAAATTAGAGAATATACTTTTAGTCTACTTTTTATATGACATACTTAGTGAAGTTATACTTAAGTGTACTTGGCTTGTATACTGACAAGTTAACAGAAAAGTTTATTTGGCCTATACTTGTACTTAATCTTTTGATCAACATACTTGACATACTTCAAATACGATTTCATATTCTAAGTTTACTTAGCTTCTAGTTTTGATTACTGTTTTTACAGAGTAATCTATGTGTCTCTATAGCATATGTTTTCCATACTGTCTCATAATATTGTTCAAGTTTATAGTAATAAATCAGCATTTTGCTAGAATAACTTAATAGTACATTCGGTGGAACTGAACCTTTTTGTACAGACGGATAAACATTTGTTTATTTTTATTTTAATTTTAAACTATACGTATGATGTTGGTTTAATACAAATGTACTAACAGTACATTGATTTTAGTATACTTTCTACATGAAACTTAGAAAATATACTTGAACTTTACTCAAGTTTACTTATACATACAATAAATGATTTTAGTATAAAATAAAATGAACTGAAATTCTACTTATTTTTAAGAGTAATGGTCGCCATGTGAAATAAAATTATGCTTTGAAAGGCTACTCATCTTAATTGAGGGGAAATTACTGAGTGCACCTTTAACGTCTGTTGGCAATCACTCCTTTTATAGTAAGTACAACACATTTTTGGGATCCAGATAGTCCAGTCCTGTCCAGGAAGTGTTATTATCATCTTTTACAGTAAACTGGCTGCTAGACCACTTTTGTGGGAGTGTCTCTTTTGAAAAAGACATGAGATCATTGCATTTCAAAATCCCGTTAACAGCTCTAAAGAATTGAACCCTCATACCTGTTCCAAAGGTCGTCGTCTTCCCCTCCCCAGCCCCAGAATGCATTGGGAAAGCCGTTTATCTTTCTGAACTGCTCCACGGTGAGTCCACTCACACCACCAAAGAACTCCTCATATGGAAGCCTGCATGTTCAAAGAGATACACATCTTTATTCACACCCAAACATCATTCATAATTCATACACAGACCGAACAACATTTCAAAATCACACGTGGAGAAAACAGCATGTTAGGAAAACTTACATGTAAGAGTACTTGTTGAGTTTGACCGCAAAGTGTCTTGGCATTTCACCACAACCATAATAGTTGCGGTCATTTTCCAGAATGTGGTCAACATCGTGAAATATTACACAATCCCAGTTCAAGTCCTTCATGGCCTCTTTGAAACCGACATTAAACAGCATGGCACGATTGAACGGTTCATTTTCTGCCTGTGGATACACACAAACATTGATTTAACTTCCTTTCCTTTACCTCTTACCGCTACTTAAAAAGATTTTACAATGAAATAGGACTACTTTGATGATACTGGCAGTAACACATTCACAGAAGCTGAGCTGAATTAACTGCAATGTGTAATGTGCATAAATCATTTGAAAAACCAATCTTATGTTCTGCTGTGTTTCAGTGGGACAATTTTGAATAATTTGACAAATGGTGTGACAGATATTCTGGATCAGAATAGCATGCTAGCATACTACACAAACAGTTTTTGCAGTATACAAATTTTTACAGTTGCTGTAAAAAGAATTTGGATACTTAAGCCACACAAGTTTGTACAGTGTGACAGCTTTCTTTTTCTGACCTGTTCAATGATGTAGAAGCCAAACTGCAGTCTCTGCCTCTGAAGCACTGGGATCAGATGTCGGAAAAGTATGGGAAGGTGCTCATGGCGATTACGGAAAGGAACCAAGATGGCCACCTAAAACATATGAACGTAGGAAAATGAAATATCAGTTCTATCAGTTCTCAGTGTCAAAGAGCCCCAAAGTCCAGCATTTTACCACATTTCTATTACTGCTACAATATCTAAGATGTATTTTCATGTGTGTGTCAGGGCTAGGTGATAAATATTGAATATTTAAAGATATGTTTGATGTTCTTTTTTTTTGTTGATATTTTGAAAATATCAGATATTGTAAATGTCTTCATGATTTTAGCACACTTTCTATTATATGTTTTTTTAAAGATTGTCTCAGTGTTGTATCTGATTTAAAATTCGCAAATGCTAAAGGAATGAACGGATACTTAAATAAATAAATAAAATACTGATAACAGTTTGATTCATTTCAGATTAAACTGCTTCTTTCCACTGTCCCATATGTGTTTTAAATGGTCTCAGAAAATAGATTTTTTACACTGTAAAAAAAAAAAAAAAAAGTTGAGCCAACTTGAAATTTTAAGGCAACCAGCTTCAGCAGATTTTTGTGGGAGACTCTCACATTTTTGTTGTATAAACTAAGTGTAGAAGCATGTTTTACAGTGTAGAAGCATGTTAACAAAATTACATTTGATTAAAAAAATATTCTTCTGCTTCTTGCACAAAACATTTAATTTGGTGTTTTCAACAGAAGCATTTAAACCCAAATAAAAACTTTTATGAACACTGGGTCCCAGTGTGCATATAACCACAGAAAGAGAAGCGAATAACAGGCGTTTAAAATAAAATTCAACCCATCTTGCAACATAGCTTTTTGTGAAGCAAACTTTTTGTACCTCAGACCACAACCACAAAAAAAAAAAAAATAGAAACAGGTAAGAGATAGCTTCAGTTTTATGACGAACCTTCCAGCGTGGGAGACAGTCGTGCGGTTTCCAGTGGCCCCCGAGTGACAAACTTGGATCTGCCTTCTTGAGAAGTCTCTCAACCTCCTCTAGAGCGATCTCACTCATGTTCACCTTCATCTTGCCCTCTGACAGACAGGAAGAGAGAACATGCATATGCACAAGCTCTATTCCAAAACCAGTTTCAAAAACTTCAAGTACATTTATTTTTTATTTAGTAGCCATTTAATATTTAATGTCAGTTTGTTATTTTGAAATAACCCCCTTCAGGGTGAGGTAAGAGGAAAATCCAGTTTTGTCAACGTATGCATTCTTTCATCAACAAACACAAAGTGCAACCTGATTCACTGAAGAAATGACTCTTAGGAGGTTTAACAGCTCATTCGCTGAATTGGTAATATAGTCCTTCTGAAATGTATTTCCTCAAAAGTACCGAAAGAAACATTAAGTTCCTGCACTTACTCATGGAGGGCAGTTTCTCTGGGCAGACCTGATCACGCTTGTAAGTGAAGCCCACTGGGAGGTAAGGAGTGGAGGGGACATCTGTCTCACTTAAGTTAAACTCATATGCATAGTCTAGAAAATAAGAGAATCACACATTAACAAAGCAATACATTACAAACATCCCAACGATCTTCGCGAGACCCTGCAGTTGTTGTTTTTTTTTCTTTTATTTATTCATTTATTTTTTCTTTTCTGTGAGACCACATACTTCATAAACCCTGGTGTAATCCCACCCTGGACTTTGCAGAGATGTTTGGGGTTTCCCATGAAAACTCCCTCTTTTGGTTTTGTAGTTATACGTTTACTAGTGTACATTCAAAAACACAATGCAAACATGTTTATATACATCTTCTTAAAGATTTTCACTAAGTCAGTGTTGCAAAGCATGCTTCCAACAAAACCGTGCTGTTTTCGGTGGGTCTCAGAAGGATGTAATGCCTTCACTTCCTGAGGAAATATCATCGCCGCTGACGGGATGTTCTATAGGAAGGAAGATTAGTGGTCTGTGCTCTGTTCTTCATAGCGTTTCGTACCTGTGCCGTTGACGTTGTAGGCACTGCGGACCATCTGCTCAAGAACCTGAGCTCCCATATTCTTCACATTCTCACGGATCTGGATCCCACGGGCCTGGACCATGAACAGGTACTCGTTAACTGAGAGAGAAAAAGAGAGAGCTGTTATCATCAGAATAACTACATGCACACTGACACAACGCATAATGATTATGCCCTCAGTCTGCAGCTGGTGTGAGATTGGCGGTTTAACATTTGTGCCATTTTCTAAAGGACCATCAGCATGGTTTTTCAACTGCGAAAACAAACAACAAGAGTGAAGAATATTTTCTGGAGAGAAAAGGAATATTTCACTATAAAATGTTCTTTCTTATGTTATGTAGACCAAAAAGGAGATGATAAGAAGGATTTCCATGCTGCACTTTTCCCATATATAAGTGAATGGTGCCTAGATGCTGTTAAACAAAACACACACACACACACACACACAGAAATATACCATAACAGTAGTCCACACAACTGCAGTCACAATACTGTACAATATACAGTATAATAATTATGGACACATATTGTCATTCTTTTTACACTTGCTGCTAAATACAACAACTGTCGAGCTGAACAAATCTGCTATCATTGAGTGAGAAGCCCACAGGCCCTGTGTTTAATAGATTTCACACACTTTAACATGCTGTGAAAGAACAACCTTATTTTCAGGCATTAATGTTTAATTTTTGCATCAACAAGGTAAAATGTGTGCTAGCCTACAGTGCTGGACTCTGTCCTTCTCGAGTGTGTATGTGTGTGTGTGTGTGTGTGTGTGTGTGTACTGCGCAGTCACAAGGCCGTGCTGATAAAGCAGAAAACAATGGCTCTTTATGTGCTGATAGGACCGTCCCTCAGATAACCCACACATCTTTATGCTCACTCTCTAACTGAGTGTGTGTGTGTGTGTGTGTGTGTGTGTGTGTGCGTCTTTAGAACAGTTTTATAAATGAGCAATTTCTCCCTTAAACACTACACCCATTTACTGTACATGACCACAAACCTAATTTCATACGGAAGCACTGGGATAATGGGTGGTACATGGATGTGGTTAATAATGGATACCTTCTCTGTTTCTTTCTTTTTTTTTCACACACAGACATGCTACAACAGATTTGCTCATGTTGAGCACATCTAAAACCTTCTCAAGGCATATCTTCTCAATATATACAAGCTGCTGTAAAGCCACACACACACACACACACACACACACACACACATTACATGACTGGGTAATCAGGGCTTAAGGTGGGCATACATTCCTAAGATTCCTGTGTGTGTGTACTGGTATATATGGTTTATGAGGACACAAATGTGTATAATAACATGGGTACTACAGCATAAACATGGTTTATGAGGACACTTCCAGTGTTCCCGTAAAACAAAAGGCTTAAAAAACAACAAAACGGTGTTTCATGAAATTCAAAAATTGACAGTAATTTCCTATAAGGGGTAGGTTTCGTGTAGGGTTGGTGTAGGGCGATAGAAAATACAGTTTGTACAGTATAAAAACCATTAAGCCTATGGAGAGTCCCCGTAAACCACAAATGCCAGACTGAGTGTGTGTGTGTGTGTGTGTGTGTGTGTCTCATTGCTCTGTGTGACTAATGCAGCTACATGGAAAAACAACACTGGGTAGATATTATATAATTCAGAATTTTCCCTACAAACATTTAAGATGAATCATATAAATACTGTATCAATTTGCACATTTCTGAGTCTAAAACAACATCAAAACATTTGAAAAGATCTCATTTGTGACTTTCTTTCTAATGGAATGATTAGATGGTAATTGCATTTGTTAGTGCCTTCTTTCCAAAGCGCAACAGTACACTAAGCTTTTAGCTTAACATATCATGACCTATAAACAGAGCAAAGAGCATCAGTGAGCTTTTCATTAAGACCAGTTTATAGCACTAAAGCAACAATAAACATCTCCATAAATCTTTATGATTCTGTTTGGCTCATCTCATATCTCACATATCCTGAATCCTGATGACCCCCCATTTGTGTAATGCAATATAATTACATTCACGTAAGCATTGCGAGGAGTTGTTTGACTAATATCAGTATGCGTTTTATTACTCGGTTCGAACGCTCCCATTGATTTATCCTGACATGGACCATCTGATGTCCTGTCAGCAGTATGCCAGCATTTCAGACGCTCCAGACGATCAGAGTGCCTTGTGACTTCAGTAAGCTATCATCACATGAGCTTTCTGATTGAAAAACCTAAAAAAAACGAGCCGACTCAGACTAAATATGGATCTGATAGTCTATTAATAAAAATACTGCTTGAAAAAAAAAATGCTCTGATACACCACCATTCAAAATATTGGGGTCAATAAGATTTTTTAATCTCTCATAAGTCTCATATTTTCACTAAGGCTGCATTTATTTGATCAA